>NC_071286.1:58642732-58928438 GCF_943735745.2 Anopheles bellator
CTCCCTCTCCGAATGCCCGCATCGGTCACAGACTGCAGAGGCTAGTAGGGCTAGCGAAGGCTGTAATTAATAGGTTACTTTGGCTCGAGATAATTTTTTGCGAAAAGAAGATTATTTCCGACAATGTCATTGCTGAAGTCCGACATTCCGCTCAAGTCTGCAACGGAAAAATAGAGCCACGCGCTCCGTTGGACTGTGCGTAGAGGGTTATCAACAAATTGGGGTTGACCACTAATGTGTTCAAAGAATCGGTTCTAATGGTGTTCCCAACGTCTTGCAAATTGTTTTTGTCCGTTCTCTGGCTTGAGGGATTTATGTTCCTTTGGTTTACTGAATAACTCATTCCGTTGTCACACATTGCCATTAATTTATTGTTTAACTTTTTGTTTGCAATAGCCACACCCGAATCCCGTGTTTTCATATGACGCATGAACAAGGAACTATCAGGATTTAAAAAAAATTATTTTTAACTCACCTCTGATAACGATATAAATAATCACTCCACCCCAATTTTGAGTAATATTGTAACCGTTGGGCCGTAGAACCAACTGAAGGAAAAAAAAATCGTGAAACAAGATCCGGTTTGCTGGAAATTCGGGAAAAAATCCTTTTTTATCAGGACACTTTGAAATATTTTATTCAACCTCTAGAAGTATCTCAGTAGATAATTTTTTCATTTGCTAGATCTAACCGGATTTTTCCCATAGCTGGAGGTGTTAATGTCGATCATTAGTATATCTCAAAGTGATCAACGAATTGATATAGTCGACCTTTTTTATTGTGGCCTGCAACATTTGGGCGAGTGTTGAAACCCAATACCCCAATACGGAAATGTTTTTTGTCGACACGTTCTCGAACAATTCCAATAGAAATATTGGTTTGTGCTGCGCGTGCGCGCGCAGTGAGTGGGAAATGTGCAAATATTCGTATCATTTGCAGGTTTGGTGAATGGACCCCCAAAATCCGACTGACTAGATGTTTATCCATGGACTCATGTTACACGCACCAGCCTTAAATGCGCACACCTTGCTCGTACAGTAACCTCGGACATAGGCGTACCAGGGGTGTGCACATTCGAACTGGCACACATTTTTGGTTATCCTTGGACCGAGAGGAAACCTAACACTCTACGGCGGCCGGCGGCCGATACGATCGCTAGCTGCCGCCACTTATTCGATCGTCCACTTCTTGGTTGGTCCACCACATTTGTCATTGGACGTGGGACATTCATTAAATCTCCACGATCGATTAACCTTCCGGACCTTCAGCTGAACCAGTTCAGGCACACGCATTGCGTAGGTTGTTGTTAAAATAAACCATAGTCGAACTTTCTCTCTAAACGAGTTGTGTCTTATCAGGTCCAGTAGTCAAATCACATGTTTATTGCATTGAAAAGAAAAATTCTATTTTATTCAAAGTATGTGTTTTTTTTCTTCAAAGTATTATGCGCTAGTTATAGATCTCACCCATCTCTCTGGTAATTCTTCTAAATTACCTTGAAAATTAAACCATTATTAAGTAAATCAAATCAACTTAAATCCCTGAAGCCAGAGGATGAGTGAAAACAATTTGTACAACGTTGGGAACACTATTAGAACCGAATCTTTCAACACATTAGTGGTCAACCCCAATTTGTTGATAACCCTCTACGCACAGCGCGTGGCTCCATTTTTTCGTTGCAAACTTGAGCGGAACGTCGGACTTCAGCAACTTCCGGAAGTAATCTTTTTTTCGCAAAAAATTATCTCAACGCAAAGTAATCTATTAATTACAGTCTCCGGCATGTGACCGATGGCCGGCGGGCATTTGGAGAGGGGATTAGCAAAAAAATTACCAATGCGTCAAAAAGTCATCCAATTTTCGTCTTCCTGCGTGTCTCATCGATGAAAATGAATAATAATCGGAAGGGGACAAGTCTGGTGGATACGCCTGGTGGGTAGCAGCTTCCAGCCAAGTGCTTTGATTGTGTCCTGGACCAATTTTTACTTTGTGTCCAGATGCATTGATATGGAGCTACATTACCGCAGCGCCGTGTCTTTTGGCCCATTTTGACCATTGATCATTTGTTGTCAGTAGCGATTTGGCAATAAGATATAAATGGCACCAAGTTTTAGGAGATCCAAATCCAGATTTATCTGCTTTATCTAATTTTGCAGACGAAGTTGATGGTTTTCCGGATTTTTGATGGTGGTGGATAGATGGTTTTCTATGATGTTTTGTTTTAAAAATATTCTTTTTAATTATTTCTCTAAATAAGTATTTAAAAAAAAATTTCTTTGAAAAAATTCTTTGGTGAAGAAAAGTGGACGTATTTTAATGACCACTTTTTTTATCACCACTCACAATCCGATGGAGAAATGACTTCCTTTTGTACCTGGCGAGCAGAATTGAATATTTGGTTTTGCGATTTTCCTGCTGTCTCTCGTTCAATTCATTTCTCAATCTTGTGGATCTTTCCATCTTCTTCCCCCTTACGCTCTTTGTTTGATAAGTCAACTTGGACATTTTTAAATTTTTTTTAACCGCTTCCACTGAGATCTTCCAAAAACAAACTTCGACAAGCATTTGATGTGCTTCTGTAGCAGTTTTCTCCATTAGGTAGCAAAAAAAACAATGATCCCCGCAAAACGTCATTTTCAGACGCAAAAGTCGACATAGTCTAACCTCTTGAAGGATAAGTTAAAAACTATTTTGTTTCGACTTGAAATCATTTGCCTGATGTCCAAATAAGATAATATTGCCAACAAAGCGTAATTATGACCAAATTGACAGCTAGAACCATCTGTTCACACAATCCCATTTACGACCTGGTATATTGATGGCTTTTGACGAGCTATCCAGGTGTCTCTACCTTAATCCTGAAATAACCTTTGAAAACCTGCCCCGTGAGAGGACCGTTTGAAAGTGTAGTCAAGCCCCAGCCGCCGGCGCCGCAACCCAATCCACCGCAATCTCTTACCTTCCGCCGGAACTTCCTTAATTTCCGTGCCCGATTTAGACAAAATATCCTTGATCCAGTCCTGGCGCGCCCACAGGTCAACATTTTCGGCCAATGTGGCCGCCGCAGCCACTGCTGCCACTTTTTTGCTCACTTTCGGCGAACCTTCGGCCGATCCTTTCTTCATACTGCGCTCTTCCGGCGGCGAACGCACTATGAACTCTTGGATGAAATCTCGTTTATTTCACGGCAGAAATCGAGAACCATATAGCCCCCCGTCCGATTGGCCACGGTTCGGTTCACTCACCACAACTCAACGCCGAAATTATTCACAAACTTCCAAGCCAGGCCCAAACTCCCATTCCCGTGCAGTCTTGTGCACATACATCATCTCACTAAAACGACAAACTCTAACTCAGATGAGGTCACAATAAATACTTTAGAATTGCTCCGCTGTTCCGTGTTCTGGACTATCCCACACACTTCCCGTTGGCCGTTTAATCACTATCGCCGATCGATCCGGGGTCCGGGGGTTGATCAGCATCGGGTTTTCCTCACCCAACAAAAACCAAAACGCGCACCGCCGACGGAAACGCGGGGTTCGTGTCTTTCACTGCGCTCAAGTTTTCCTTCCTTTTGATGGGGACGCGCGGCCCACCGAAGTGCGCTTCCACAGTGCGTCGTACGAGAGGGTTCGCCGCGGACTGACGGACGGGCTCTCGGGAATCCGGCGACGCCCGGCACGCGAACGGGGCCCGAACGCGCATGACACGCGGCCAATTCCTTCGAAAGGGGAAAAAACATCGCCCGCTTCGGGCGCGCGCCTGATTCGGGTCCGCCACGGGTTCGTGCTCGATTCGTGCTCCGTGTGCCCCCGAAGAAGAATCGGTTCGTGGCACGCGCGAACTCGCTCCCCGATCGCAGCCCGATCGAGTGCGTGCGCGCCGATCACGGATGTTTTATGCTGCACGCACAACATGGTGCCCCCTCCGTGCCTCCTCCCTCGGACCGTGTTTCATTTATTTTGATAAGAATGAGGTTTGTTTAGTTTATCGGCACCTATCCGGCCTGGTTCAGCCCGTCAGCCTGCCTCTGACACTCGAGATAAGCTAGACCAAGGTGGGTGGGTCTCCGTTTTTCGTCGTTCAATAGTTTTTATAGGCTTTGAGTCAGGTCAGGGAGCGCGTCATACGCTGCGTGTGTATCGGAGAGGCACGCACCATTCCACGCCAACCCCACGCACAATTTGTCAGTGCGTTCCGCGATCGTCCTGGGCCTCGGGTGGTGCGTGACTGGCGATTGCGTTGCGAATCAAAACACGTCAAACATTAATCTCGACGCGCCAACGGTGCAAAATACGGCGCCAAAGAAGCTCGCGCGAAGGTGTCCACAATAATCACCCAGGCCCGGGATTTCACGAGTGCCAATCACAATTTATTGGCCAGCAAATTAGGAGCCTCGGCAAGCCGCCTATCAGCAACGAGCGGTGTTGCGTTGAGACCCCGGCGGACTGATAAGCCCCACATCGAACGGATGAAACATCCAAAGGACTCGTGCCCTTGAATGCGCCGCGGGAAAGAAAGTCTCAACGTAATACCGAATACGGGTACGCTAGGGCCTTGGGCGAGGTGATAAGTGAGTGGGCTAATGAAGTTCATATTTTCCACGTCCGAAAGGTTGAGTCTAGGAATAGCGACACACATAAACACAAAATTTGACAGTTAATCTGGGGTTCCTACTAATCTCGCGACCGTGCGTTTCGGTGGCGCCTCTGTGAACCAGAACACAACTGTTGGAAGAAAAAAAGACCAAAAACATTGGCTCACCGACCGACCGCCACACAACGCAAACATAATTGCGAAACACACTTGTCTTTACCCAGCCGCCGCGGGGAATGCGAAGGCAGCCCTCGCCAGCCCGGAAGCCCAGTGTCGGGGACTGTCGCTCAAAATGGCGGCCCGGGAGACGTGCTAGAATCGTTGCCTTAGTGTGTAACTGACCCACGTCCGCACGGCATGACCTTCCCTGCTCCATAACCTGCGCACCATTCCCCGATCATCAAAACATGCGAGATTCGATCACGGCCCGTTGGCGGCGAGTTTCGTTTGAAGTCTGTCTTCTGTCGGTCAAATTAGCAGCGATCGAGAAAGCGTCCACATTCCCAAATACTAAATAGGTCCACTATCGGCAGTCTTCAAAAAAAAATGCGATCGCTCGCCCCATCCGCTTCACAATCTTGTTGCCAAATATTTAGCTATGAGTTTGACATTTGACGGACAAACAGGAAAACAACCAACCAATGGTCGGAGGACCTGGATCGGA
The DNA here is from genome assembly GCF_943735745.2 of Anopheles bellator. NCBI lineage: Eukaryota > Metazoa > Arthropoda > Insecta > Diptera > Culicidae > Anopheles > Anopheles bellator. The sequence goes on from NC_071286.1 coordinate 58,647,993, forward strand.
GGATCTGCTAAAGTTCGCGCCAATTCAATGTTCCCAGAAGAGAAGTGTACACCTTCTGTGTAAGGCCACCGCCATCAGCAGTCGACCGGAAACACAGGATTCTTTGCTCCTTGAACCCCCTGCGAAGGTTGACCAAACGGAATGATTATTTCAAACGAAATGATTTATGATCGGGAGCAGAGTACAGTTGCTCGGTGTGAGAGGTCCGAAAACACAGCACCACCTTCACTGTCAACAATGAACCAAATGTGTAGGTATTGCGATTGCCCACATTCATGTAAGCCTTTTAACCACTTCTTCCTGGCGGTCGAGCGATCAGAGGTCCCTGGCCGAGAGGCAAACCCGTTTTCCTTATAGAAACCCAAAAGACAACGTTGGGAATCCTGAAATTAGGAAGGTAAATGTTGTTATAATTATTATTGGAACGGGCAGAGCTAATACGACTAATCGCTATCGGCGCTGACGGATGATCCTAAACGGACGGATGAATCAATCTCGGACTCGGGAAAGAGGTGGCCTTCCTCAGGAGGCTGCGTGGACAGCACACAGTCCGCGGTCTTGTTGTTGTCCCGTTCGATCGATCGAAGAAAAAAACTTCCCCAACACCAATCTTGATTTCTCCGCCTTCTTTTTGCGCTACTGGCCACTGGCCACAATTCGGTGGAACCAGTTTACGAGATTTCCTATGGTAGCAATCTAAAATTTAAAGCCCGCGCGGCTGGCCGCCCGCTGGTTCCGTTTAATTGCTCCCCGAAACATTATCATTGGCCAAAACTTATCATGTGGCAAAATTCCACCAACTCGACCCAGATATCGAGGTTGGCGCACTTCATTGATAAGACCGCGCGCGGAGTGTTATCGCATTGGCCAAGGTTGTGGTTCGGCCGTTGTCTTGGCGAAATTGAGCGCTTAAAGATTGCGTCGGGCAGCAGTGTGAGGGTTCTGGCTGTTATCTGCACCCTGCGTGGAGATATTACCTAATCAAAAGCCTTCACCATTTGGTGCAAATTTTGGCCAAACATTGGTTAGGGTTTCAAAGATAAGTTCGAATCGGGCTGGTGCCCACAAAACAGAGGGTCGATTATTCGGTCAGCTTCGGTCATGAGTCGAGCGATTCTTAGAACGCCAACGAAGCGCGGAGCTTGTCAGGATTAAATCCGGCTTGGGACACATCTTTCTCCGCGTGTTACAAATAAACGATTGTTTTACAACGAATTAATTGAAATGTGCATACGACGACTCCGGTTCCGGCCCTCCGGCACGCGGAGGTTTAGCATGGGAATCAGTTCCGATCATGTTTTTTTCATGAACTATAAAACTGGGCCCGCAATAAACATCGGGCGCGCGCGCGCCCGTGCTTCCGCGTCCACGACGCAACCTTGTGCTATTATCTCCTTCTCTCACACCGTTTTTGCGCTAATTTTTCAGTGTCACTCACAAGCCTTTTTAATGACCCGTGACGATCACTTCAGCCGTGGGCCGTGGTTTTCTCAGAGAGAAGGTTTATGTTACACACGCGTCACCCACCGGTGTTTCCCCGTGTTCCCAAAAAGGCCCCACCAGCGCTCGACCCCCGCAAGACACCTGGCCGCAAAGGAACGCCACCGAACAGGTTTTCCATTAAGAATCGGCCCAGGGAGCGCGCGGCGTGCCGCCATTTTTCTCGTAACTTATCCCCCTCCGGGGGGACGTTTATGGTTGGTGGAATAATTTATAAACGCCCGGCCCGCGAGAGGTGGTGGTTTTGCGCGTCCAAAATTCGCTGAAATTGCCACAAAACCACGAACAGAGACAGAGAGAAATAGAGCGAGAGAGAGAGAGAGACAAAACCCGGAGAATTCGTAAATAAAGTTAGCAAACCCCCAAGAACAATGGCGCAAAACAACGATCGTGGCGCGCCCGAGTGCAACCACCACACGCGAAAAGTGCAAAACGAGAAGCCAAAAAAATCACCAAAATTTATTCACGCGCCACCAAATGCCGGCGCAAATGCTGTGCCGTACCTCACGCGGCCCGCGCCACCCGAAGTCCCGAAGCGAAAGTGCGACGCGAGCCGAGGCAAAATGTTGTGCCGTACCTCCACGTGCGAATGAAATTTCAAGCGCCTCGGCACCGTGGGACGCCGCGGACGCGAGAGTGAGGAGCACGCGGCGCACACCGCCACACGCCACCGCTTCCATCGCGGCCCGCGAACAGCGCGACCACCGCAACGCAAGGGGTGAAAGAAAACGCGCTCTCATGTGCTGCTCTAACTCGCTCGGGACAGCGCTTGCCTCTCTCTCTCGCTCTCTCTCGTTCGCGTACATCATGCCTGCGTTTGCGTTTGTTGATTGACTCAGCAGATAGCGCAGCAGGCAAGGCGGCCCCGGCAGCGCTCGCGACCTCGTCCAAGCCAACTCGCGGTAGGCCGTTGTTTTGGGCCTCCTGACCACGACGGCGAGAATCGGTGAGCCGGTGAGATGCGAGTGAGAGTGAGCTGAGCTCACCAGTTGCAGTGAGACCGGCAGCAGCAGCAGCAGCAGGCGCCGCTTGCTGCGACGGAGATTCAAATGTTTTTGGGGGGTTTTGGAAATTTCTTTGGGGGGTGAAAATATTATTTGTGACCACCGGGATTTTCGGTGATGATGTTTTTGGTATTATGTACCCCGCTGCACCCCAAAAACGCATTTGCATTATGTGAGGACCGAACGGTTGAATTAAGAGTAGAGAGTTAAGTAGACCACGCGCGTGCTGGTTCAACGAACTAGCACGTGTCGCTAGCGACGCGTTTGGGCTCTCGGTAACCATCCATTTTCCCGGCTTTTCCCGGCTAGTAACGGATTCGGGCCGGGCCCGAAAAACATTAATCGCGTTCACGTGCGTCATTCGAACGGAACACACCTCAACGATACGAAGACGCTCCGAGAAGATGTGGCCCAACCGGTTGAGGATCGAAGGAGGCGGCGGTGTGATGGATGGGGATGCCTCTTCTTCGTCGTTTCTTCCCTTGTGCCCCCGTCGTGTGGTACCGAAAATTGCCAAAAAAACCTACGCCCCACAACTCTTCCGCAACTCCGCACGCTACGTGCGTGCGTGCGTATGTGTGGGTATGCTGACGCTCCGAAGACCCCTCCTCCTCACCCGCTGCTTCCGGCGGCCGACTGCATGTGCTACGGCCGAGAGAGGCTCAAGCCGCCAAACGCAAGGACAGGTCAGGCCTGGTTTCATCCAATTTAGCCGAAAACCCATTCCCCATCCCTTTCGCTCTCTCGCTTGCGCTCCTCGCTTTCTGTCTCTTTCTCTCGGCACACACACAGGCACGGGCCCGAAAGTAATGTGGTGTGTATTGTGGGACCTCCGGAAAAGAATCGCGCGAATCGAGGCCCACCACCCCTGGCCAGCCCAATCGGGCCATTTCGCTCTCTTTCTCTCTCTTCCTTCCTCCCTTCCTCCCTTCCTTTCTAACTCACTCTCGTGTTCTCTCTCTCACCCTCTCTGTCTCTCTCGCTTGCTCGCCGCAGCCAAATTAAACGCCGACTTTGAATGACCTCCTCCTCCTCGATGCAGGAAGAGACTTGGAGGAACGGGTGGAATGCGGGGAAACGCGGAATCAAATTCGTGTGCACGGCTCGTTTTCGGGTTGGCCATCCATTTTCCCTGCCTGCGTACCGTGCGTGCATGTGTGTGTCCGAGCAAACCACAACCACACGCAACAGCAAACGCGTTGCTCCTCGCGCGGGCCTCTGGTCTCCCTCTGGTTGCCCCGGAAATCGGCTCGGCCTACTCGCCCCGCCGCCGTTGAGCTTCGTGAGGAAAGGCTGGCTGCGTCCGTTGCGCTGGAGATCGTTGGGAAAAAGGACCACGAACACCAGCAGCAGCAGGCAGCGTATTCTTTCTGCGCAATATGCAGGCCTTTGGGTGGTGCAACCTTTATGCTCTCTATTGGGTGGCCACCAACATTAGTCATATCGCAGAAAAAGAGTTAGGAAAAAGAGGATGGGAAGGATGCAACAACGAAAAAAGAAAACAAAAAATCCAGGAAGGCTCCGGGGTGCCATAAAGGATGACTATAAAGTGCAGCGCACTAACGACGCCCCCCATCATTAGCAGGCACTGGAGTAGGAGTAGGAAAAATAAGGAGTAGAAGCCACAGGACCCCCACACGGAGCAGGCGCACCCGCCGTTCTCTGTCTCTCTCTCTCTCTCTCCGTTGCTGCTGCACCCCGTCGTGTTAGAGCGTCCTGAGGCGCATTTGCTGCACTTTTGCACCATCCCACTTTTCCGACGCTCGCCTCGCCACTTCTTCCCTTCTTCGGCTTCTTCGCGCGGGGTGCAGCGCAGCAAATGGGGTGCATGCTGCACTCTGCGGGCTGCGACTGCGCGCAAAATTCGCGAATGCACTTCTCGACTGCCGAAGCAGAAGGATACGGGAGATTTCAATGCAACGCGCCCGCCGCGAGCCGGCGTTCAGCAAGCGAGGACACGCGCATCTAATACGCCGCGGAAGCATTGCAAAAGGCCTCGCGGCGTCGCCAGTCGTCGGTGGGTCTCATTTTTTTCCGCAGAGAGATAGGTCACGGTAGGCCGGCACGGACACGTCCGCTACTCCCTTCGCCCGCCGCCGCCGCCCAGCGAACGACCGACCGACCGACTGACTGCCGAGAGAGATAGGCCGACCGAAAACATTATTGCGCAAGTAAGTTGTTGGCTGCTGCTGCTGCTGGGGAGATGCTGCCTAGTGAGGAGTGAGCTCACTCGCTTCTCACCAAGCGGGGCCAGGAGGATGATATTCGATCATGCGCCGCAGCCGCGGATGGTGGTTCCTTGCATGGTGCGCGGCGAGGTGGTAAATCTGGAGCCTGTCCCACCCCAATTCCCTGCCATCCGTGCCCGTCACAGGCCTAGTGTGAGCGAGGTGAGAAGAATTGTTGGCGTAAGTGCGCATACGCACCCCATACCGCCAGCGGCAGCACACCGCTTGGTGGTGACAAATATCTCTTCAGAATAAAAAATAGTTCTGGAAGTTCTATTAGCAGTCTTCGCAAGGAGCGAAGGACATCGAACAACTTCAAACCTCGGAACTTCTGGCAATATTTCGTCAAAAAATGGACTCAAAACAAAGGGAATCCTTTTCCCCCGCCGGCTGCAAGGACTTTACGGGGAGGATGTGCGCCGCTTCGGAGAACCGTTTTCAAGGTTAACACGAAGAAGACACCACCGCCACCAGCAAGTAGGGGAAGTACCGAAAAATGCCTCGGCTGTGTACGTGTGTGTGTGCGAGAAAGAAGCGCCTACCGTCTTATGCTGATTGCAATTTCTGCTCTGCTGCGCCCTCCGAACATCGTTTTTTTCGGATTTTTATCACTTTCGGGGGTTCCTCTATCTCCAGATAAACACTCTTTCCTTCACTCCTTCACTTTCTGACTGTCCCTTCATTCGCTGTCTGCCTCTAGCAACCGTGCGGCCCCCGACGAGTACGCAGCGCATTATTTTTAACGTAACACACGTACACACAGACGCGGGCACTGGAGTAGCATAAAAAACTGCGTAACATCGTGTGTGTGCACCGACATTTTCAATGTCACGACTTTTTCGGGCCCCAAAAATTGCAACGCCGCCATCCTTTGCCTTTGCTTCTTCGAATTCGAACAGGACATCCTCTGAAACTTACCCAGAAGCTTTCAAACTGCCTTCACGTTGGCTCTCCCTCGCGGATTGTTGCTGGATTCGGTTTGCTAGATGTCCTGCAGATCCGCCACTTACATTACGCTGTTCGGTTGCCTTTGGTCCCGAGGTCCTGCGAACCTCCGGCACTGACTGGGTTGTCTCGAAGTGCTGCACCGTACGTGGGCATCACCCAGCATCATTCACCGCGCGTTCCACAGTCTACCGTTTAAACACTCCACTCGCGGCTTTGAAACAATAATCCCGCTTCACAGAGTTGCCTTCAAGGAATGAGTGAGAAGGAACTTTTTGAAAACCTGTAAATTTAACGGCCCAATTTTGCGCCCCTCTAATCGTTGTGAACTGCACCGCGGACTAACTAGATTGGCACCAACCGTGCCAAAAGCACACACGGCACGACACGGAACCCTTAAAACCTAAACACTAGTTGACGACGGCGGCCACAAACACATCGCACAATGGCGCGCGCTAGAAGTGTGCGTTGATGATCGGCAACAGCGGCAACAGAATCGGGGCGGCCGCCTTGCTCACTCACGCCACCGCACGCCCGTCCACTAGATTCACTATTGACCTAGGCTTTTCGATGCGCGACAGATAACGTGGCGAGGCTCACACTCAGGAAGTCCATCGTGGCGGCTCGCGGATTTTTGATCACGCACTTCACCTCACTCACGCTGTGATTCACACCTCGAGAGGGTCCTTTCCAGGAGGTCCTTCGTCCTCTGGCTAGGCTGGATTCGGTTCGAGAAATTCAAAACGGTACTCCGGTGGTGCTGCTGCTGCCAGCGCCGCGGTCTTCGGTCGAATGATATAAACTCGGCGCTCACCGCTCGCCGCTCGCTTCTCATCGCGAGTATGTGCTCGCTTTCCATCGCGCTCCCCGAGCAGCCTCTGTCTCGCTCGCCCCCCTTCTCACGCCTCGGATCGGATCGGATCGTGGTCCCTCTGGTGCATTTTCCCTCAACCGGGCCGGTTTTCTTGTCGCCTTCATATTGCACTCTGTGCAGCACGGACTCGAATTGGGGGTGAGCTGCGGTCCCGTGAGGTGAGCTCACCTGGCTCACCACGCAAAATCCGCAATCGATCCACACGGTCGCCGCCGCGAACTAAAACATAGCGAGGCCTACTTCCTGCTTCGGTGGACGAAAATGTGAGCGAAAAAAAAAACAGCAAAGCGTCACTTGCTTTGTCGACGAAGACGACGCCGCGAGCATCACCAGCCCAACGACCATTAGATGACGGGGCTGCGACGATGTGGGGGGGACGGTGGGGAATGCAAGGATGCAACGGGGCGCCTTTCCTCCGCTCGCTCCGTTCGTCGCAGTCGAATGAATCAAACCGGTCCTGAGGGTGTGTGAGGGCAGCGGGTGGCGGGTGGTGGCCGAAATCCCAACCCGACCACACCACCCCACACATTCCCCCCTTTGTATGGGCCGCTCGACTGGTCAACATCAACAAGCCCCACACACACAGCCACACACGCGGCCAACGTTCGACGAAAAACCATCGCCAAACAGCCAAAACGACGCGGGTCGGTGGAGGGTGTGGCGGTGGGCGGTGCGTCGTGTCATCGCTCGCGTCCCGCGTCCCGCCGACCTCGCGCATCGGCTGGCCGCACACGGGGAACGCGTTTTTCTAGGGCACGTGGAGGTACGGCACAACATTTTCGCCGGCAACGCACGCATACGCGGCCCTGGGAAGCGGGGGGTCGCGAGAGCGGGTGGTTGCGGGGTGACAAGCACGATGCTGACGTCACGCCAAACGCGACGATTCGTGGCCGCTTCGGGGCCGTTCGGCAGCCGAAAGCCGAGTGCGGCCCGAACCGGGGTGCGTTTAGTGGAACCGGAGAAGGAGAACGGATCGAGAAAATGTTGTGGAAATTAGCTAGAAAATATGGAAATTAGCTGTAAAAGGACTAAGCGATCAAACTCCGCTTCAGCTCCTCGCACATCTGGTAGGAAGGAAGTGCGGAAGGATGATGACTGACACACCCATTGGGCGACGGGAACGGGGTGCTGCGCGGGAAACATCTTCCGGACGAGGTGTATCGCGGGCGTTCCGACGATGCTGCGGATCCGCTGGGGGCACCGACTTCCGGTTGAGCACGCCGGATGATGATCATGTCCTTCGAGGGGAGTGCCGGCTGCTTCCAGCTGATTGTACTCGACGGCGGCGCGCCGAGAGGACTGTGCTCGAGGCGGTCCCGCTGGCCCCACCATTTCCGGAAAGCTCAGCAGCGTGGTCAGCTTGGCGGGGAAGCTGAACTTACGGCGTCCTTCGCGAAAGACTCGGCGTCAGAGATCCATCCCGATCGGTGGCGTGCATCCGCTGGTTGTGGCTGCCGTTCACTGTTAGGCTGTCGGATAACCCGGTATGAGTCCACCAGTTTGTCGCCGAGTATGCGACATCGAGGAATCCTTTCCTTCAGGACATCGTGCTCCCCTGGGAAGAGAAAGAAAAAACGAAATAAGAAAAAATACAAAGGTCATTAGGTTAGAAATGTGATTGTATTTTTCCGCAGGAGATGCTGATTCATCAATAAACACGTAGTTAGCAATTGTTCCCTTGGATGTCTGTCTCCCATTTTATGTAAAGATGATGCCGAGATTCCATTCAGAACGCATCGATTCGCTCTCACGTATCCCAGCTATAATTTGATAGATCTTGTGCTCTAATACCATTCTTTACGATCTCAGCTCAACAATTCGAAACGGAAGTCGGGTCATCAAGAAATCGATGACGATCGACCAACGATTGGCGGAAACTTACCGTTAGCCTCTTATCCGGTTTGATAGTAGTAGTATCGCCAACTGGCGATCTTGTATATCGATTCATTGCTTATCAGGAATTACAGAGTCAGCGTTATCAACACATTCGCCACATTCGAACGATTCCTTGTTTTGTTTGGCGCCGACAAAGCCTTCAAACGACTGGCGGACAGAGACATTATTGTAATGGATTTTATCGTTTTATCAGAATGCCTGACCGATTCGATTGCAGTGTTCGGTCCGTTATGTTTACGATGCGCATCTTACTCTTACTCTTGGTGGCGCTACGCACGGGGAGCTGCAAAAGTCTACTTTTACATTCAACCTGTCCGTGGCTCACGGTGATTGGCTGGGCTTCGTCTGTGTAGCATGTGAAAGGCTCCAGACCCCAGCTGTGATAGGGTAATGAACATAAAACGAGACAAAAAAACGGCACCAGATGCTTTCGCCTGTTCGATATTACCGGGTGGCATCGGGACAGGAAAGGTTACACACTTGCGTGAGACTGCCAAAAGAAGACATTGGCCATTGCTACCAGAGGAAGAAACGCTGGCAAGAGTCATAAATATAATGACCGATGTTAAAGTAATGTAGACTTTCGAAATGTTGAATCGCATACCACGTCGCGATCGTGATGCAGACTTTGTCACGAAAACAATCATTGGTTGGCTTGCGGTTAGAACAAGAATCAGCCAACCTTATCATGATCCTTCATCCGAGCCGAATACAACATTATTTCATCGAATGATCTTCGTGCGTTACTTTACTGGTGTTTGCTACTTTTCGCAAACTAAGGTCTATTTTTATGTTCAACAACGAAGTGACCCATGTTGCTCAAGCCACGAGTCATACATTGACCTAGGTTTGGATAATGTGAAGGTCGAATCGACTTGTGTAATGTTCATAGCAACTACCCGAGGGTAATTTATTAATCCCACGATGACCTAAAATGCTGAATGCAAAACGGTATCCTTGGGCGCCAGTACCAACTTTCCTATTCGCGTCTATTATGCTCACCCCGTTCAAACACACCGGCTACCAGCAGCGGGGCCATGTACTAGCGGGGCCATCGGCTTGTGACTCTAACACAAAACAGAAACAATCCTTTCTCTCGGCCCCGGGCGACCTTTCTACATCTCAACCTCAAGCAAGGCCGCGCAGTCCGAAAGAGTGGCCAGCGCCAGAGCGCTGCCCAGTGCGAAATTTGTTACGGTAGCTCCGATCGGATACGGGCCACCGACAAGCCGCGTGCAATTAATTACTGGCCCGGTGGCACGTGGCGCCATTTTGCAAAAAACACCGATCGTAAGCTGGCGTGGTGCCGTTTGACAGTTTGTGACGCGTGGCACTCCGCGATCGGAAGGCCGCCGCCACGATCTCTGCTTGCTGTGCGAAGATTGTGCACGATCAGAGAGACAGAGAGAGCGAGAAGGGGAAGAAAGAAAGAATGAATAACAATAGGGAGACTAGTGGCTTAGCGTGGAGTAGTCCATTTTTTGCCGGTCAACCATTTCTGATCACCGACCAACGTCTTGGAGGACCTTGCGAAGCGCGCTTTACGCTTTGTGAGTAAAAAAATAATCGAAGGGTTGAGATTTCGGTTGAAGTCGGGAAACGTTAGCGATAAGCAAAAGTGGCAAGCCTAGAGATTGCTGGGCTGGACATTAGTAAAATATACAATAATCGAGACATTAGTAAAATATGCATAATAATTTAATACTAAGCATTGGGTATTTCGTATGTTTTATGTTCATAATCCGATGTTACGTTGTGGAGGGAAAATGAAAATAAATCATATCACCAAACCGTGCCAACTCCGTCACCGGGAGCAATCAATCTCACAAACCGGTCTTTTGATTGGCGAATCGACGAATGTTGGCCGCCGATTTATCCTTGACGCGCTGTCGAATCGAATGCAGCCACCGGGCGGCTTTTGCCAAGTCGAGGCGAGTCTGCAAGAATTAAGCCAATCTGCTCCTCATATGTGGCCACGGGCCGTTGACAGATGAACGTGTGACCGTTTAGCGCAATTAATTGCATCGGCTGGAGATAAATTGGTTCGCGGTTTGATTGTTTCGGATCATCTGCGAGGTGCAGTTTGGGGCTGAAACCGGGTTCTAGGAGCTATTCAGGTTACTGCAGAGTTCCCTCAGACACCCCGATGTTTGGCCTAGACGCGGTCCCGATGAGGCAATTTCTCTATCAGTGGGTATTTCAGTAAATTTCTCTCCCGCCAAACGAACACTGAGAGTCTCGGGTAAAACAGTTCAAATGAACCCCACCGGTGAGAATGCAAGACCCCGGTGAGCTCGAGCCGGTTAAGGGATAATAAACAACGGTAACTGCTTGCGACATAGTTGCGGGCGATAAGCCGGACTGGCTTTCGATTCGGGGCAAACGTGCGGCATTCCGATGCTAGAGGTGGCCCGCCATGCTTCCGATGCAGCGAAGTGCAGCTAGGGTTTTCGGTGGTTTGGGAACGTCGATGACTAAACGGGCATTGTGGTGTCTTGGCCGACGATAAGACGGAGGGACGCAATGAAGCGATTGATATACGCAGCGCGGGTTTGACGATGCGTGGGACTTTATGGTTGGAGCCGTAATTTGGTCGACGAACTAAACGACGACCTCCTGTCGTCGTCGTCGGACGCCGGCCACGGAGCAGAACCCGCTCTAGAACGGCTCGTTTTCGAGCCGGCACACGGAATAGGGAAGAAGCGCACGAAAGTAGTAGGTGGTGTAGAAAACTCGCCGGCAACGGGTTGCTTTAAAAGTGGATTACCTCAAGAGTTTGCAACAGAATGTTCCAAAGTTCCAGAAATTGACTAAGATACTCAAACTAGAACCATTTGAGGTGTTGAGGTTAACCTCATATGAAATAGAATTTTTGATAGCATATTTAGCGACAATTAAAACACCAATTACAGCGCCTCAAAGACATGTAAGTAAGTCGACAGACAAAGATTTGTAACAGCTAATACCTAATTTCTTTGAGAACACGATAAGGGACTTGATTTTAAATGTCAATAATTATCCGAATTCCAAATATTATTTTCCAAAGCTTCAACCTCGCTCTAGGATAATGGGCGCTCTGGGATTGACCGCGGGATGCACTTTTGGGGCATCACCTCGGTGCGGAGTTGTGCTCGGCGTGCTGAGGAAACTTGTCAACCAACCCCTCTAGAACAGCAGCCGCTGTCTCGGTCGCCGCGCGGATCGTAGCAGATCGAACTGGAGCCGAGAGGCGGCGGCGGAATAGAGCATCAAAATCACCGAAGCACTCGATGCTCCGGGACCCCACACCGCTCCCCTTGCCAGGCTCACCCGCGCGCTTGGGCCGCGGCTAACGAGAGTATTAAAGAAGAGGACTGTGTCACTGAACCCATTCCGTCGGTCGAGCTCGGGCTCGCACGTGCCGGCCGTTGGGGCGCGAAACGTTGTGCCGTACCTCCCGTGACCGGCGTCGGAACGGGTGGTGGGCTTGGGGGTGGTGGTCTGAAGGATGCATCGGGGCGAAGGGGGGCAAAACCCATCACAAGTTCCGGCCGGTTCCCGAGCGCGTCGTCATCATCGTCGTGGTCTTCGCTCGCGGTTCGTGTTCGCCGTGCTCGGCTGGTCGTCGTGATCGGGTGCATCATCGTGTCGAGACACGATGGCCCGATGCAGTTGCAGTGTTGCAGTTGCATCGATTTATCCCAGAGATTACTTATTTCCAATGGCGAGGTCAATAATTGCCAAAAACAAAATTAATATTCACAAAACGGACAAAGCTAATGGTTGACTGAGCTCTAACTGAAAAAACGTAACATAAAACGAAAAAAAATTAAATATTTTCATGATGGAATGGAGATCACCTAGGTATAGGAAAGGATTCCGTTTCAATATTTTTTCACTACTAAATTTATATTTTTAGTTTAATACATTTCCATCAGTTTTCATTTCCATCATTTCCATTCATCATTCATTTCCATCATTTCCAAAATGAACATCATCAGCAATCAATTCCCTGCACTAATAAAGATGCAAGCTGATCCTACGATTTAGATGATAAATTAGAACTCTGATTTGATGGAACGTAGAGCAAAGTAGTGCAAAACTGTGAATATATTTTTCGATAGAAAGTATTCAAATTGAGCTGTTGTTTTATTTAGGTTTTATAATTAAATCGGAGTGAGTCGTATCAAGCACCAACTTAAAGTCAAGTTGATGTACACTGTCATTCATGATCCACGGACGGATGATCCACGGACGAGCCACAGGAGCTGTTGTTGTGATTGCGAATTTCGTAGTCACACCGACATTGTATTCCATCGAGGCGCGATCTACGCCATAAATTTGTTTTGAGCACACAAATTGCCGTTGTGAGTGCTGATTAGAGCGGAATAGGATGAACCAACTGGTGCTGTTTAGGAACTGCTTGTTATTAACTGAGAAGTTCTAAGTTCGTCCAATAATACAGTAAGGCAATCGCAACTTTTAATGAAGCTCAAGATCGTAAATCGGAACAATCAATGGTCTGTCGTAAATCAGAGGTCAGCTCGTAAAATGCTCAACTTAACCGACATTGGCTCGTAGCTGCCATGTTTCGCGAATTTACTTTATTGGGATTTATTTTTCGCAACCCACTTTGGCCTTGCGAAATAAAGTGTTGTCAGCGTTAGAGTAATGGGCCTGATAGCTGGGTAACGGATGTGCTTCAATTGACGCGAATAGCTGTTAGATTTCAACGTTGGATACAACGATTTATTAGAATAATAATTTTAAATTTACAAAACAAACAAATAATTATGAATGTAATTCATTTGGGAGATAAGAACAAACAAGTTTCAAATCAATATTTGATTTGTATGAAGCGGAGTCACCGCCCGATGCTCGATCGACCGATGGGCAAAAACCAAAAATAGCCCAATTGGCAAATAAATGGAAAGGCTTGAATATCGAGACCATGGGGTGTCCTAGTAGTGGGACTGACCTCAAACACTGAGCTAGTCGGCGCAAGTGAAGGGCTCCGGGCCGGGGCCTACACCAATCGAATGCAACAAATGAAAGGTTCGGTCACAGGATTTGCTGCCAAAAAATCGTCACCACCAGCGTCATGCGTAACAGCGTTGCGTAGTTCGCTACGTAGTTGCCGTTTAAGTAGAGATTCCAAAAATCGATCAGCATCAGCCGACAGGGGGCCGACATTCTTGGCGAGGTGTTACGTAAAAACCGTCGGTGAGAGAGTGGCTGCCTGGGCGATCGGATCGTAGTGGGGGGGATGATCTCACGCGATCCTCTCACTGCACTCATTATGCAATGGTGCAATCATTTCTTCGGCTTTTCTGTCCCCGATGGATGCACTGTGGCCGATATAAGCGACAGCAGCCAGGTGAGTGGCGGAGGTCTATGAACTCGATGGGAGTGCAGTCGCCTAAAAAAGGACACAACTTTCCCATCGTCACCGGCCCGAGGTCGACCAGATCCTTGGAGGTGTGTTGATCCCAACCAATTTCGAATGTGCTATCCGATTCCAAGTAATGCCGGGATGTGAGAAGGATTTCGGCACCTTTTCTACCAGAAACCGATCCAAACGGAGGGTTAATGACCTGGGTCGGTTTGGAAGAAAAGATTCTTCAGAGATCAAAACAATGTGAGATAGCAGACGCTGTGCTTTGAAGAGAAGCGATTGTTGTGCTATGTTCCGTGCAGTGCAATTGGCGTGGGAAGAGTGTACCAACTAGAGAGGTCGACGACCTATGCACAACGAAAAGAGCATCCTTTTTCGAACCCTATGCGCACTGGAAAGAAAGCAAACGGATCAACGGACGTAGGACAATGGAGCTGGATGAAACCGGAAACGGTACTTCGTCAAATTCAACCTAACGTTGTTCCTTTTATTCAACCTAAATGCTAAACAATTGATAGAATTAATCGACATCAAAAGCATAGATTTCACTCGGCCTGAGAATGTTCGAAAGGGTTTGAATAAAAGAAATAAATAAGTAAGAACATTTTCGTCACGCTTAGCTTGTTCGAACTAATCTTTGTTATTTGGGAAAATTCTGTTTAGCATTTTTTTCTTTAAAGTTATAAGAATTTTTATAATGTTAAGAGTGTGACAAGGTTAAAAAATAAATTATAGACGTAATAAAATGTAAAATATAAAAAGAGCAAGGCAATGAAATTCTTCTCCGTTGCATGTTTTCAGTAATTGCTGATGCCAAAATAATTTTCTTGCAAAACATTAGTTCGTCACATGGCAACACTTTCACAATCATTTCCTTCCAAGCCTTTAAAAAACCCAAATTTGCTGGAAGTTGCGTGCGCATGAAGACACAACATTGACACTATCATGCTACTCTCTCTGTTGCGTCCTTGTTCCAGTCTTATCGGCCAATGATGGAAAGCGTGAAAAAATTACAGCACTATCAGCATCGCCATGGGGTGAAACCGAAAGGGCACTTTTTCTTAAGCAAAGGAAAGGCTGAAGACTAGCGGAAAGGACGTCAAAGCGTTTCAATTACTCAATCGCCATTGAAAATGATAAATTTATGATGCTATTTATAACATGCGTAAACCGACAGATATGGGAAGGTTATAATTTATTTTTGAGCGATTGCGCATCCGGAAGGGTCGCAAGCGTTTGTTGGTTTGTTTTTGATGAGAACGTGGAGGAGATTATCAATGTAAAGCAAACACTTACTGATTCACAAATCAGTGAGCACCATTAGGCAGCTGAATAATTGGTTTTTAAAGTGTTGACTGGTTCAAATCGATGTCAAGTTCGGATGATATACTGTGGTCCTCCATCGGTTGAAGTGGCGGTTATAGCTGTTTCATTTAAACAAAACTGATTAAAACCAGCAGCTTTTGATGATCACTTCGAGTCCTTGGCACGGTGACGACCTTACAGGTTTTTACCATTCGTTCGCAGATCAAATCTTTTATGGCAAACGATCCTCAATGGTGATGCAAATTACTATTTATGGATTCAATCCGCATACGTTTGAGTTGTAGATGAATCGTTGAAGAGATCGCCTATAAAACAGGTTGTGTTGCTCGTAAACTATTTTACTTCATTTCAGTTAATAGACCAATTTAAAGTGTGTGTTTCTGAGCTCGTTTTTAATCGATTAAGATCACTGATCACTGGCTCATTATGTTCTGATGATCTTAAAAATGATACCATGCCTACGAAAGGATGAAATTAGTGAACTTTTCTTGTCAGAGCGCCAGTCCATAATTTTTTTGCCTATCACTTATTTGCAGGACTTTTCCGTTTTCCGTGTCTTCTTGGGTCGGATTGTATAAGTAAATGATGTCATTTATAGCCACATGCGCATAATTAAAATGCGTAACTAATCGCATCACCAGGGTCAGGAAGTTTAAGATTGACATGTTTTTGATGCTTTAATCTCTACGGTTCGTCGGTTTGAGTGAGTGGTGCGTGTGCTACATGATTGATGGAACACTAGCAATCAGGACATCGGGGTCGAGGCAGTTGATTAAAAACCCATAAAACTAAAAAAGGGCGTACCGCTAACTGTTGTTGTTTCCGGACCATTGCCTCACCACGGATAGGTCTGTTGTGGCTTCGAAGAAGTCTTGCGACATGTAACCAACCGGAGTTGTAGTCGAGTCACGCATTCGAACGTGTACTTTAGCTGAGTTTGAGGCGTAGAATCGACTTTTACATTCTCATTACTGTGTGATTGGAACCCTTATATTCTTTCGCATCTTCCAACACCCACTAGAAAGAGGCCATTTTTAACCAGCCGATGAAGCAACGTTTCAAGTGTAGAAATTTAATTAGAACTGAATGAAGAACCGACTTATTTCCACATTCCAAACATTCTAAATTCCCACTTCAAAATTCACCTTCTTCTATTATTTGACTCACAGCCAGCGATGCTGATCGATGCTTCCTATTGGCAAATCGGTACAGATGGCCGCCAAATAGGCGAAGTGGAAGAAGAAATGCAAGCGCTACGTGATATTGGTCCGGTAGCCGGCATAACCCGTTGGCGATCCTGCGCACTGGCCAGTCGAAGGCATTCGGGAGAGAAAAAAGCACAAACAAGTTGGGGAAGAATTGGACCTCTTCGTGGCCGGCGGACAAGCGTACAACGCTCCACCCGAGAGAGTGGGGATGACGATGTTGGCGATGTTTTTCGATGTCTTCGGTGCTTCGGTCGGCTTCGGGCGGCGCACCGAATGATCGGCCTCCCCTTGCGCCCTGAAGTTTATGCTGGCCTCGCAGGCCCTTCACCGCCCCCCGACCACACCGTCCCGTGTGCATGCTTTCGTTGTTTTCAATTGACCCAATTCTGGCGCTACCGCACCCCGAAAAACCAACGCCCGAAATAGTCAAACGAGGAAACCGGGCCCCGTGCCCGACCGACCGGTGGAGCTGCACGCCGCCAGCCCGCCCGCCCCGCCGCCTCACCACCGAGATAGAAACGGAAAGGTGGCCACATAAACGCGGAAGATCCCGCACATTATTTACTCGGCTGCTTCCACCGATCGACCCGGGCTGTTGCCCGGGGAGACCACCGCGTATTTACCGCATTTTATGTTGGGGACCGACCGGGATCCGGCCGCTCCTGGCGGGCGCGGTCAATGCCCTTTTCGCTTTCATCGGCTCGTGGCGTGGATTGTTTACACGTGTCACGCGGGAGCGCTCTGGGAGGGCTCGGAGTTGGGACGCCGAACGCTGGCCTAGTGGCACACAGGCACGGAGCAGCAGCATCCCGGCGAATCCCGGGGGTTGGAAGCCGAACCGGAGTGGAACGCCCCACGGTTGCGCAAAATGCTCTTGACGGAAAAGTTTATGTTTGGACGTGTTCGGGTGATGTATCGCGCAAACAAGCGCTGCTCCGATGTTGGAGTTCTGGCGTTTTTCGGGTTGACTGAGTCTTCTTGGCCGAAGCATTGGCTCCGAAACATGGCTCAATCGCGCAGCGAAGCACTTAAGCCACAGCGGCACTCCGATTGGTTTCGATAGCCGCTCGAAATTGGTTGTTTGAAGACGAGACGAGTGCGCATTGTTTGGCAACCGCCGTTTAATCGAGGAAAGGGCTTTCCGATAGCTAAACCATCCGTCCGGGAGTTCCTGAGGATCTAGGGTCTGGGTGCGTAAAACATTGGCAGCCAACCGATAGCCCATTGGCTCCCAATGCCTAATGCGACTAACGGGTACGAATCAATTTCAATAATGTTTCTTTCTTTATCCATAGCGATGCAGGAAGGTTCATCATAAATTGTACAGTGTTCGCCATCTAGAGTTCTTTTATTAATTTCGGTTGAAAAAACGGTTCAATATTGTTTGATGCTTGAACCTTTATTTGAAAGGTTGATTCTTCAATTTTGTGTATAAAATACAATCTTGGTCGCAGAAAATTGTGAAATATGAAAAACTTATTTCCGAAGTGGTAGGTTTTCAACTCAAACGGTACGATATTTGAAGACTTCTTCTGGTTCTTCGGCAAAATTGAAGCTAAGAACGTGGACGGCATTTAAGAACTTTAAATAGCTTAAGGGTTAATTATGGGCCACCCGAAGATTACTCAAAAGCGATTTTAAGCTGGTAAGATAGGTGTTGCAAATCGTTTTTTTAACTCTTAAAGAACGGGCTGAGCAATCTTTCTAGTTCGACAAATTCCAAAATTATAACGACGTTGTTGATAATTGGCATCCCGCATCAAAATATTCAGAACGAAGCGAAAAAAAATCGCTACTGAGCGCAACAGTTCCCGTACAGCATTAGAAGCTATGTCTGGAGCTTTTGTATTACTTCATATTTTTAGAGCATGAAAATATTGCAACACTCCATTTTTTTAAAGTGTTGATTCAGTTTTGAACTCCTACAGCTTTTGACATTCATTTAGATCATTTGGATGATCATACTTGGTTCCTTTGGGCTTTGGGAAACCTTCAACATATCCGTTTTGGAACGAACTCTCATTCGATACATTCAATCAGTATTGGCGGAGAAATGGACAACAACAATGTTCATTAACGAATAAGTGACAGTCGAACAGAATTAGAATAGAGTTTCCGAATTTATGTTTCGTCTTACTCAAATAGGCCAATAGTATCGTGTGGCGATCGCTCTATTCGATCCCTAAGGCCCAAACATGGTAGCTTCTTCTATATATTTTAATTTATCCTACGCTTCCATTAGCGACGAGCGAAAAGGGATACATTCACCAAAGATAAAAGCGACCGGTCGCTCGCGGGCAGGTCGTAAAACTTTTTCTGCTCAGATTGACAAGTTCGCCTCACACCCGGCCCTGGTAACCGGCCATTTGTTATCTGCATGCGTGGAATAGAGTGATGTACGAAAACATAAGACGCTTCTAATGGCCCTGCCACCGAAACCATGCGATGCCACGGGATCTAATAAACCGTGAACCGCTTCACCCGGCCAAGTGTTTTCTGGCCGCGCTCTCTACCCGGGTGTTATGCTGGTGCTGCTGGCCCATCACGAAGAGTGCAACGACCGCAGGCCGGGCTGGCAGGCAGGCGCACTGGGCTGGTGCCCTACTATCGGGAAACAAGGTTCGTCGTACCACCAGAACCCTTGGAAGCAGAGTTTGCCTTTCTCGCTGAAAGGACTCCTGGCGAGGTGTGGTCAGTCGGGGCACTCGGATTCGTTCCGTCTCCGTTCATGAAGATGTTAATGATGCCTTGGCATTCCACCCGAGCAGAGGCCTCTGTGTTGCGCAATAGACCAAGCGGATGGGCGGGTTCCGGGCCACGGAAGGGCAAGCCAGGCTTCCTCCGGACGCGGCGCTGCGTCACCCAAAAATAGAAGAATAGATTTTGACAACCCGATACTGAACCGGAACACGCCGCCGTCGAGCATGCCGCTCCGAGTTTGGTATCTTGTTGTTGGGCAAAGGGCTAAACACAAGCGCGCTGCTGGTGGTGGTGGTGGTGCTTAGCTCACTAGGGTGCGCTAGTGGTGGTCGGGATGGTGCTGGCCCCCGGTGCACGTGTCGCTCGCTTTCCGCCGCTACCGCGGGGTCACTAGACCAATGAACTCTCACTTTTATGCGTCGTTCGCGGCTTCGGCGGCGGCGGTGGTGGACGAAACGCATGCTCAGTAGCATAGGGAGCATGCAACATGCGGTGGCTGATTTCGATTTCTAATGCTCCAGTGCTCCGCTGCGGCCAGCGATAAAAGTAAATCCATTTCCGAACCGGACAACCCCACGGGAGCATAACGAGAACATCGGTTTTCGGAGGGGGGCAATGTATCTGGCCATTGTGCCGGTCGTTTATCGGCACGTAAACGGTTCTAGTTTTCCCACTTCATTCGACCAATGGCCATTTATGCGAGTTTCATATTTTGTTCGTGAAGTCATCGATCGATCTAACGAAGCAGTTTCAGTCCACAAGCGAACTGTTCGTATTAGTACGAGATTGATAGCCAAACTTCGGTAATCGATCTAAAATGATTGAAATAAAATTGTATCTTTTTTTGTAATCTTAGAAGAACGGATCGAGCCGTATTTATTACATTTACTTAATAGTTAACATAATCTAACTTAACAAGATTACCCTGAGAAACATGTGGCATTTCCTCCACTTCACAATAGCCTTATCCCGGGCTAACTCGGCTGTAGAAAAATTGTATCTTGACACGATGTAATATTGGCATTTCATGGAAATAATATTAGAATATTAATTTACACATTTATTTAAATGTATACCTTAACGTTCGTAGCCCAAAAACATTCTGAAATCTCTATCGATTGTGTCTTGCTTGGCGCAGTATTTTTGCTACACCAGCAGAGAAAAATGGAAGGAATTTCACATTACACCCAGAGCCCCATGTTTATTGGACTTTTATGCGCATTTATGAATATTATTCTACGGCACCGTATCACATGCACCGCCGCATTATTTATTGCCCCAAATATGCCTTATGTACCGAGGAGACACATCTCGTCGCCTGAATCAGCGCGTTTTTCTCCCGGTTCGTAGCTTTTGCACGAGCCAAAATCTTTGAATCGGCCAAATCGCGTTCGCCAAAAACCCGACCGATAACGGCGCGGGCGCGATGTTTGCCGAGGGACTACAATGCGGGCCCAGGACACAGCGTGGAACGCGACTGGAACTGGAACATGGATTATGAAAAACGGATGAAGCGTTTTCAGTCAGTTTTTTTTGGGATTTTAATAAAACGAAAGTTGGTAATTTTAGATAATTTTGATCTTTAGTAGCGCTTTCAGATCAGCTCGTTTTTGTCCAATTGCCAATGCCAATGCCAATTTAAGATTCAATTTATTCTGAAGTTGTCCGAGAGACTTAGAGTTTTCGGATGAATTCCCAGATTGGTTATTGATTATCTCCGGATTATTAAATTGATGGCAATACAGAAGAAATAGATAGCTATTAGTACAGGAGTATTTGGTATCGCAATAGAAAGGGAATGGAATAGAAGTGTAGTATCAAATTAAAAGCCTTATCAAAATGCCTTTATAACGTACAAGTGAATATGAGTCAGTTCAGTAGATTATTTTGCTTGATTAAGGGAAGTTGTGAGCATTGTCATACAAACTTCCTAAAACGAACCTTTGGCGTAATCAAAATTATCTTACTTGCGGACACAACGTAACATGAAAAATAGCTCAGAGACGCGCTTGTTAAATAGCGTTCCCGAACCACGATTTTTCTCGCCTTTCCCGGGGATACGACCGACGCAGTCCCCGAAACCGATACTACGCACTTTTCGGCACAGTGGCTCTTTATCGGTCAATGACCGCACGGCACGTGTTCCCTAGTGTTTGTACATAAGCCGAAAACCGCTCCCATACATAAGGCCCCCCCCCTTTTTCCTTAGGCCCCAGCGCATATCTTTGGTGTAACCGGGCGGCATCATTTCGGGGCACTCTTGTTGTTTTCCACCACTTGTTCCGTGACGGAATCGGGCCGCACTTTTTGGATCTAATTTTATCACTACCATTTTCAGATGTGCCATAGGCTGCAAACAATCGACCACATAAGGAGGAAAACCCGAAAACACGTCTTCTTGAGTCTCGTTCTATCTCTCTCTCCCTCTCTCTATTCGATCGATCGGTGGCGGTTTTGCAGACGTGCCGAAAAAGACGTTCGCTGTTGAAAGTGACCTGGCGTCCGCTTTGGCAAGGATGTAGCGAGGAAGCTGAGCGCAAGGGGGATAGCGCTAGGGATATACCGCTTTCGGTCATATTGATTTAAAGTACCTTCACCAAATAAATTCACCACAAGTCTAGAAACACTTGCGAGGTGAAGTTTTGAAGGCTAATACTGCTTTTATAAATTGTCTTAACTTTCTTGTAAAACATTGTTTTCGAGATAATTTATTTAATTTTATTGCTAGTACTTTGTCATTTACATACAACAATGCATTTCGAATCGATTTTCTTTATATTGACGAGTCAAAATCATACCAAGGCATTGAAGAAAAATATTCTACAAAATGTCCAGGTTTTAATGATTTCAAATTACTGGAATGCATAGTTTCTACACCCAGTGGACTGTTTTCAACGCAATCGGTAATTCGTTCATGACATGCCATTAGAATAAGAGCAATTTGATGGAAAACTTCAAAAATTCAAAATTAATTTCCAAGTTTTGTGTCCCCTTTTTTGTATCATAAATAGGTTCACCAGTTTTATTATTTCATTAAAATAAATCCCCGGTTGTATATAATTTTCTGGTACCATTTCTACAACACCTTCACGTGGTTCTGCGTATAGTGCGTAACTGAAGCTAAAACGCAGCCGCAAGAAGGCCTACGCGAGTTCAACGACCTCGCGGTCTGATTCCCGAAAATATGCCCAATTTCGGGACTCGGATGCGTCCGATTTTGTGCTCCCTTCCCTGCCAGCTCAATCTGTCGTCGCCGTGGCCGTCGTTGTCGTGCTCCCTGTGCGGCTGACGTGGCAACCCCCCTCGCGGATCTCCCCAGCACACCAACTAAGGTCCATGTTCGGGAGGGTTCTGCGCGGTGCCGGAGCGGCGATGAGCCGGCATCACTGGCCCAGATGTACGCACGGTTTTTGTTGTTGCGAAGAGCATTATGCTGTGTCCCATGCTACAAGCCCGCTTCATTCCCCCTACAGGAGCAACAACACAGCGAAAGTAAAAAGGGGCCGCGCACATCGACGGGCGGCAATCGTTCTAAGACGCCGACGTTCACCCGGAGGTTAGTATCTTCGCCGCACATAAGCCTCAACATAAAACCCTAAGGGAGCGTAATGTGCTGGGCCGCCCAACCACCGGCGAGAGTAAAAGTGTATATGTTTAACCTAGTTTCTGGTGCGGTGCGTTCGGCCGAGAGCGTTTTAAGGGATTTTGCCAGCCGGGGCCCGCGCTATCGTTCTCGCTGCCGGCCCCCTTCTAAGCCCGAGAGCTGTTGCTGATAATGGAGCCCGAATCTCGGAGGCGTACTTCGCTGACGGAGTTTATCGACCGACGATGCGGATTGCGACAGACTGAACCTCTGCGTTTTTGGAGCAAGTGGGCGCCGAAAACATGGGATCCGTCGCGCTTCGCACTGATTACCGTTGACTTCGGGGGGCGTGAAAAGGTTACAGGGTAGAGAGAGAGAGAAAGAGAGCAGTTAATGGACTTCCAGCTAAATGAAGCATAAGTTCAGAAGGGTTCGAGCTTATAGTTGCTCTTTTAACACTCGAAGGCGCATTTTTAATTTGGATAGAGTCATAATCGCATCCACAGGGGGCAACCATGTTACAAGAGCCATTATATCGGGAACAGCGAGGAACTCTAGCCGGAAGCACTATATCTATACACTATCACTTGTAGAATATTAGATCGATAATTAGTGCGAGCAAAATGTGCGTACAAAATTATCGTTTATATTAATTAAGCATGGGCGTTTTCTGCCGGCGTTACAAATGAGCGCGTATCAAACTTGTTTGACGGACAGTTCATTTTGACTTTATCGTTGAATCGTTAATAACCGAAAAAAAAATTTAAACGGTTATTGGGGACATTATATCCATAACACGTGTTCGTTATCGACGCTTAAACAATTAGTATGGTGCCTAAGAAGGAAGAGACGAATTTGCAGAAGTCACAGTTTGGTTTCGATTGTGTTGAATGAACATTTCATATGATTAACTTTATTGCATCCAAAAAGATATAATTCACCAATAATCATCGTCCACTCCAGTACCGTAATCACTTAGTCCTATAGCCAACAGGTCAAACAGCCACGATAAGAATTTTTGTTGTTTTGTTTTGCTAGAACGGAGTCAGAATTGATAGTCGATAACCTGGAGCTGATCATTCTTTAATCGTTGTTTGGGGGGAGGATACTATCGCAACCATCGGTTCGATCGGTGACTATTTCACCGTGGTGCATTGGGTTTGCAAACGGGTTTGCACTTGTTTGGTATTTATTTTCTTTCTTGCCTAAACGTTTCGAACGACACCACGTGCTTCCGTAGTGCGACATTTTATACACTAGGAAGAAAACTAAGTTACGAATCACAACTGCCGCATATCTATGGTGCACGGGTAGGGCGGGCCAGACTCCTGGCTCTGCGCCATCGCCATCTGTTACATGCTACAACACTACGCTAAATACGCCGTTCCAAGTACGGTCTCTACGCCCTTGCGATTTACATTTGTGTGGCAGTTTTGCAGGATCCGTACGAGAAGCGATAGCGAGACCACACGGTGGTCACTTTGAGAGTGTTTCTGTTTTCTTATGGTTTGGTTTTTCTTTTCGGTTCGAAAGGACAACACTTATTGCGGAGAGTAAGAAAGGTCAATGCATAAGAAGATGAGATGGTGCCGAAGCCCTTGTGCCGGCCTCGGCGATGCGATTGTAAAGTTGTGTTGTGTTGCTTTGTGCCATTAATGTAATCTAAACTGTCTACGCATCGAACCCGGGTCGGGTTCCCTTTCGGCCCCGATCGGTCATCGATCGTCACCTGATCGCCGCCCGCTGTCGCATCTTGCCCCGATTTAGAATTTCTTCTCGAACACATCCATAAACGGAAATGCGGCCTTTTCGGGGCGCAACAGATCGATCAGAAAGCACACTGTGCCGGCGTAACCCTCGTACAGGCTAAACGGACAGTCCGGATTGCGGGCATTCCGAATAAACTCCTCGTGCGTAAGAAACTCCATGAACTTCAAGGCCCGGTGCAGATACTTCGGGTCGGAGGTGAGCCTGTAGAGCAGCAGAAACACGTACCCACTGCCGGCTACACCGTGGCAAATGCCGGGCCCTTTTCGCAGCAGCCCCTTGCGCCACACGAGATCCGCGCTGCGGATGCACGATTGCAGGTAGCGCTGCTCCTGAAACACGAGATATGCTTTCGCCATCAGATAAACGACTCCGGCCGCTCCGTGGCACCAGTGGACGAGCGGTTCAGAGCGTGTCCGTCGCACACAATCCTGCAGCGTGGTCGGAAAGTTACCCTCGCTGTCCTGCAGCCCCAGTAACCCGTCCACCGTGTTCTTTACGAGCGACATTTCCACACTGCTCAGATTCTGTTGCAGTGGCGATTCGAGCAGCATGTGCATGATGGCGGACGTCCCGTGGGCGGCCCCGAGATAGTCATCGCCGTAGCACTGATAGTAGAGAGGTAGAAGACTGCGATGGCGTTTGCCACTCTCGAGTATGGTGGCACAGATGAGCGTGAGCATCTCGTGGGAAAACAGCTTCCGGTCGATTGTCTGGTGCAGCCAGTAGATGCCGGACAGGTAACCGGCCCGTCCGAACAGCACCTCGTCACTGCCATTCTTGTTGAAATCCAACCGTTTGCACACCTCTATCCCGGTGGCGAAGCAACGTAAGTCTTCGTCCATCTCCTGCTTCGCGCTGTGCCTGTGCGCGATGGCCGCCGACACGGCGTACACTCCAGCATTGCCACACAGGAACGAACAGCGCTCTTCCGGTCGACCCGCGTACCGTCCCGCAAGGGCTTTCGCGTTCACGATGTACTGTTTCGCGTACTGGAGTGCTTCCTGGCCGAAAATTCCTGCATCGTGCAGCCTCAGAAACATAAAAGCAATGCCTAAAACAAACGGTGAGACTCGTTAACGGCTCTGGCGGTTCTAGGATCATGGAAGCAGTAACTACCAGCATCGCCCACGTATAAATCACCCCGCTGGTCGGTGTTTCGGTCGAGTTTGGTGTTTTCTACTATCAAATTGACGTAGGACTGTATTAGACCCTTGATATGCTCATCGCATCGTGATATGGGGCCGCCACCGTAGTCCGGAAAGGGGTTAGCAAAATATCGGGTGCCCATAGGAGATAGGAGAATCCTTCGCGGGGGAAGCTGTTGCTTGGCACTCAATACTACAATGATAGAGAGAAGGCAGGCAATTCCTGCGTATTAGCACACTTGGGACTTCCCACTGAACGCAGTATGGGCAAAATCGTGCCCGTAGCCACTGTGAGCGAGAAGATCGTTGCCGGTTACCAGGGAAATTAAAAGAAGCACCACTTTTTCCGTGCGGCCAGCAATTCACCCTTTCCAGCGGGTGTTTTTATTTTTCTGCAGTCTCTTTTGACTTGGCATCTATCTCTGGCAATGTCAAACTGCGACAGTGTGCGTGCTGAAGACGCAACACTCACACACGCTCTCTCACACTCGGCTGAGAGACAAGGTGGCTGCGTGCTGAAAAGTTAGATTGCTTCCGCAGCCAGTATAAACTGTTGCACTACATTTTGCATATATTTTTTTTTTTTAAATTTTTCCCGATGCGGGAAAACAACCTGTTTCTCCCCCCCGTGTTGATCCTGTGTGGCAAACAGGGGGGCAGGAATGCGATGTATCGCATTTTATTCAGATAATATATATACATAAATACATAAATAAAGCACATATTTACAAATAGTTATACATTTACCGTATTTTTCCGTGTATAACGCGCACTTTTTTCCCAATTTTTTTAGCTCTAAAATCTGGGTGCGCGTTATACAAGGGTAGTAAACATTTTGTCTCCTCCAAGCATACAAATGTGCCCTTTTAGGTACATATTCTATAGTATTATTGAATAAATTATAAAATGAAACACTTGTTAGGAATATAATTATCCATACAATATCGTTTTTAAGTCATGGCAGGGTGTTAAAACAGAAGTTGTTGTGAAATCATTTAAAAAATGTGGCATCAGCATGGATCTGAAGATGTCGCAATTTATGAGGACTCTTCAGAGAGTGACAATGAGGAGTACATTGAACAGCAATTGGAGAATATCAATTTGTCAGACAGCAGTGAATCTGAGTTTGAAGATTATTCCGAAATATAAAATACTAGTATGTCTTTTGCAATGTATACGCATTTTATCTTTAGTCTACTTTAGAATATTTATAGAGTATTTAGAGTAATACATTATTATCATTTGATATTTGTTGGATATCACATATCTGAAAAATGTAAAGTAAAAAATTTGTTTTCCAATTTTGTTCTCGTAAAATATGGGTGCGCGTTATACACGGGTGCGCGTTATACACGGAAAAATACGGTAGTCACTTTCGCAAGTCGCGGATGTAGCCGTATAGACGGTTTCAGCTCCGCTACAAGGAGCTGTCAGTCGCTACTCCGCTCTTGCTCTGCACAGCCGGACAAGGAACGTACGGTTAACAAGTTAACAAACGGCGTCATTAACCACACGGTTAACGAGGTGTTAAGCGGATAAGTTGTGCAGAAGGCCAACTTATCTTATTGCTGCAGCAGGCGCCGCAGCAGCAGCCGCAGCCGCGGCCGCAGCCTCGGCCTCGGCCTCCAGTCGCTGTTCTTCTCGCCACGCCTGTTGAAGTTGCAGCGTTACGGCTCGGCAGGCTCGGGCGAAGCGCTGCCAGCACTCCGGGCTCCGCAGCATCTCGCTCGCCAGGTTATCCGGCGTGAGGGGGGTGCGGCCGTCGTCTGCCAGCATCTCCGCTCTCTCTCGCTGGAACCGCGGGCAGTAAAACATTGCGTGTTCCGCTGACTCCGCGGCACCAGGGCACCAGCTGCAGTCAGGGGATCGTGCGAACTTCTTTATGTGTAAGTACTCTCGGAAGAATCCGTGTCCCGAGAGCACTTGGGACATGTGGAAATCCACACGTCCATGTTTCCTGCTGACCCAGCGCGTGATGTCCGGGATGACTCGGTACGTCCAGCGTTGATACCGGCTAGCGTCTGGTTTTAGCCCCGCCGCCGCCCACTGCTCTTGCCACTGGCTGATAGTGCGCAAACGCTCCCTTTTGCGCAGGGCCGTCGCGTCTGGTGGTGGATGGGTGTCCTCCGTTTGCTGCCCAATCGCTGGCCATCGTCGCCCGATGCAGCGTTCGTCCTCCTGCAGCAGCAGTACGATGGGCACCATGCTGGCGAGGGCCGTGGCCACGCTGTAGGAAACACTGCGGAACGTGCTTGCCACCCCTTGCGCCAGCCTGCGCTGCACTCCATCCAGGAGTCGACAGTTGCTCTGTATCTCGAGGCAAGAACGCCGCTTTGCCCATAGCGGGGCTCCGTATCGGATCATTGACGTTACCGCACTCGCAATCAGCCTGCGTCTATCACTCGTCGCTCCGGAACGATTCGGCATCAAGGCCCGAAGGACTCGAGTCACCTGGCTAGCCCGCTCTGCCACATACTCGATGTGCGGTCGCCAGCCATTTTGCATATATTGAGGCGGTCATCCTTCAATATTTCGAACACCAACTTGCAGCAATCACGGTGTTTCAAGTACATTTTATTTGTGTAATTACAACAATTACAACAATTAGATTTAATAAATAGATACAGAACAATACGAAAAAAACTAAAGTAAATTTATCAATTTCTGTTTTTGTATAAAACACCCATGGAGCGATTGCATTTGCATTTTGAAACCAGTTAAACCAGTTAAAAAAATGAATCAGTCCGCTCGTAGGTAGATTTGATCAATCCTTTATCTGATACGCGATGCTGTTACACGCGAGAGGCATTAATGTTGTCGGCGTTTAATTCCGCGGTTCTCTCGAATTCTCTCATCATACTCTCAGACCTGCTCCAGAAACGTCACCGCGTGCCAACAAACGGGTAAGTTTTGGTTCAAAGTACAACCATGAAGTGATTAGCATCAGTGGTCGTTCACCGGCCGCTTTCCGTGCAAGTGTTCATTCGTTCTTGTCGTTCCCGAGAGTGCATCTTCCGAGCCACCGAAAAATGACTAGTGGTAAGCTGTTCCGGGCAATCATAATGGGCGCTCCTGGGTCCGGCAAAGGAACAGTATCCTCGCGTATTGTTCACGGCTTCAACCTTAAGCACATCTCGAGCGGCGATCTGCTGCGATGGAATATCGCGAGAGGCACGGAACTGGGCCGGGTCGCCGAGAAGTACATCAAGGAAGGGAAACTGGTGCCAGATATTTACATAACGAAGTGTATTTTGAGTGAGCTCGAGCAGATCAAAACGCAATCCTGGCTGTTGGACGGATTCCCGCGGACACGTGAGCAGGCAGACGATCTGTGGCAGCAAGAGCGCATCGATTCCGTAATTAACTTGGAAGTGCCGTTTGACGTGATAATCGAGCGAATAGAGAGTCGCTTGGTTCACCTGCCGAGCGGCCGGGTATACAACCGGGGATTTAACGACCCGAAAACGCCGGGCCGAGATGATGTGACCGGCGAACCGCTAAGCCAACGGCCGGACGACAATCCGGTGGCGGTCAGAAAGCGGCTCGAAATATACGATGCTTGCGCGAAGCCGATCAACGAGTACTTTGACCAGAAAGGGGTTTTGACAACGTTTAAGGGCAGCGCGACTGATGAAATTTGGCCGCATGTGAAGAAATATCTGGAAACAAAGTTAAGCTAAGCTTTTGCTTACATATTGTGGGCTATTCGACTTAAAATGTTGCCGGCGAATTGGTGCTATATGATTCCATTGAAAGTCGTTCAAAGATAGCGAGCGACTTGGTGCAGATAAGATAAGGACCATATTTTGGAATGTTGCCTCGATATTGGGCAGTTCGTGTAATTCCAAAAGTAACGACAATAACAATGTAGATTTTGGTAGGACATTTTAATAAAGAAATTCTTACATTAACAAACAGAACCCGTTGTTGATTTCACAACTTTGGCTCGAGTTGCTTCGGGTGCGTTCAACATTCAACACATTCAATTGAACAAAATTGACCAAATATATTTTCCCCTTTATTTTGGCTTAATAAACCAACTCGGACTCATACTGCCCAAATCTTAACACCAACTTAAATTAATTTCAATCTTCTTGAAATTTCGAACAGCTCTTTCTGCTCCTGTAGAGAGTCCTGTTCCAACCCCAACTGGGCGTTATATACGGACGTCGGGTAGAACGCCGATTTGTGCTGTCAAGCGTCATGCTGCCTAAAGTTTTACATATCGATCCGGAACTCTAGTTGGGGCTGATGGATCTTTAGTTTTTCAGATCGTGTATACATGAGAAAGGAACGCGTTCCTGGCGAAACTTGATTAAACTTGTGTCTGAGGCAGTCGGTGATTGAAATCTTTGCACAGGTAAACTATCCCGCACGCTGTGCACGCCCAATCGTAGCAACATTTTCGTCACTGCAGCAAATGTGCACTCTGCATCGTAGTCAGCCATCTTTTTCTGCGCGTGTAGTTTGACAAAGTATTTCTTCCGGTTTGCTCGGGTGTTTGGTATGTGAAAATCACCACCACTTTGATTCCGCGAACTAGTATCGTTTGGACAAACCGGAAAGTTGCCGCCATCATCTGCAGGCGGGACACTCGGGATCTGCAGACGCCCTCGGTGCTTCCCGGTGCCGGATCACTGTGGTTTTGTAGGGATTTCTGTCGGAGGAAAGTGTGTCAAAAGTTTTTAGTGTTGAACATGTGTTGGCCGACAGTCACCGAAATCCGCTGGCACAGAGAACCCATTCGTTTCGGTGCACATTCTCAGCCCCGTTAACCGCTTTCAGGGAACCGGAACAATAAGGCCCGTGGGCATCACAATGAGCCATCATCAACTTAGTCGTGCTCTGATCGAGGGTGCTCTAGGTTACCATGGGAAGCCGCTGCAAAAAATATGGGAAACCGAACGCCAGGATGAATTGCAGCAACTTGGCATTCAATCCGATCCGGATTTCAGCGTCTACATGGCACGGCAAAAACATCTCTCGTTTTGTGAGCGGGCTAAGCGATTGAAGCTGCATCAGTTCATGGCAAAGAACGCACAGACGCTGTTCGACAGGTCGCTAATAGCCAACGATGCCAAGTTCCCCCGCGATTTTAACGAATGTAAGTCGAAACCCGGCTGCAAAGAAGGCCGCCATTGGCAGGTTGCGAATAATGTTTTACTGTTACCGCACGTCCTCCGGTGGCTGACTTCATAGGTGATTACTTCGAAATTCCGCCAATGGAGACATTTATGGGTGTGGAAGCGATCGACAAGTTGGACCACCTGCTGGAGGTAGCGATCATCGGGACACTCGCCAAAAGAACCACTGATTTGAGTTAATGGACCTTCCATTCTTTTCCCTTTTAAGACTGTGCGACCGGGAGACGTGGTTTACGGTAGTGTGGTTTTCCAAAATTTCGGAGGAATAGTGTTGAAACCATTGCTCATAGTTGGGAACGTTAGATATTATGTACGAAACAAAACGCTAAAGGTAAGTGGAATGGGCAAATTAAGGTAGCGACCAACAACAATGGGCACGACTGAAGCGATTCGGCAAACTGATTAAACTGTTTCTCATTTTAAAAACATTGTTATTGGTCTGTTTTGAAAGGTTGTTCTGGGTGATCCTTAAAATCTGTTTACTATTTTAGGCTACAATAGCGAAAAATTTAGTTGTCCCCGCCAGGCAAACGAAGGGAATTGCGACAGGCTACAACGTAAATGATTTCGTTTGTTGCGAAGTACTCGATGTGAGTCCTGACGTTCGACGACTGGTCTGTACAATGATCCGAAGTCCTCAAAGCCGTGCACCGGAATCTATAACGTATGGTTTGTTATTGGCGGAAGAACTCCCCGCAATTTACAAGTAAGTGGACGCATCCCGGAAATGCAGTAGAAGCACACGATGTCAACCGATCGGATGTGAAACGTTTAACGGTGTTGGCATGACTCTCCAAGGGAGGGGCATCTTTCGGGTTCGAATAAATAATAGCAAACAGATAAGTGGTCAACTCGTGGGCTGTGGGGGTGGATAGTTGACCCTTACCTGAAACAAATGTGGTTAAACAGCTTTTATTTCATACAGCTATTACTTCAGAACGACTATGTGCTCAAAATAGCGATTGTCGATTACGCGCGATGAAAAACTATTATCAGAGATCGGAACAGAGATTGTAATGAAAATATATTTAAAATTTTGTTCTTCCCCTTTTTCGTAGGTTAGCTACAAACACAAAACCGGGAACCTATCAGTTGCTGCTGGAAAAGTCACCGTCGTTCCGTGATCCACGGTTGGCGGAGCAACTGGTGAAACAGGTCGGACTGGATAGCAACGAGTTTTACACCAACATGTCGAGCTTAAAAGGACGCTATCCCTCGCAGGAATATGCGAGCGAGCTGCGAAATGTGCAGGCGAGCAAGTGGGCATTCCGGTTAGTTTCCGGCGTCCCACGCAAGGGGGACTGAACTGGATACGCAGGAATAAATAATGAATCTCTGCACATGTTTTACAGATCGGTGGCAGAGGGAATCGAACACTTTAAAGAGGGTCGACACTCGGAGGCATTCCAGTGCCTGAACAAAGCGCTGAGCATTGATCCGCGCAATGTGGAAGGTTTGGTGGCCCGTGGTGCGCTCTATGCCAACAGTGGGTCTTTCAAGAAAGCGGTCGAAGACTTCGAGGCGGCCCTCAAGCTCAATCCATCGCATGCCAATGCGCGCAAGTACATGGGCGAAACGTTAGTGGCGCTCGGGCGCAGCTACGAGGATGAGAATCGGTTCGAAGAAGCGAAGAAAGCGTACCAGGACTGTCTCAACATCATACCGCACCACGAGGAGGCACAGACATCGCTGGACTTTTTGAAATCGAAACCTTTGTACGGCAAGCAGATTGTCGAACCGACCGAACTGGAACTGCCAGGTGAGAGAAGGGTGTAAAATAATGAAAGAGAGTGAGTGTTGACTTTTGTGTTTGCATCGTTCCAGCGCTGAACATCGTGAAGCCGTCATCGAGCGATCGCAACAAGCAGGAACCGGACACTTCGGGCGGTAGTGGAATTGGCCTAGGTGGCACTGGCGGTGTCGGTGGTGGTGTTGGTGGCGGAGGAAGCAGCAGTAAGCGAGACAATTCCGAAAGCGCGCGCAAAGAGCGCAAAAAGGAAAGCAAAAAGGATCGCAAAAAACGTCACAAGAAGCATCAAAGTAGCTCGAGCGATTCGAGCTCGGATAGCTCGGATAGTAGCGATTCTAGCAGTGATTCGAGCAGCAGCACCAGCGATTCGTCGAGTAGTTCTGGTAGGTCCGAGTAACCGAAGGATACAACCTTCAAGCACACACTTTCGCGTTCGCCGTGACTGAGTGTGTTGTTTCATCGAATTTATCTTTTTCGATCAAAATCTTCATCGTAACGATCCTTTTTCGTTTGATTACTCTCTCATCATTACCTGGTGGTGTGGATTTTTTTCGTTTTGAACTCGAGCGATGTGTGTTTCTGAGCCTTCTTCGTGCATTGTTTGAGTAAAAAATGAGGCCCTTTGTTGTTTGGCAAAGTTTTGCTAATTAAACCCTGTTAAATTATATTCCTCACCCTTCGAAATGTGTGAAACGAAGATCGTTCGAGCAAAAATCATGGCCCTCCTCACCATTGACAAAAATATTCTCCTTCTTGTCCACGATCACTTTTGTACAGCAGTTATCCTATATGTTTTAGGTTTTAAAATTTACATTCAAATGATGCCAAAGATGCAATTTATTGTTGAACATTGCCAGCAGCAGCAGCAGAAGCACGATTGGTGGGCCACGATCGCCCGCTCGATTGGTTGATCCGTTCAGGTTCGTGAGAAGAAGGGACAGCAGAAAAATTGTAAACAGGATTGCATTCTGGTGCCGAGAGGTCTTAGTTCTTGGTGGACGCGGGTGCATTGTGGTGCTCCTTTCAACAAACACACTATCAAACACTGCTCAGCGACGCCAAACGAGCGCACTGCGCGCCGCCCGAAGTACCAGGAGATTATTTCTTTTGTAGGACTTTAAACGCATCCTCTGCCCTCGATAAACGGAGAAGGACATTACCGATGCTAACGAGGCACAATATTCGAGTTGGCCTGTGACAGTAACGATCATTCCTCTTCGGAACCACGAATGGGCAAATATGGAAAAGAGTACCACAAGCGCTAACAGTCAGAGAACTATAAAGAGAGATAAACCGAATTCTGCAATAACATTTCTCCATCTCCGGTAATGGTGTGCTGTTGTTAGATGATACCGAGTCGAAGCGGGTTTTCGCTCATTTCGTTGCATGGCGGCAAGCCTGGCAATGGTACCGTGGCGGTTGCACTTTCTTTTAGTTGTATCACACGTCGTTCCTTTGCTTTCAGATTCGTCCGGATCGCGAAACAAAAAACGCAAGCGTTCGAAGAGCGAGAAAAAAATGAAATCTCTGTCTCCGTTCAGCAAGCGCATGTCGGCAGCCATGGCCGGTGGCCGAGGAACAGGCGTTAGTGGCGTTGTGGCCGGTGAGCTGGTGGGATATCCTCTAGGACATGGCAGTGGTAGCGGCGTCGTAGCTGGCGGACTGTTTGGTCAATCGTCTTCCTCCCACGGTCAATCCGGTTTTGATGATTACGAGCAGAAGGTATACGTCTCTAAAGCAGATGTGGTTGAAGTCAAATGGCGTTACTAATACGGATCGTCCCTCTATGTCTAATCGCAGGTTCGTAAGTTTTTGGAAATGCCACGCGACGAAGAAAACTACGAAGAGAAAGTGCGTAGATTCGTCGCCGAAGCCACCAAGTACCAGAAGGAACGCAAACAATTAGAGGACAAGTCGAAGAAGAAGAAAAAGAAGGAAGAGAAAAAGGCGAAAAAGGAAAGCAAAAAGAAGCGCAAATCGGACGAGAAAAAAAAATCCAAGAAGAAGGATAAGGGCGGCGGTGGCGGAGGCGATGATGATTCGACGATCGATAAGGATAAGCTCCGTGAAGCATTGAAGTAAGTGCGCGGCTCGCTTACTGGCGTTGCATTCTGTCATTTGACTGCACATTACCCTACATACCCTTTTCTAATCTCGGTTCTGGTTTCTTTTTGCTTAGGATTTTTGAAAATTTTCCCGTCCTCGATGAGCTTGGTTCGAAGCTGGGTGAATACTACGCCAAACAATCGGCCGCAGCCGGTGCGGGTGGTAGTTCTGCGGCAGAAATTCTATCCGCACTGTTGGGTGGTACCGCTGGTGCCGGTGCGGGAGGAAGCGGAACTTCGGGTGCAACCGGCAACAGTCGGGCCAAGGAGCGCGATGCGTTCCGAAATTCAAAGTTTAAGGTGTGTCTTTCGTCCGGTTTGGTGACGGAAACGGCCTCCTCCGGGTCGGGTATGGTTTCAGCTGGAAAATCTTCATCCGATTTGATGGACCATGGCCCGAGTGCTGGCGTTAGTGGCGATGACAATGCCAAGGACGGTAAGTGGCGTATGATGTTCAATAAGGATAAACGTCCGGCACCGAAGGATTCGGCCGGTTCCGCTGCCGGCAGTTCGGCGGCTCTTGCCCAGAAACAGCACGCTTTCGGCAACGAGTCTGATGAAGAAACGGCTGGCGCGGCCTGGTCTGGGTCCGGCGGGAAGGCACAACACTACTCCGATCAACGTGGCAGCCGGTTCGGTACCAGCCGTTATGACGATCGTGGCCGTGACGCGAGCATGGAGAAAGGAAAAGGTTCGGCAGCGGCCACTGCACCAACCGTCAAGTCCGGTCCGGTTGTTTTGGACAAGTTTGGCAACTTCCGTCTAGCGTCAGCGGAAACACCAAGCAACAAGCCGCCGGAACCGGCCGCGGCCCCTCCGGTTCGAAGATCGCGCAGCAAATCGCGTCACCGCACGTACGGTAGCTCCCGGTCACGGTCGAGATCGCGCAGCGAGCGGCGCGGACGGTCACGTTCGGGTAGCTTTCGGCGTCGCTTCAGCCGTTCTCGGTCTCGTTCTTTTAGCCGTTCGCGTTCGGGAAGCTACTCGCGGAGCCGTTCGCGCTCGCGTAGTTTCGAGCGGCGCCGTTTCGATCGCCGGTTCTACCGTGGTGGGCGTGGTGGCATGGGAGGCGGTGGTGGATACGGTGGTGATCGGATGGGCTCATTCGGCGGCAACCGGTTCAACAATTCGCGAGGTCATTATCGCCGTGGTGGATTCCGTGATTTCCGCGACAATCGTTTCGTTGGCCGTGGAGGCGGTGGTGGCGGAGGCGGTGGTCGCGATCGGCCACCGTTCCGCCCGAGATACCGTGGCCGCTTCCAGCGTTCGTACAGCCGCAGCACGAGCAAGTCTCCGGATCGGCGTCCGGTCGGTAGCCCGGGAGACGATCGACCGCGTTACCGGGATAGCCGCCGGGGAGAAAGTCGCGGAGCACGGGATCGGGGAGACAGCCGGGACCGCTCGCCGCCTCCGGTTCGGCGTGGTACGAGTCGCGATAGTCGTGACAATCAGCGTGACGATGAAAGCCGTGATCGTCACCGACGATCGGAGGATCGCGAGTCTTCGAAGCGCTCGAAGGACGACTCGTCCGTGAGTGGTGGCGGTGGCGGTGGCCGAGACGGTGCAGGAACTGTCGACGGCGACACATCCAAGAACGACGATGGGTCGCCCCGTGCGGCCAAATCGCGAAGACGTCGCTCAAAGTCCGCCAGTGGAAGTCGAAGTCCTCAGTCGACAGCCTCGTCGGGCAAAAACGTTCTCAATGACATCGAGGGCCGCTGGGCAGATCGCGAAGAACGGGCGAATGACAAGCGGTCGGAAAGGGAAGACGACGATGATGGGCCAGCACCTCCACCGCGTCGGCGTTCGGGCGAAGGCAATGCGGACGATCGTCGAACAGGGGACAAGGGGTCCGCCGGTACCGGAACGGATGCATCGCATTCCGCCGCAACGGAGGACGGTGCTGATGATGCGACGATGGAAGAGCTCGAGAAACTGCTCACGAAAGCGCGCAAAGAGCGCAAGGAAGAAATGATGGAACGTAACAAGGATCTGCTGAAGAAGACCACTTACTAACGGATGCGCCGTTCCCCGGGATAGGCCCCAATCATCTATCCGCGGGCGATTTAGTGTGTCTCGCATCGATCGCATCGGCATCGTTGATTATGTCGTGCGATTAATTATTATTTGTACTTTTAACCATCGCTACCACATTAAATCGTGGAAACAATTGAACTCTGTAAACGTTTAGCGATTAGCACAGGAAAAAGCGTGTTGTTGGATTCTTATTTGTAGCATCCGAAAGGGGGAGGCAGTTCGTTAGTATCGCTCTTTTGGAAACGAATCGCAAAAAACCATTCTCGGCCAGGATTGGGCAACTATTCTATTTTGTTTCCAGAGTTTTCGATATTAGTAGAGCAAAAACAAGTAGGAAATCTTCGTTTTTTTTGCTGTAGGAATAGGGAGGCGTGAATTGAAGGCGGTAGACGATTCTTCGGAGCCATTGAGCACGCAAACGCGGGCGACGAAGAATTAGCTGGATAAGGAGAAAAAAACGCTAGTTTTACACTCAAAGAACTGCGGTCGATTCAGTTTCTCGGTGGTCAAAGATTTCGGTATCGGACAAACAAACCCAACACAGTACGTTTTTTG
Organism: Anopheles bellator; assembly: GCF_943735745.2. NCBI lineage: Eukaryota > Metazoa > Arthropoda > Insecta > Diptera > Culicidae > Anopheles > Anopheles bellator. The sequence continues at coordinate 58,685,137 of NC_071286.1, forward strand.
TCAAATTTTTTCAGTTTGCCGTTTACTCATAATAAATTAGTGTGTTCTCTAACTTCACCAGTATGTCTCTCAAACATGGCTTACCCGCATGATGGTGGGCAGCATTGTTCTCGGTGTCTCTCGCTCTCTCTTTTTTACGTTTTCTTCGTTTTCTTTTGTATTTTTCTCGTTTAGCTTTTTTGTAGTTTTTCCTCGTTACTTCATTTATATCACAATGGAATACACAGTCTCAATTAATCAGAATTTAATTGTGTTCTTCTCGTAGTTTCTGCTCGCTGCCTCTAACGATCCGTGCGCTGTGGCTTTGGTTCTTCGTTTAAAACTCTTGCTTATGACTTCCGCTAGGCTTCTCCCCACAGCATTCCCCGTTGGAGCGGAATGCCAATCGTTTGCATGATGGCGCTGTTCACTGGCGATTATAAAGAGAGTTGCCCTTTGGCTTACCGAGATTATCACAACACAATCTTACATATTTCAGCCACTGTACCCTACGCGTTTTCGGTTTTCCTTTCCTCGTTCGGCAGTTAAATAGTGAATTTCTCACGAAAATGCCGGCATATCATAAAGAAAAGCCCTGAATTTCAATCAATGATTTTAAGTAACTAAATGTTTGTACTCTTTTGTTAAGTGCGGTGGCCCTGTTTCCGAATAAACCAATGTTTATTTCAGAAATAATTTTAAACAAATCTTCATGGAAGAAACGATCATGGATGAACGATCAGTGATTAAAAGGGTTGGAATTAAACTCAAGTTATTGCCTTATATTGGTCTTATTCGAATGAACTGTGAATCCGATGTACCACGTGGGCTGGTTTCAATAATTCATGTTTCGTAAATTGGAAGTCTCGCAAATTTGACGAGTTGTTTTGAAAACCTAATCTAAATGCAATCCGAACACAAGGCTGTGCTGTGGTCTCATCATCATCATCTGTGGTCTCAACCGGTGTTACAACAAACCGCGGTAGTTGGTGGGTGGGTGTCATTAAATTGTGCGCGCCTTCCTTCCGATGCGCGTGTAGTCGTCGTCGGTAGTGTCGTAAGGCACACTTTTGTACTCTTTAACGTGATGGAACATTAAAGGATCGTGAGGTTTGGAACTGATGTGGGACAACGGAGATCATATTGCATTTGTTTCTGCTAGGAATTCAAAATTTTGCAGGTTGTTTGTGATAACCTATACGAACGATCCAACAATCTGATGTCAACATTACGATGGACAATTTCAATAATCTTTGGCATTTTGGAGAAAACCTGTTCGATAGCAGGATGTGGATGCTGGATTGTACGAAGACTTTACTAGGATGCTTGTTGTATGGATTAAATAAGTTTTCTTCGACACCACTTGGGCCCAATACTCGAAAGAACGGTTTAAAACACAACTATACACGTCACTTTTGGAAGGTTTGCACCAAACGAATGAAATGCGCCGGAGTATTACGGTTCATAATCCTCCAGTGAACAGCACCACAATCGCAAGCGATGGTTTGGAGACTCTGCCATACGAAGACACGACCATCGTTTGTTGGTAGCATCGAACCTCAATCCGTTTTGAACCCGATTGCCACGCTGCCAGCGCATATTCCGGAAGTATGTTCCTTCTTGCAAGAAGCGCAGCACACGGCAGAAACTGCGTTCACCTGAATTCTGTTGGTAAGGGGTGCTCTGCTTTTGCTGTTGTAACTAACATTCTTTTCATTTACATTTCACTAGGCTATCATATTTTTCTGCTATCTGCTGATTTGTAGATTATTTTTTGTTTGTTTGTAAGTTTGCCATTTCGTGGTTTCTTTGTTTAAGTATTATTTATGAGAAAAAGCAAAACGTAACATTAATCCGTAAACACTAATAAACTTATAGTAGTAATGATAGCAATAAGTAATACACATCCTATATATGCCCGAATTGCGAAAAAGTATGATTAAAAATAAAACAAACGTTGGCGATTTAGCTAGAGACAAAGAAGAAAAAAACTCTCTCTTAAATAAGAATGTGTAAAGTTTTCCATTCAAATTGTTATCTTATATGGTAAATATTTTGGCGAAAACAAACCGACTACGTTGCCAATTAAAGGGGAAAAGCGAAGAGAATAAATCATATCCCCACTACACCTATATTGCTACCTTTTACGACCCATTCTTACTTTGCGCCATCGTTAAACACATACACATCATACGTTTTTGTGTTTTCGTTAGTTTGAAAAGTTCGTTTCAATTTCATTATTGTAATGATTTTGCTTCGCTTTTTGCGTTCGTTATTGTGTGTTTTTGTTTTTAAATTCAAGTCGTTTTGTATTTATAACTACGTTTTTGTTGGCGTTTTGGTTTTCTTCTTCCAATATTCAATATGTCGTTTTTGCTACGTCGTTTGATTTATGGTTTTTGCTTTTCGAGTTGCTGCAACAGTTCCAAAACACCAATTCACGCTAACTCCGCTCGAGCCAACCCCACACGAATTTCACTAAATTTCCCCTTTTTCCCGTCACAGAAGAAGATTGCTTTCAATAGTGTCGCTATGTAAACACAACGGTGTTTACGAGATAAAAGAAACCCAACGAAACCTGACTGTTTGTGGCCCTTCCAGATAGAGGCTGGAAGTTATCGCTGTGAGTCGCCTCCTTACTTATTATCAAACACCGTATGCCGCCTCCCACAGGTTATTTTGCAACATTAAAACACACACACACGCACGCTACACTACATATTGCGAAACAGTTCATTTCGACGTTAACATTATATAGCAAAACGTAACAAAATACTAAACACTTTTAAAAGAAATATTGAAAATACTTAAATCTAGTCATCGTTTAAGACTGACGCGATGGGTAGCGAGCACGGAGTTACTTGGATTTCGATTTTCTCTGTACCGCGCGCCGTGACTATTCGCCGCCATTATCTCGCTGCTGCTAGCCGCAGCTACGCGCATCCCAATGAAATATTATTGCTGACGCTTTTGGCATGTTTCCGCTTACTTAATAAAAACAAAAAAACCTACGAGTATCGAATGACTCCAGAGCTCTTGCGTGTCTGCCGGTTCCTGATGGATCAACAGCATTCACTGTTACAGTTGAGGAATTCTTGATAAGCCGCTGAAACTGTGCCGCGCTACCTACATATACACACTAAGCTCATTACTGTTATCAGTTGTTCTTTACCACGCGGTACTCTCGCTGAGATAAAACCGGTGCCTGAAAGCCAAAAGACGACGTTGCAGACGGACAGGATTTGGAAATGGATGCGAATACAACGAGATACAAAATAGAAAAGCTGGAAAATCTAACAGATTCGAGTATTACTATAGGTTCGCTACAACGAAACGTGCTTGAAAGCCAAGGACTGACAAATTGAAACAACCATACAAACGAATTATGCGCCATTGTGCCACAACGCATGTTGAGAGAGGTAGTAGGGTTTTGCTGCTTTTCAGGACAGGAATATTGACTTCGGCATTGTTAGGCCAACAATGTATGGTGTAAAAGTAAATAATAATTAAAGTAATGCGCCAGTGTGCAAAACTCGTTGACACGTTTCACAGTGCAAGGACTATAGGTTGATGTGGATCTAAAACGTTGAGACATATTAGTTTATAGCAGCATTTCACTAATCTCGTGTGTGAAAAAAACTGCTGACTTTGGGGAGAAACTCCACTAATTAGGCTATATCCATGTTATTTAATCGTTAGTGCAGTTGCTTGATCGTTTTTCCACCTCGCAAACTCTACATGTGACCAAAGTTCATCCGATTTTCATCTCCAATGTGGTGTGAAAGGCTTTTTGGCGACAATGGAACAGCACAATTGGGAGTGGTCTTTTTTCTGTACGCAGTTTCCCACAATGATTCGTTTTATTTTATCACATCACATTTATGGAAAAGAAGAGCGCAGTATGTTCGTATTTCTATTATCTGCCATTATTGGCCACCTCACAAATCCAGCCACCAAACAAGATTTGGACGAACAGTCCCCACACAATTACACGTAAGTGGTAACGAGCGCATGTATCGAGTTTGCTGCCGGGGTCGGACTGTGGGGTCGGTCTGCTGTAAAGCAGCATCTAGTCTTCCTCGCTTTGGATTTGTGGTTCTAAGTTTCACATTACCGCTCGGTCTTGTTGCTTGTCTTTTTTGGGGGTTTGTATTCATCTTCATGGTTCAAAGTTTCGTAGTTGCGGTGTTTATAAGATTTACCTTTAAAGCATTGGGAAATGCGTATCCCATTTATTATCGATGTTTATGTTTGTTTTTCATTTTCCTGTGATAATCATGATTCTGTGATCACTAGATTTGGATTAGTACGACAAAACAAAGCTTAGACTTCAATTTGTTTGCCATGTTCCCTTTCCACAACTCTTCAGCACTCCAAAAGCGTACACATTTCCTTGCACAGGCGGTAGACAGTAAAGCTTCGAGTACAGAAATATGGTAGAGCAATATGGAACACACCAAGAGGTGCTCGGACGTTCCGCACGCACACAGTGTAGTTGAAGTACATGAAAGCGGAAGAATTTGGCAAACAGTGGTTGAGTTTCGCGATAGCCCGGGCCCAGTCTCGTTGAGGTGTCTCGCAAGTATACTTAGGCTCACTAGTTACTCATTTAACATACATCATATTCCAAAGTGGATGTTAGTTACTACACCCAATATGTAGACGTTTAAGGTAGGATGTGACGCATGGTTAGTGTTGTGTGTTTGGTTCTTTTGGATGGTTTGTAACCATCGTTTCAGATCTCTCACTCTCTCTCTTTCTCTCTCGCTCGTTCTCTTCGTCGTGCGTTGTTCTACTAATGATATTGCTATTTATTTTGTCTTATCATTTAATCAGTTGATCTTTATTTTGACTCTGCGCTTCACTTAGTTTCTGCGTGAATGGCTGGTTTTTTCTCCTTCAAGATTTCAGGATGCTGATTCCTATTTTGTTACACAGTCTCTGTGTTGTGGTGAATCACAACGAACGATTGAATCTTTTGTTTCCGTTTCTTCGCCATATCATGCTCATGGAAGGAAGTGTTCTCGTATCTCAGTTGATCATTTATTGTTGTCTTTGCTTAATTAGTAGTGCGCTTTGCAAATCTTTGATTCACTTTAAACAACGGCCCCTCTCTTAATGCTCTTGTGAATCTCTGTTACGTTGTTCGCATATACATCGTTTAATCCATATAAATTACGTCATTTGTCAGTTTCAGAAAAGAGGAACCATAAAAATTCGATACGCTGTACGTACACATCATTCACTAACGATGGTCAATTAATAATAAAGAAGATAAATACACAAGAGCTCTGCTGGTGACTCTCTTTGAGCAATAGGCACACAGCAAAGAAACATGGGCTGAAATTTCAGGAAAGCACACGTTCCCGTTCACTCCAAATTGATTCTTTGTTGCTCTCATTGAGAGCTTTCTTTGTCATAGCATATTGTTTTTGGGATTTCCGCTCGTTATTCAGTATGCCTCAAAAGCAAAAAGGTGTTTCCGATTACCCCAATTAACATTTTTGGAAGGCTTCACTATCCCAACATTTAACAAACGTAACGAGAGTCCACGAAAAGGAAAAAAACAAATCTCAATGAAAAGATATCAGATTACGATAAATATTAGGTACTCGTTTAACTTTTAAATTTTGTGTGATAATGTGGACTGTTACTTCTTCGACGACGATATTATTATTTCCTACTGTTTAAACGACAGACACGAATGGCAGGCCCAGAGCAAACACGTCATACTTGTTTGTCGAGTGTGTCTCGCGCCATCTAGTCGAGAACTACTTTCATGTTGGAGCTCCCTAGAGTTTTGCTTTGAAATCTCCACCTCCCTCTTCATTTTCCACAATGGCAATCCTCCCCCGTGTAGCATAATAATGTAGTTCATAAAATAATTTACACCTTTACACGAAATACTTCATTCTGCCATAGGCCAGTTCAAGTGTGGATCAAGTGGCTCATTATATAAACTAGTTCTTCTGTGCTTTCCTGTGCAGCGCTTTAGGACTTTTCTTTAATTGTTAAACGATAGTTTAGGCTGCATGTATGCACGTGCTATGAGATCTTAAAGTGATATTGTCTAGCGTCTGCTGGTGCAAAAAACCCTGCTGTGTTGCGCTGCTTATCTTCTGGCCTGATTCATTTTGATTGTTCACGAACAGTACGTGCAGTATGTGCATCAACGCCTCACGCCTCACATCAGACAGTGCGCGCACCAAAAGTGGTTGGATTCAAATGCAAGCAACGGATCGGGTTCTTTCAATGGGATTAGGGGAAACCCAACAAACTATTTCGAACGTGAAGGCAACTCTCGCTTTGCATTATGCTAATCGCATCTCTCTCGGTGGATGTTTGTTATTGCCCTTTTTTGTCTTATTATTACTACCATTGCAACCAATAACAACTTGTTTAGGGACTCTGTGACTCTTAATAGAACGGAGAAAATACGATAAAAAAGCATACAGTTGTTCACTTCAGTAATTGAACAATGTTTAAATGTATTGAAGTCTGCGGATTACTATTGAGCAACATTATTCGTATGAATTTCGTATGAATTGTACTGATAAATGTGTGTCAAGCAGTGGTTAATTATGTCGCACTGTTTGATAGTATTTCGTTGGCAAATACTGATGTATGCGTCAATGGTTTGGAAAAGAACAACTAGTGACGTGACATGGAACCGTGGAACACCATACTACTTTTAATTCAAACCGGAATTTAATACATTTTTCTGTCACGCGAAGGCTGTTCAGATTGTGGTAGTATGCAGCGGAGAAGAGTAGTACGAAACAGACCGGATTGAATGAAGACTAATGGCAAACAAACATTATCAACTGTACAAACGCAACAAACACAAAGAAGTTCATGCACACTGCGCAACCTACTACTACTATTATCACATGTTTCGATTAAAGTTTTGCATTTGTTCCCCTCTGAGGCACTTTCGCTTTACCGTTCGAAAATAAGGCGCGCACACGTCTGATATGAAGCAGGCCTCGACGCATTGATGTTATCTGGCGACGCACGACCGACAGGAAAAAAACGATAGTCCAAGCAATAAAGTGGTAGGTTTCTAGGCAACAACTAATGTGAAATTAAAACAAAACGTATGACTAAATTGCCGTCTACCAGTATACAGTTGCGGTTGTTTGACGGTCGATTGATATGGGATGTAAGACGTTAGCGTAGCAGCACGTTGCATGCCACTGATACGCCGAGGGGGCTCAGCAAAACGGGCATTCGTTTGTTCGTTTGTTTTCAACGACTTGCCTTAACCGTACGTGCCTTCTTAAAGTAGAAAATTCGACGGACAACAAGTTTGTTCTCACTAGTATAAACACGTGTAAAAAAATTGGAGACCCATTCGCGCTCGACGGGCAAACAATATCGACAAGGTAAAATTAAACGAAAACAATCAAAAAGGTAACACAATTTTCAACATGATTCAGTTCTAGTTTAGCAGTAAACAAAAGTGGTAGGTAGCGTCAAGTTTGTTAAATGTTACAAAACAACATAACGAGAGCAGATAGGAAATTACTGATAACAACAAGCTAATGTGAATTATTGCCGTCTCTCTTTTTCTCTCTCTCTATCTTTCCTTCTTTTGCTTCAACTACCGATAACTTATTTTGCTGACTTTGCTTTGCTCGGATCTGACTCCAATCGCAATAAATCATCACAACACTAGTTTGTCTCTGTTCATTTTGTCATTCGAAACCGTTGTCCCCATCGTCACGGAAAGCACGTGCTCAGGACTAACATTAGTTTAACTGTTAATAATGCAGCAGCCGTAAGTTTTGGGTTTTTTTGTACGTTTTCCTTCTTCTCGTCTTCCATGTCTTTCGGCTGCCCTCCTGTGCTGTGCCTTGTAACGTTAACTAACCCCTCTGCAGCACCCTACAGTCACAGCAGACACCAGGGGGTGCGTGTTTTGACCCCTTGTGTTCTAGCCACATTTCAATTCAAACGCTAAAACTGGGCGAAAAAATATTATTCCAAAGATAAAAATGTAGAACTGCGCAACGATCGAGTAACTAGCATATCATACTGCCTTCTACGTCATAACAAATTAAATTCTACACGCTAAACGCACTAGAGCGACATTTGTCGATTAAAAAGTAAGAGTTTTCGGCAATCGTGGGTAGGTATATTACGTTTTTCTTCTCTTTGTTTTGGAAGGGTAAAATTATCACCAGAGTTGTGGATGTGTCTTGTGGTTGATTGATTTCACTTTCTCGCATTCATATTCTCTATATTAGTTCACTAGTAGTTCGTTGCTCGCGGCGAGTGTTCGAGCTATGTGTGGGTGTGACTTAAAACGGGTAAAATTTAATTCTTTTTGACCCGTCCATTGGGTTTGTCTCGATTTGGTTCACACTCTCCTACTTGTAGTAGTATTATTATTATTAGTAATCAATATTACAACTTTTCGTGATCGAAATTGTAGTAAATATATCAGCTGCGGTAGTACTTGTAATAATAGTCATTCCATGAAAGTAGCGCTTCATTAAATTTGATAAAAGATGTTTCCTGCATTTTATCGTGTTGTTTCTTTTTCAAATCGATTTCCTACTATCAACCCTTATCTATCGTTCTTATTTGTATATTTGCATTTCGTTTTTTAGTGCCCACTTCGGGATTGTGACTTCTTTTATACGCAGTATAATTTCGTGATTTCGCAGTATAGTTTCCTTCGATTATCTATCATTAATTTGTTTCATTTTCCCTCCGCTCTGATGTGTGTCTGTTTCAACCGAAGGTTTCTGTGTCAAACTATTTACGTGAAAGGTGGCTTAATATAATCAACGTACTTGAATACTCGTCTCGATGACCGTTTTGCAGCACATTGTTACGCTCTTGTAGAGTTGCTCGTGACAAAGGAGAGACTGGAATTGATGCTTGGAGCTGCCGAATCCGAGCGAGAAACAGCCTTACACACGAATATTACTGGAAGATTATGACCTAGAAGTGAGATGTAGAGGAACCACTGTTAGAAATTACACCGAGCAGGAGTTCAACAGATAGTTGATACGCGGGAGAAGTGACTAAGAAGTAATGCGCTGTTTCCTTTCACATACGCAAAAGAAGTTACGCTGAATCATCGAATAGTGAATATTACTTACGGAATGATATCCGAAAGAAAGTGTAAAGAAAATCGGGACGTAGATATTTTCAACAATATCTGCCTTCTTTCCTCGTTCTCTTTCTCTCTATTTCTCGCTCCATTCTTACTCCTTCGTGACATTCCCGAAAAGTGGGTGTCTTCCTCGGACCTGGATTCGCCATGGCTTGGTAGCGGTGGTTTACCTTGCGCTTGTGTGATGCTGATAACTAGTTTGTTGTTGCGCGTCCGAGAGCATGAGGTTTGTGGATGGATGTTGCAGCCAGGAACAGCCACGGCCACAGTAGTTGACAGTTTGCATAAGTGTTTTGGAAGCAAGAAATACCAAATGTGGCTAAACACTTCTATTGCCTTGCATAATTTTAACGGATCCAAAACAGAGGAACGATCATAAAGCATTGCTACGCGCAGTGGGCACGACATTCATTTGGGCGTTTGGTGCGCACTTTAGATTGAACTAGAACTAAATAAACAGGAAAGTAACGTCGTTCCGCATTAAAAAAACACACTCCATTTTGCTTTGGCAACTTTGGTAACAATGGCGCGCGATATTCGTGGGTTTTGTTGCACTCTTTTGCTTGCCCTGCGCTCGTCGGCATTAGTGAGACACGTATTACGATGCTTTATGGTGGAATCCTTTTCCTGTATTAGAAAATGCGAGTTACTCCGCACACATCTTTTTCACGTGTTTCCTCTCCTCGCCAAGTCCATGGAAACAATGGCCTGATTCGATTGATTTTTCTCTCATCTCTGTGCGTCAAAATGTAAAAAGAATTGATCTTGGTCAGCTCTGCTTCGAATCAGTAGCTTCATCATCCAAACGGCACCGACAGCAGCAACACAACACGGGAAAAGGAAACGGGGGTACAGAAAATGATAAACGAGCGTGGTGCAGCGAGCTTTCCTTCCCTTAGTCGTGTCTTCTCTGTTACGTACTTGGCAACTTGTAGAATTTTACAGGAAATTTGCGTAGTATTGTTGCTGCTGTATGTTGTTCAGCTCCATGAACAATTTAGAAGCCATACTCGAGGCATCCGGAACCGGGCCACTGTTAGACATTGCGTTCTTCCAGTTCGAAGCGGCGCCGCTGTTCGACGCGAGCGTGGATGAGGAACCGACGTTTCCGAAGCGCATAGATTGATTCTTTTTGTAGTAGGATTGTTGCTGCTGTTGATGTTGCTGGAGGCGAGCCGCTGCCGCCACAACAGCCGGATTATTGTTGGCACTATTGTTTCCGACCATCGAATAGTTGTTGCCGTACTGTTTCTGTTGCTGCAGCAGATCGTACTGCTGACGCAGGGACGAATTGGACGAGGAAGAGATTCCTTTAAGGTTTCCGACACCACTACCACTACCGTAATGCTGCTGCTGCATCCCCATGGGACCACCGTTCATAAGGTTACCACCACCGCCGACGTTGCCGCTGTTTTGTTGACCGTTGTTTCCGTTACCGTAGTAGCCCGACAAGGACGATCCTGAAGCTGCTGCACCGTAGCCACCGCTATTGAAGCGAGAGGACAGCCCTGCGCTGTTGCCATTGTTGCCATGTGCTGCCATTGTGGGTTGGTACATGTTGTACTCGGTGCCACGATCGCGACCCATTCCGGTGTTGTTGGTGAAACGATTGTTGGCATGGAAAGCAGGAGGAGCCTGCGGCTGCAGCTGCTGATGGGCCTTGAGCCGCTGTTGTTGCGGACCAAATAATTGATTCCCGGAGCCCAACTTTGCCATCAGATTGGTACCTACTGGAGCAACGGGCGCCGCAGAAGAGGAACTCTTCGGCAGATCGGTGTCTGCGTTGATTGGGAACTTGAAAGTACAGCACTCGCAGTTGTCCATTCGATACTCGGCGATGTAACTGGTCGGTGCCAGTCTATTATATTGAGAGCGATTCTCCAGGAAGAACTGAAGGTTGTTGGATTGGGGGAGATCGGCGTATTGCAACATGAAGCCGCTCCTACTGGTCGTCGACCGTAGATTAGTGGCCAGATCGAGAATGTCACGGTTGGCGTAGTAAATCGTGTGACGTGGCAAGCTGAAGATTGGTTCCTTGGCGGCCGGCGTGGCTTCCTTTGCAGTTTTCGTGCAAAGGTTCGACGGACCCGTTGCCGAAGGGCTGCGGGCTCGTTCCAGTTCGTTTACGATCGCTGTCGGCGATGACGAAGCAGAGGACGGTAGTGCGCTGTCACGAGATACTTGTTGCTTGTCGCTGTTATCCACCGCCGAATGGCTTACGTCGTCGTCCAAAGATGATGATGAGGAGGTGGTTCTGGTTGAGGTCGTCGATATGGTCGATGCAGCGGATGATGATTCTGATGAGGAGCCGCCGCCCGAGGCTGAATCGGTCGCGCCCTCCTCATTTTCCTCCGAAAGGGTTGGCGATGATGGTATTTGTTTCTTTTGATACAACAACGGATCCAGTCCGAGGAGACCGGCATAAAACAATGGAAAAAGACATTTAGTTAGTCAATTGATAAGGCATTTGCGTTTCAGTAAAGGGCCAACCACACAAAATGACAATATACTTTAAAATGCTGTTAATATGCAGACAGAGAAGTAACTAACAAATGATGTTCGATCAACTCTTCATTTGCTACGTGTCAATGCCGAATAATCAAGCAACCTTCTGCACCGATCTAACCATTTGATCCAGAAATTTCAAATGAGTTGGACGTGATTTGCTTAAGTTCCGAACACGAAAACTAAAAAAATTGTGGCTCGATAAATTCTTGTAAGTTATGAAACCATGGAAAGAGCTATTCGTCATATTTTACAAATTGTTTTTCTTTCCAACAACAAAAAGCGTCCACCAACTACGAGAGAACTCTTTTACTGTCGCAAAGCAAGCTTTTTGAAGGAAGATGCGTGTGAAGAAAATGTGCTGTTACCCTTGGTGCAATGACTGGTATTGTGCACCATCCTACAACAGTTGCTGCCACGGATGTTTGCCGACCTGTGTATGGCCGTCGTACTGTTCCTATTACTGCTACAGTCCGTGCCCCGTCGCCGTGTGCAATCGCGCGAGGAGAACGAGGAACATGACACTAAAGAATGCGCTGATGTATGATTGAAGCAAAAAACCAATCCTGGTACGTGCCTGTCCGTTAGGAGCACGAGGAATACAGATTGCGAAGGATTTCCCATAACATGCAATTGTGTAACATATTTTAATCATTTGTTTCCCATTATCCTATCATTTTAGTTTGTTAGAAGCTCTCGGGCGCTGCTATAGCACGCAAACATTGAAACAAATTGCTAAAATAACACATGGAAAATGCCCGTTTGCTAAGAATTAATATCAAATGACATGACCCAAATTCTTTTTGAAAAATATAAATACAAACAAAACAGGACGACTTTTGATTTGATTCAAAGTTAGAAAAGCATTCGAAATTCGTTCTCCTTTAATTCAACTCTGTTTTTCTTCCTGTTAGCTGCTTCTCGAAACCAAATTTATTCTTCGAAAAACTGGTTCAACCGTCGATGCCCTCATTCAATTTTGTGTGTCACAGTTTCCTCCATTCGCTTCCGTTTTCAGTTTTAAAGGATAAATCGATAGTGTCCAGGTAGATAATACATTGGGACGGTCCCTTTTCTACCTTCGGGTTTAGAGAGTACATCACGCACCCAATTACGGGACGGTGGTGCAGCGGGAGACAGCTGCTGCAGAATATACACTTCTCTCCTTAGGTATCTTTTCGGCAATCTTACATTGATTTACGATCCCTTCTCATTCTGAGCAAACGCACAGCCATCTTTGGTAAAAGTTGTCGTAGGACAATGCGGTGGAAGATTTCCGATTTTCTTAGCGACCATCATTTCCTCTGCAGCAGCAGCTGCGCAACACATGATTACAAACGACCGGGTCTTTGCCGGCACCACGATGGGAGATGGGATAAAGAACCCTTAATTATAGGAAACTGTGCCCAGGAGGTTGCGCGAAGACCATCGCCCTACGAATGAGCCGGTCGCGGAGACGAACATTTTTAAATTCATCCAAACATTTCGTGCAGCTAACGCCGTATAAAATTGCCCTACTTTTATACCTTTTCTTTCAACTGTCAAGGATTCAATAATGTGTGTGGCACGATGGAGACGGTTTCACATACCTTTATATCTTCCAAATCCAGTGAGCTAACGCCACTCGATTCACTGCCAACCGGGGACACAAGCGCCTTCAGGCTGCTACGGCAGCCGATGCTGACGGGCGAGATTGGCGACAGTAACCCGAAGCCGTCCACCAGGAGGTCTCCAACGCTCGTGATCGGCCCAACTGCAATGTCGAGAGCCATCTATAATCGAAAAGGGAAGAAAAAGGAGTTATTGAATGCCCCGTAATTCTTGAACGAACATGTTGCAAACCGTCCCGTGAAATCAAGTAACGCGGGCGTTTTTTATAGCTTCGTATAAGTCTTTAATCCGACGAATTCGCGACAACACAAACAACGAACGTTCTCCGTCGCCTTGTGAATGATGTTGGAGAACGGTGCCGGTTCAGTGGTGTTTGTGGTTGCGGCGATAAGAGCTGCGGCATCGATAAGCACGGGCCAAGTATGAATGGGGTGGCGATGTAAGGTGCAACATGAGCGCGTACTTGACATTGTATCGTTTTACAGTTGCTTGGCTCAGCAAGAAAGTGCGTAGTGCCCCAATCAACCGCAACTTATTCTTGACAAAATTCGGAAAAGGAAGCTACTTCGTTAAGATACGTTTCTTTAATCATAATTCTTTACAGCAAAAATTACACTGTTGCACTTTCACGTACGATTGTGGCACTAACAAATGTTTCGGGAAAATGAAACATATTGTTTAACAAGCTTCTCAGCCAGAAGCTAAGAAGCTCGAACTGTACTCTACATCGATTCCCTGCTGTTTTTGGGTTTGTTCCAATTTGGTCGACAATGTTATCAACATAAGGCGTTAGCAACTCCTACAAAAGTATAACAAATAATGTCCCAAAACGAGAGACAACGAGAAGTGCTCTTTTTAGTGCGTCTCCCCCTTAAGCTTCATTTGTAGTGGTTAAAAAATTTCAAAAACAAGACGTAACTGCCGACTCAAGTAAGGTTGTGAAATTGCATCGATGATTTGGGGATGTGGCCGTAACGACCATGCTATTATCAAAAACACCGGGACCTAGCGAACCGAAACGGTCGAAGGATCTCGCCAGAAAACGACCACCACGGTGTGTGCAGCGTTTTCTTATCAGCAAAACGCACTGTTCGCCCCGTTATCTTGTGGTGAAACTCTCCACAACCTTTCACCACCGATCGGTGAGCACTGCAACAAGAAAAAGATTAAAAGAACACATTGTTTTGTATTGTTTTTGCGCCTGCATTGCGCTTGGACCAACGGAACGACGTCGTGCGCTTCTTCGGAGAGGGTTTATTTGACCATTTTCGCGACATGGCTAAGAATGATGATGAAGCACTAACTGCGTAGTGAACCCATGCCAAAATAGCCGCACTCCGCTGGTGGTAGCTCATATATGGTGAGTATATTTTTCTTGCCAACCAACTCGGCCACCGTCAGAAACGCAAGTGTGGATGTGCGACAGGTAGGTTCCTCCTGCGCACGTTCGGTTGACGGTGGTTGTGTGGCGTTTGTGTAGCGAAGTTATAAATAGCAACAATGATTACGCTGGCATGTGTTTTGGGAAATACAACACCGTACTGACATGCGTCGCCCGAGAAGACAAGCTGCCTGCGACCATAGCAAACGTACGGTGTATCGATGACGGATTAGAATTAACGGTGCCACAGGAAGCTAAAGGGATGCGATTGAAAAAATGCCCAGAAAACATTGCAGTTTTCGTAACTTGGTCACTTGCTACCGCGGCTCAAAGCGGCCACCATTTTGAGTAGAACACTTGACCAAAACACCGCCATTCTGGTTTTTTGCAAGACAGGTAGAAAATCTCGTAACAAATTTGGGGCAACCCCTAACTAACGCCGCGAGTAGCACACATTTACGGCGGTGGCCTTGTGTTGTCAACGGAGGAAGCGGGTAAATTTCCACTACGTACAGGATTCCACGGTCAGGACACAACGACAAAACGCAAGAAGGAAGAAAACCGCTCACGAAAACAAGGTCCAAGGTGTGAGAAAAAAAATCTAACGAAATTGACCGGGCTCTCGATTACACGTCGTGGCGCAGTGAGCGAGACGGCGCGAGAGAATGGGGAACACGGAGGAACAAGAAAGCGGTCCAAAATGGTCGTCATACGAGTATCGCTCCTTCATCTTTACGTTTTGCGTGGCATTCCTCGCCGCCGCCACCGGCCAGGGCAAGTAGCAGCAGCTCCCACTCCGCGTCCAGTCCGCGATATTTCTCGCGGATGGTGAGCCAGCGAGCCCGTTCTTTCAACCACCGTTTGCGAATCGCCCGCGCCTTGCTGGTGGGGGAGTTCGGTGCGTGAGCCCTCTCTTTTCCTTTACCACGACGGGACATGTTTGTATGGCGTCATTCAACACGTGTCCTGCACGGGAACCAACTACAACGTGAAAAATATCGACTCGGATTACCGGTGAGAACGGTCAGGAACGGTTTGGGCGAACGTCAACTGTGCGAGACACAACACTCGTCATTCCGCGTGTTATCAGCGATTGAGGGAGGTGTTTTTGGTTCCTCTTTTTGCCTACTCACCCTCGGTTACTGCCGTCAGATGTACGCACGGACGGAGGACGGTGGGTTGCTAAAATCCAGCGTTTCGTTCGGGGCCCGTGGGTCGGATGATACTTTGCTGGGTCGTTTCTAGCGAGTTTCTTTCCTGCGCTTCTGGGTAATTTTGAATCGCGTCGTCAAGTCAGTTGTGTAGTAGCTGCACACACGAGCCGCGCACGAATTATATCACAAACTCTTCTAGCGTAAAATCGAGCACACATGCACACTACATGAGCGATCACTGATAGCTGATAGTGCGCGCTGGAAGAAAAGGATACACAATAGCACGATAGGAAGAAAAAGGTCCGAAGCGACGATCACAGAGTGTTGAGAACTGAACAGAAAAAGCACAAACTATGGGTTAGAAAAGGAAAAACAGGAACGAACGAAAAGAGTAGATCGGAAAGCTAGGATTCACGGCACTTCAGCAAGCCGCAGCGAAGAAATAGAAATCGAACACAGGACAGACACAGACACAGACACACAGGCACGCACGCGCCGCACAGCAACACGGTGCACGCACACATTTACCCATGCACCGTGTTGTTGCACTCTGATTGCACTCTCTGCATATCCTTTGCGCGGATCGAACTTTCGAGGTACAAGTTCCTGTGCAATAACTGGCTCCCCGCGTTCCTTCGTTGAACCACACACTGACCGGGGAATACTGTAGCCCTTTTCTACGACATTTTGTTCTGCATTTTACTGCTTAGCGGCGATTGCAATGGCCTCTACGACAAACTGATGACGTCTCCGTGAAGGTAGCAAATGCCTTTTCGAGAGTTTCTCCACGACTTGCTTGTGGTTGAATGCACTTTCTGAAGTATCCTTTCTCTATTTTTGCGGCTGAAAATGGGGTTGTGCTGTTGGCGACCGACGTGAAGCTGATTGGTCGTTTTCGTGGGGTTTTCTCGCCAAACCACAACCCTTTTAGCAGGCGCGCCGATAGTAACAACAAAACACGGCAGAGGGAATTTGTCGTAATTTTCCGCCCTGATGCAAAACAAAACGATAAGCAAAAGTCGGAAAGAAGACGGCTACGACGTAAGTGCGGCGCTGTCAACTTTTTAACGCATTACTTTTTTTTTGCTGTGCACTCTCGGAACCGCTACTTCTACTTGCTATTTGCGCTCTATTTTTCACCGCCGATCGCAGTGCTGACGATCGTGAGATTTATCGGATTTTCACTCGGCGCAAACCGTTTCACGAGTGGCACGGCACGCCAGCGTATTAATTAGGGCTGTGTTCTTCGATGGAAATTTACCAAAAAGAGGCCGGAGCAATCGTTTGCTGCTAACAGAATTTTCACGCTTCACCTTCGCACTGCGCTAGGCCACACTCTGAAAACCAGCTGCTGGTTTTTTCAGCGGAGGTAGGTCAGTTGCGAGAGCAGGAGAGAGCCATCGCGCGAAAGAGAGAAGTGCAATATTCAGCGCTACTTGTGATTGGCTTAAGTTCGAGTAACGTTGAAAAACAGTCTACATGGGCTGATTGGGTACTTCAAAATATTCAACATACGTTACTAGGCGTTACACGTAACACAAAAAGTTGGTGCATCGCGCTGGAAAAGAATTTTAGATTACAGTTACAGCCTTATCATTTTTTGTGGATAATTGTGAATAATAACAAAGCAATTCGTGGTATGATTTGAACCAAATATAAAGGGCCACGGTGCGAAAGAGAGATGTGCAACTGAACCGGTTGCGCGCGCGCCAAAAAGTGCTACCAACGTTGCGAATTCGAACCGGTTCGAACGTTGGTTCGACAGTGAACCGGTTCGGGCGATGTTCGAACAAATGTTCGCAAGTTCGAAACAAGCCGGCACACGAAAACAAGATATCGACAATGTAAATTGGTTTAGCCTTTTCTCAATAGATGGCTCCCTTTTCACTTGGAGAAAATAAATATAGAAAAAACTTAGCCAAGATTACAACTTTTCCAAGAGTATAGAAAAAAACTTGCTGACGGAGCGATGTTTTTGTGCGATGTTTTGTGGACACGGCGGCGATGAAATGAAACCTTTTGAATTCAAAAACCCGTTACTTGTCTGTGGTAAAATGAATGATGTAGATATGTACATGATAAAAATAATGAATAAAAATGGTTATGATACCAAAAAATTATAATACTGATTGGATAAAAGTCAACATACACAGTTGTACACATATTGAAACCATTGTCATATGAAATCGAAAGTGGATGAGATAAATATGAGAGTCTACAATGAATCATTCCGCCAACAATGTAGTTGCGGTGTTTCGTAAACGTTTTTCCGACCTAAGCAATCAGCATCGTTTGCGAATTCCGGACTATGCACAGAGTCTGGAGAAACATCATGTTTAAATCAAGGTTGACGCTTGTTGACGGTGATCACATTGGGTTGAACTTTTAGCACTTCGTAGACAGCAAAATAGTTGGAAATGGCAATGAGACATCAAGTTCCTCAAGTGAAATGAACCCATCGTATTATAGGACAATCGTTAATATGGCAGATCAAATAGAATTACTCAAACTTCCTACGCTCACAGTTTGGTGCTTCATTCGTCTATTTCTTCTATCTGTGGCAAATAGTGCCTCATAGTTAGCTACGGAACCCTAACGAAGTGTACTAATAGCAGCACAAGTTTCACGCTAAATCTTGGCCAAATCCAGTAAATCGCCACCAGTTTATCCTTAACTAGCCGAGCGGTGTTTTCCGAGTCGAACAAATTGGAAATTTGATTTATGGTCTGTATCAGGTATGATTGTCTAAATGGGCCGTAGATGATCCACTTACTGCCACATTTAACGCAAATTTATCATTCCATCTCTTTTCCAGACTCTGACTCTCCCGAGCCAGGATAAGCGGGGACGAAAGGACGTGGCACGACGGATGTTAGGCTCGAGTCCGGCAAAGCGATTGCGTTGCCGGAGCTAATATGAATTTAATTCGTTTCTTTCCGACGCCACGCCCCAAAACACAGTACGGAAGTATGACGCTTTTCTCACATTAATTTCACCCACTAACGATTAATGTGCCCCGCCACGATGTTTCCTTCAAATGTGTGGTCAAAACCAGCGGACAGCGGTTCCGGTTCGGGGCGCAAGGATAGATGTTCCTGTCCGCGGTGTGGGCAGCGGCTGGGCTGAGTCAGAGTGGGTTCCGGGGAAATCCGTTAAGCATGCATTATTCCACCGCATCCTTCCCGAGAGTCCCCGGGTCGCTCGGCCGGAATGATTGATGTCAATCACAAGCAGATTATTTTCCGATCGGATCGTTTGACGAGATTAGAGAAGATTGATATACGGCTCGGTGCGTCTCGGATTCATGCTGCGCTGTGTATTTATGCAAACAAGCTTTTTAAGCTAAGGTGGACGGTAAAAAATGCGGCTGAGTTTGTAATTAATTACTACACATTACAGAGGCGCTTCCACTGTTCGAACTGGTTTAGTAAACCACAATGAAGACTCACTATACCTGTAAATCTCAGTCAAATATTTGTTAACTTGAAATCAGCGAGCCGCAAATGTTCGTTTCGTATCATCCTATCATCCGTTTACCGTTACTGTCTCACTTAAAACAATATCCAGGTATGGTGGCCACATTTCGCTAAGAATACCTCATACACTTTGCGTTTCCTCAACATTTGAAAGTTATGTCAAGTTTTGCATCCTTGAAAAATGTTTAAGGACCAAAATTGAATCAGAAAAAATGCACAGTAGTTGACACAATATCCACTCGTGAGGCTAAGAGCAACATTTGGACATTCCGTCGTTGGGGACATAGAAAGGAGACGGCGTTCGGGTTCGTTGCATTCGGGCGCTCGCAAAGCGGAGGCAATCCACCTTCTCCATTTAACAGGATGCTAATTTGCGTATGGTATGGAGCCCCCTAAATTATGTCCCCGATACTGCATCTCCACCCTTCCAGCCATGTGCAGGAAGGGCGTATGCGTACTGAAAACATGATGAGCCTTTCGCCTGATGAGGGATCGCAATAGAATGTGCTGCTGTCTGACGTGGCGCACTTGAATAATAAACCGGTGCTGGAAGCGGGAAGACGAAAAAAACAACGGAACAAAGAGACAAACAAGCAATAGAACTCTGCAGCAGCAGCAGCAGAAGCCGCCTCTAGAAATATGAAAATCGTTTGCGCTTGTCGTCGCGGCCGTTGTTCTGGTGCGCTGGGCGTAAGTTTCAATTCGCGCAATATTTTACGCCACACCAAGCGGCGTCAGGTTAATCAGGATAAAATATTCTAATGAGACTAATGTGCGCGGTCCCGTACCTTCCCGCACGTCTCGAGATACTTCGATTGTCTTGGCTGCTCCATGCGAATAGCCACTCCTGGCCTGGCGTAAGGACTT
The DNA here is from genome assembly GCF_943735745.2 of Anopheles bellator. Taxonomy (NCBI): domain Eukaryota; kingdom Metazoa; phylum Arthropoda; class Insecta; order Diptera; family Culicidae; genus Anopheles; species Anopheles bellator. The sequence goes on from NC_071286.1 coordinate 58,705,237, forward strand.
TGCGCGAAGGACAGAAAATGTGGACAATTTTCTAAAGGGACTTCACGGTGATCTTCGCGGCTTCGTTGGAGTGCCCTCCTGCAATGCGGAAACATTGTCGGCACACACATCGGGCGTGAAACGTTATTTGCGAGTGTGTTGATTTGGCCGTCGTGTCAATCATGTGGCTGCCAGTGTAATAAAGAAATGCGACCTCAACGACGTCTGAGGATGAGAAAAGACTTGCCTATTTTAGCTGCCCACGAGAGGCCACCCGAAACGATGGTCAGAGCAACAGAGATTTCTCCGAATTCTTGTGAAAGTGACTGCGCCGTGACAGCTGTCCGTCGCCAAAAGTTTGACGGGACTGGCGAATGAAGGGATTAGATGGACAATTTCACCACTTTCGCAAGGAATCAATTACCGTCCGATAGGCATTTTGTGTCACTAACATTTCTTCGCTGATCTCTAGTCGCTTTTAGAAGAGGAATATCATCTTTTTGACTCCTAATTTCATTTGGGGGCTTAAGTTTTATGCTAAAATGCTATTTATTCCACCAATTTTCGGTGTACGAAAGTGCGAAGTAACCGATACGAATGTGGCCGAAAGAAAGCATGCTCGTTTAACAGAACTAATAGAAACGTTTAAGAAAGCATTCCGGCGAGGCCTGACCTCGGGCCTGGGCAGCGTGATTGTGATCTTTCCGTCCAAAAATCGGTTCCCGAGCTAATTGGATGATTGGACGGCTTCGGACAGCCCAAAATGGGCTTCGTTCGCGCTCTGATCGGTATCTAAATTGATCGTACAAAGCGCACCTCTTCATCGTCATCGTCGGTGATGGCTGGCGATCTTCGCGCTTTCTACGCGATCTTAGATACACACGCAAACAGAGCGAAGCTGGAATCGAAGAAAAGATCCAAGCGCGAGCCACGTGCTTGCTTTCATAATTTCAACATTACTTCATCTTCCTGCCGTCGATGGACGACGACGTCGATGCGTGCGTAGCCAGAAACCTCATCTGCCAGCTCCGTCCGTCGAACACGTGTGCTGGAGTTTTGGTATTTATTTAGAAAAATTATTTCCATTGATGGGACACTCCACGTGTGTATGGGGATTTGCACCTGGAAAAGTTGACGAGGGCACCAGGCACGAGCACCAACGAGACGAGTGGCAGGAAAGGAAGCAGGATCGAAGCGCTCGTTTGAAGCTTCGAATTCAATCACCACACGCGGGACCCGTCGGGACCTCTCTCCCGGGATCGATTATCCCTTTTCAACCTTGTTGTTGTTTTTCTTCTTCCCTTTGCTCGTTATCCTCGCCGAACGCAGCATCCCTGCCACGATCGGCTACTTATACGGCAGCGTTGGCGACCGGCTACGATTAATGGTCCAGGTGTTTGGTCCTGGAATGTGCCGAATCAACAAAGGATCGCACACTCGGGGCCGATCCCGTCCCGTTCGCTCGGGATCTGGACGGTTGCGGCACGTGAGCGCACCGCTGCGCTGTTGTGGGAGGTAATAAAAATGATTTGATTTATGCTGCCAAGCAGATGCTGCCCCGTGTCCTGTTTGTGTGGACACCCGTGGCGAGTGTGCAAATGGTGCTAGGCAGCGTCCGGGTGACGCAAGCAACACGCCTGGCACGGACGCGATTCGATTAATATTGTGAACAAGAAAGAAACATTAGGGAATTTTCTGTCCCAATTAGAGAAAGTGTTGAATGTAAGTGAAATTTCGTATGTTGAATATTACATTGAAAAACAATTTTTCATCGTTCGTTCGTCTCATTTTGAAAGTGCAGAGAAGAACGAGACGAAATAGCGCGTTGGAGAGGAAGCCGGCGTTATCTTTATCATTTATTTGTTTGATGGTAACATTCTCTAAAAATACATTAGGAGCATTCAAAACTGACTTGTGTTTATGTTTATGCATATTCCTACTTAAAATGAAAAGTAATTTCAATGGTTAAAGCTATCACTCATCAACTATTGCAGCTATTTTTATGTTCGAATCGACCTTTAGTACACTAGCTAAGGATCATGCTGAACTTGTTATACGGACCACAAATAACTAGCAGCGGGTCAATTTCGAGTCAAGTTGTCAATTTCCAATTTTACTATGACCGTACATGCCAAAGAAGAAATGTGAAACCAATAGAAAGGACACGATTGTGAACAAAATATGGCAGAGCTTGGACGTTGAATTACTGTACAACGAAGCAGATCATGGAATCGCTTCAAATCGATTAGGAACACGACTCAGGTCCACTGTTTAATGTAATGACGAGAATTGGTTTAGGTGATTGAATGATTAATCGCGAAATTATTGGTCTCCCGATCATCCCCAAAGTCCCAGACTAAAATTGATCTCTCTTTAAAAAAAAACTCGTTCTGTAACATTAACTTTCTTGTGCTCGTTTCAGGGTTTGGATGTTTCTATCGCTACCGGGGTATCAAACATTCATAAAGAAGTTATACCGACACCGTAGCTGAGCTGGGAATGTTGGCCAGATGAGTTAAAAGCTTTGTGAACATCGTCCTCCATATTGCGATATAGTTGTGTAGATGTAGTAAACTCGGCTCGGCCTGAAAGCCTCATCTGCGGACCACGCTTACCATGGCACTACCTTCTCGCCTAGTTTTTACCCCTGAAGTGCACCATTTACTTCAGACTGCGGCGTTGCAGTGTGCAGCTTCAAACACCCCGGGAAACTGCTCAAAATCAAAATTCACACCACAATTTAGTACTCGGTCCGAACTGCACTTTACTCTCGAGTGAGCACGACAAAGCCTTCGTGTGGTGCAGTGAGCCATTGGAATGACGTGAGCTTTGCCAGGTCGTTGGGTCGAGTGTTTGCCGGGCGTCAACCAAGTGGCACGGGGCTTTTTAACCTTCTTCCGGTTTTAACGGCTTTCAGGGCAGGGTACCGAGCTTGCGTTACTGGCGGGCATTCCGATAAGCATCCGTGTAATATAGGAGCGCAGCGAAAAAAAAATCTCTAACTTCCTTCCACATCGCGACCGGCGCGAAGGTGAGAATGTCCCAGCGAAAGCTCCGACCTCGCCACCGGTGCGAAGGAAGAGGAAAGCATTTTCATATTTACCGTTTCCTGTTGACACTAATGCACGTCGCGCAACAATCTCGACGAAATCGGCTCGTTTTGGGGTCCACCATGAGCCCGGCGCTATTTCTCGAACGTCAGTCGTACGTAATCGTTGAGGGAAAAAAGGAGCACACACCGCAGACATCGGCCATTATCAACGCCTCCAGCGGATGGCCCCCGGAAATGGGAAGGGCGAATGGCGGGCGGGTCTGACAACTTTATTCGAAAGGATTCCGATTGCCCGCCGAGCACCCGTACGGGGAGGATGTGATAATGTTTACACCGTTAAGGAAGCCTCTAAATGTCGCTTTTCCGCCGCTGGTGATGCGTTTTTTCCTTCGCTTCTCCTCCATTGTGGGACACCCGGCCCCGTGTCAAAGTCGCGTGATTTATGACACGTGGTGGCGTGCATTTGCATATACACACGGCACGGCTCACGCAACCGGTGGCGCAACTTCCGAAAGCCAAAGGTGCAACCAACGGGGTGTCCTTAAGAAAGGACACCCACCTTGGCGGGTGTGTTGGACCTGGTCCCGGTGGGGGTTTCCGTTGTTCCCTGCTGCCGGCGCCATCTTTATTGCTGAAAAAGGAACTGTGGAAGGTACACTATACTCCAGATACAGACATGCCGAAAGACGGGTGCCGGGCGGACAGGCGATTGTTGGCGCAGTGACAAACCGCCGGAAATGGCCACGGAAGCCGCAGCAGTTAGCTGATCATAAGCGATGATTTGCATTACTTATTCCGCGCAACTGAGCAACTAAGGCCAGCTGGTAAGTGATACGCCGCTGGAATTTGTCGCGAATCTGGAAGTTGATCGCTATGCTAAGGATCTGTACGCGCTTTGGTCCTTCGCTTGTTTGGACGAGTGATTGAGCTTTTTTTTCTTGTTTGGCTTTTGATGACGCAAAAGTTTTATATTATTTACATTCACCAGCGAATAGTTGGTGTTAATCGTAGAGATTCGATACTTTGAATGTTGTGGATTAAAGCTTGAAGAGTTTAATAAGGAAATCTGTGAGCCTTTCGGAACGAAATATCATTCGATCATTAGACCGAGGTTTTCCAGTTTGTTGTAATGTTTATGTAAATTGTTTTCAACACTAGAGTGATCCTATATGTTAAACGTTGAAATGAGTGCCCTATGCCTGCGAATGACCGCCATCGGGGGAAGATGTGTGCTGATTGGTCTGTGGCCAGCTTGGCATCTCCCACAACGAGCCGGCGTATGTCAAAGTGATTTTTAAACGGAAAACGGAACAATTCAAATTAAGGTGCCAGCATCGAGCTACAAACCAACAAACACATTACCTTTACGGCACGCTCTGGTTTGAAGTCAGCACCGGCGAAACGCATTTGGCAAATCTCCATTAAAAAAGCAGTTTTTCGTGCGGCCGAAATAAAATGGCTTTTAAGCCAATCGCCGCTGTGCCAAATCTGGGCAAATGATAATACGATTACATTTTATCACGTACCCCGTACGTACATTTTTCACGTTGTACACGTTGGCGCTTTGGGCGGACCCCTGAAAAGCGCACTTTTCAAAGGGCGAATTTGCTCGTGCCATCGCCATTTGCAGGATCGCCGTCTTCGCATCCTGGCTTCTCCTGTGAAAGCATCCGGAGTCCATTAGCAGCCAGCGAATTTCATTGCCCCGTATTTGTTATTTTATTTCATTTCGGCCCCGAAGGCGCTGGAGGCTGCCAATGCATATACCAGTGAGGTGGAACTAAGCAGATTTCCCATCGCAGCCAAGCGATGTGTGACGTGTCCCGGGGTGGCGGTGTTTGCTGTCGGCACAGGTCCACAGCCAGCGTTTCTCACGTTCCATCTGGCGGCACGGGCTTCCATTTGCCCGATTGTAGCCGCAATAGATGAGCTCATCTCAAAAGCGCCCGAAGGAGACGCTCGGGTATGGCGAGCTGTTGTTTGTTTTGCCTCTAATCGCACCGCTCCTAATTTGTGCCCTCCAGCGACGAATCCTCGAGAAGGGCGAACTCGAAAACCCTGCACCAGCCGGGGCAAGGCCGGCGGGATACCGAGTGGTAGTTGGCCCGTATCGTCAATAACTGCAGGCGAAAAGGATTCCAACAACACATCGCTCCGCCTGGCATTGGGTGCGTGGGGCGAGTGCCGTGGAGCTAGATTCGGTTTTGTTTTGCGCCTCCGGCCATTACGATTGAATCTGAAAACGTTGGCTGGTGGGATGGCAAGTATCTCAGTTCACAGGTTCTCCTCGGATTTCGCCGTAGGTTTTATGTTAAGTTTGTGTTTGGCGCACAATGTTTTTATAGATTCGGTTGGCTCAACAATCAACATGTTTCGATTTGTTTTGGAGAACGTTGATGAAGCACAATGTTGCCCGTCAGAGCGACAATGCAACAATTTCTTATGTAACGCTACATTGGGTTTATGTTAGATTAACGCTGCAGAAAATCTTCGAAAGGATTGTACCTTCGGCATACAGTTCGTCAAACTATTGTTAGATGAATAAATGAGGATTACTGAATCGATGAAATGTTTATTTACTGTTGAGCTTTCGGAGGGCAAAACAACCGCAAGTACACGATCGCTTTTTTTGCATCACTTTTATTGTTGCTTGCTACATTAGCAAATGGCGCCGGTCAGGTATCTAATGGGAAGGAATTAAAGGAGTTTAAATACAAAAAATTAATTCTGTGACAGGTAATAAATAATGCCAAATCAATCAATCAACAAGTTTTTGTGTTGTTTACAATATCTCTTTCCTGTAGTGCAGACTTAACCTTCTCTTGATTGTATCAAATGATCCTTTCATCTCTATACTCCATCTTCATTTAGAACATGAGATAGTTGCCAAAGATTATCAAGCTGTGTTGCGGAACTTTCTACCCTTAATTTTTAAGGGTATGCAAAGGTTCTACCAGAGTGTTTAAATATATTGCCAGTAGTTTATTTATTTACTTTTATTCTCTCTCTTAATCTATGGCTCTTCTCTGTGGTCGCCATGCTCCAAAACTAACTTCCAGTCAATACAAATCAGACTGAATAAAATTCGCAAAGTGATCCATAATTTACATTGGAGAACACCAACGAATCTTGCCCTAAACCTTGCTGGCGCGCAAAGGCTATCGTTCGAAACTAATAAACTAAACGAAGTCCTAATAAATAGATGCAATAATTCTATCCACCCAACAATTCGAGAGCTCTAAAGTTCTTTTAAGTTAACTAGTTGGAAGATGTTGTTAGTTGTAAGTTATAAGTAGGATAAACGACTCAATGCCACGTGGCATAACATATAACTTAAAACGATTTAAATCTAAACATTGTTATTCCTAACTAAACGTAAAGTTCCAATTTAATACAAAAATTATTATTAACAGGGGTGAAAAGTTTGGAACCCATTTTGAACTGGGAATTGAAATTTTGGGTAAATAAACGGTCGTTAAATAAATAAATTTGGTCGTTTGAAGACCTTTCTAGCAACACCGACTAATTTGAACTGCAACCTGAGCTGGTTGGAAATTTAAATCCCCTGCTATCCTTTGTGGCTATTGTATTAGTGGGAATATATTTATTTTTTCGGCTGTCAATTAACATGATACGATTTGATCTTTCTGACCACTGTGTTTCGCTGAGATCGGCTTATAACCCATCGAAAGATGTTCCGTGGAGACTGTTAATGCTTTCAAACCGAGTTTTCAGACCCAAATCAGCCAATTGCAAAGGGCCACTAATTGTAAGTGGGTTGTAACCCTTAAGGGTCACGGACCGGATGTTGTACAGCGGCGGAAATGGAAGGCCGCAATGGGAACAACGGAGGTCCGAAGCAACAGAGCGTATGATGCGAGCTGATTCTCTCTGCAACACCCACTCGGCAGCAGCCCTGATGCACCCCGAGCTCCACGAGTGCACCGAGTCTGAATGCCAATAGAAACAAAGCGCCGCGCGAAAGATGAAAGAGATCTCATTTGCCACTCTCGTCGTCGTTCATTATCCGCCCTCTTGTTTCCCGTTCGCCCTGCCCACGCGGCTCAAGTCCGTGGCTTTTCCGCGAGTTTCCGCGACGAAGAGTAAAGTGTAAAGGACCCTTCCCCCGAGGTTCCCAAGCGCACTCGGGCACGGCTTCTCGCGCAGTGGCAATGAATGTTGGTGTTGGTGCGACTCGCCACCACAACAACGCAACAACAGTTTAATTGAGTCCGTGCGCTTTGAGCCGCACGCGTTAACAGCCATTAATTGTGCCGAAGGTACCAGCCAGTCAGCCAGCCAGCCCGTCCAGTCATGTTAAGGGCCCGCCGGGGATCCTTCGTCTTCCGTCGAATCCTTTTTCGGATTTGTGTCCTTCCGGAACGTGTGGTTTCATCTCGTTTTTTTACACGACAAGTGGCCGACTGGTAGCCGACCGACCTTTGATGACCCCATACGGGGCGGCCGTTGCTGGAAAATTAAGGCAACCCCGCGTGGTGTGGGTCACAAAGTGCACACAATTAATGCTAGTGCATTGCGGTAATTTAGTGGCATTGGGCCCGAATGTAACGAGTTAACGGGCTGCGCTGCAACACCCGCGATATAATTGCGCCAAATTGGGTGGACCCTTAGGCTCTAGACCCTTGGGCGTAACTGTGTACTGTGTGTGGAAGAATGTTCTACATGAGAACACACTCTAACGACGAGCCGCGACCGGGGCGCGATACCGTATTTGTGGTTTCTCCGCGAACCCGGGCCGGGTTGAAGTGTCCAATTAGTAGTAGCCGCTGCGTGGTGCCGGAATGCTTTGTGCCCAACGAAAAGAAAGTAAAACAAGCCCCATTGAAGGGCTCGTGGCAGGTGTCACACCAGAACTAATTAATGCCACTCGTCGCCCGTGCTTAGAACTGCACTGGACCGAGCTCATCGCGGCGACGGCTCGTAGTGTTGGAGATATAATTGCAACCCCGGCCGGCCTGCCGTCCGGCCTGAAAAGCATCAAACGGAACGGAAGTGTTGCACGGTTTTTTTGTGCAACAATTTCTACAGCAACAGAGCGTTAAAAGTGTCAACGACAACGATGTTCTGTTGTCGATAAATTGAAGACACTTGGGCGATTCTCTTGCGGTGGATTTTTTGTGTGATTCTACTCTGTATGCGATACTTGAAAAGTTTTGCAACACGAAATCCGAACAGAGCGTCTGTGACGACGAAATCTCGAAGCATCCGGGGGCATCGCAGTCCATAAGGTCCATAATTAGGTTTACGAAGCCTAATTATGCTGTTTCCGTAGAAAGTTACACGTGCGTACGATGAGTGGGAGATTGTGTTTCTCTTTCGTGGTTCTCGATCATCTCGAAAATGTACCAAAACATTCAAGCAGCCGGCCACTCAAGCAGCCGTCATGTATCTTTCGACATTTTTGCCGAATTTTTGCATTTTTGCATTTTTGTATTTTGCGTAGCTTACAGTTTTTAATTTGTTTTAATATAATTTATTAGTTAGCACAGACAGGCTTTGATACGATAACTAATAATTATGATAAAAATTTGCAAGCTATTGTGCTTCTTATTGAAGCAAAACACAATTTTCCAATAGTTAATCTCTAGTCTTCGTCTAATTTGATATTAGTCACAAATTACCAGGCGTCTCCATTTGGTCATAAAACTATAGCGAACAATTATTCAAATAAGTTGCAGCAATTAATTATGTAAAATCTTTGTCTAATCGAAATGCACAGATTTGCTTAGTGACTTTTTCGGTATGATTGTTCCCTGTTCTCACAAGGACTTTGTGCTTCAATCCGTTTTAAATAATCGGAAGGATCTAGGGAGCGTATTAACTTAAGCAGACAAATTTAGGTTAATGAAAATTGAGTGATTTGTGCTTGGCAGATATCGATCGATGTTGCGGACAACTTGGTACATACAAAACCTGCCATAAGAAAAAATATCCGGTTTGTTCGGTTCCCTTAGATTGCATCTCCTATCGCTCGACGACGTGCGTTCTGCTTGCGAATGCATCTAAAAAATGTTCCGGACCCTTGTGACCCTTGATGTTGTCTATGTGCAATATTGGAAAACATAAGATGGTTGAGGAGGATTCTTTGCTAGAGTAGTGTGTATAGAGAGAGGTTTACAAATTACCCGAGCGACAGTCATGCCTGTGGCATGCCTTTAATTAAAATTTGCGACATTAGGTGTATATGCCGTATCTGTACAGTTACATTTGGTACATACGATGTCAGTGCCATTCCAGTGCGTAGCATAATCAATTAATTTCTTGCCTATTCATGATGATGTGTTTATGTTCATTTGATCTTGCTCTGGGTCTGTTTTGATGGGGATAATTTACAAAAGACAAATAATAATTGCACCAAGTAACTGCGACAAATGTTTTTGGTTAGCAACCCAAGTAACCCAAGTGGTTAATAACAGCATAACTGTTAATTGTAAAAATATGTTGTCATGTCAACAAAATATATTATTTGTTTGTATTCAAAAGAGAAAATAATCCTCTTCCTGTATAATTTCCATCTGCAAAAGTTTTGAATAAGTTCAGTATGGAAAAAATACATTAGCTTATAGAAAAAAAACTGTAGCAAAATCTTTTATGTAAATACTCTTCTCCTGAACTTTGTAAAAAAAAGGCAATATTCGTTTGTTTCGAACATCCAATGCGCTTTGCTTACCGATTCTCAGTTTAGCACGCGAACGATTCGTTTTCGATCGCGATCCTGCCGGCGTTCAGTAGCATCCTTGTGCGTCGAACAAAAACAAGTAAACGAACCGAGCACCGAAGGACCCTAGCGATCCACCGGTGTGTCCTTGGGAATTCGGAGCACTGCAGAGAGGACAGCAGGTCTGTGCTTCGGCGTTCGAACGCCGTTCGCTCGAATGTGTTTACTTTCCGTGTACGCCAAACTAACACAAAAGCAATTTGGCAATTTGGGTGGCCTGCGGTGTGTGTGTGGGAGGGACCGGTGGTGGTGGGTGGTGAGTGGTCGTCCATAAATTAGTGTGTTGACTTACGAACGAACGGCGAATGGGCGCCCCGAGGAAGCCATCGCCAACATTTTCTAACAATGTTGCTCATGCCGGGTATGGGTGCTCCTCGGGTTCGCAGGCCGCAGCGCGGCATTCCCTGCGGGGCACACATACACACCGGGGGAGAATCCGGATTGGTGGAGCGGTGTGTGCATTGTTGGCGGCATAGGCACGCCGTTCGGTGTCCTTTGCGCGAACAACTGCACCTTTCGGGTAGGCAGGAGGCAGCAAGTGCAGTTGAACGACGATGGTATTAATTTATGAGATGGACCCGCGAACATGGCCCCCGTTGGAGCAAGGATTCTGCGCCAGCCGTGGCCAAGTTGTGGCGCATGGCGTCTGGGCGCGGATCCCTGGGAGGGGTTGAACTTTCGGCACAAGAGGTTACGGGTTCGCGAAGCGTTCGAAGAATTTGACCGAAGCCGGTGTGCGGCCGAAGCAGCAGCATAATTGAGGCAATAAATTGTAGCGTTTGCATCGTCGGTCGGCACCGTCGCCGTCCCGGTGGTGGTGCGCGATGGTTAATTTATGTTTTAGCAAATCGTAGTGAATTATTGATTTGACCGCGCACACCGGACCGGGGGACCACATCGTTCGCATACGCTGCGCGGCCAACGGTGCGGGGAGCCGTAAAGCATCCAATTAAACATTGCGCGCGTTATCGTTAATTTATAGTTCCGGCGGTTTTCAGGCGCCCACACGGAAAGAGAAAAACCCCACGCTGCGGCGACCGGAAGTGCACATGTAAATATGGGTTTTGGGGTTTTGTTTTTCCTTTTGTCTGAGCTTCTCAAACACCCGCTTTAGACGGGCGTGGAAGATGCAGTTTTGCTTGTCGTTCCACCTCGATCCACCACCATTTTCTCGATCGACTTTTTTCGTTTCGTTATCAGACTTTCGATGTCTTGCTAGGTTCTGTTGGGTTCACCATAATCTAACTTCAATTGCTTCAATATGTATATATTACCACTTTAACAAAAATATAAAACATAAAACATAAAAACATAACATAAAAATGTCGAGTTTTTGGTTACTTATTCTCGTAGTACTCCACGTTTAACAAATCCAATTTGAATTCAAAAAATGTTCACCTCATACTATACTATTCAGAATGCAAATAGTAACTCTCTGCAATCATTTTTTAGTTTCCCTAGCATGTTCATACACCTTTTAAATTTTCCTAAATTATTCATATCCTTTCTTTATTTTGTTTTATTTTGTTTTTTTCTCTCATTATAGCTCTTTTCTTTCCTTTTTTTCTTTTCCTTTAATTTCTTTTCTTTCTTTTCAATGATTATGCTTTCTTGTTCGTGTTTGAGTTTAAAGGTTTTTCCTGTCGTTTGGCAATATGTTATGTTCCATCCTTTAAGTTACATGTTAACCAAAGAAAAAAGGGTCTAATTTGTGAGTTCTCATTATTAGATATACAGTTTCCCGAAATTATCATCGGTTGACGAGTTTGGTCCCAGAAACAACTCAACAAAGATTTGTCAACAAATAGTGTGCTAAGTTTTGTAGTTTAATTTCAGTGCCAAGTTGTCGAAAACGGCAATGTAATGAATAAAACGGTGACCCTTCTAACGCTTCAAATACTTACGGTCCTCCGAAGACTGGAGCCCTGCGCCCAAGTATGTTGCCCATCATTTGCTCCCTTCCGTGGTACGGCTGTTCCGGCAGCGCCATCGTTTCACCGACCTTTCGACATCCGGTTTTCCCTAGGTACCGCTTACGGTGATATCAGTTTTCCTTCCGCCGGCCGACAATGACGTCGAGCGTCGACGAAATATGACTGTCAATAAAGATAAGTTCACATACTCACCCGGTCCCGGTCACGGACGCCCAAGAGAGGGGTGCTAAACTGCGGATTTTACAGCGTTTGGCACACTTTAAACATCGGTCCGTCCATCCGCCGGTCGTCCGACGGCGAGTACATCCGGCCCGGAGCCAGCGCGACCCGGCTGTGTTTGCACTGTCCTGCTCGGTCGGCCACGGTGGTCTCCCTGGGGAAATCGGCTTCGGTTCGGAGATTCGAAGGAGCCAGCCTCGAAGTCGCCGCAGTGCGCGCGCGGATGGAAAAGAAACATTTTAAAGTATTAGATAACAGCAAAGAGGTAAATATAAATCAGATTTAGACTTGGCGACGTCGGCCCGCAGCCAGCGAAGGGCTGGCTGCTGCTACAGGACTCTTCGGTGGGCTCTTCGAAGGGCGGACGGCAGCAGGAAGCCGCGCTGCCGCTGAGCTTATGTTTCGTGTAAACTGGAAATTGGTTTGATTGAGTGGGCAAATATTTAGATAACGGCCACCCGGCCGTAGTAGTTGCTGACGCGGGAGACGAATCGCTCGATTATAGGCGACGCTCGTTCGGCTGATACTTTTAATGCCGCGAAGAGGGAACATGTCTCATTCCCGGCTCAGCGGTGTATGGAAGGGTGATCAGCAAAGTCTGAAAGCCGACGTCGTGGGTTTTGTAATTTTATCGGGCAATTTTTCAAGTTGCAATAGTTGCCGTGCATAACGCAGTCCGTTATCATGGCCGTTGCTTTCGTGAGGAGCCGCATGGTTAAGGAAGAGCTACAATAGAGTAAAGCATGGATCACCAAATATTGCAAAAAGGAATGAATAATAAAGGTTAGGAATAAAAATAATTGAGTGGAATAAAAGTAACGGTTCGAACTGTTTAGTTTCGGTAATAGGTAACAAGTGATCGTACTAAGTACCAACTCTTGAGCGAAGTTTCGACCGACCCAACCCAATAAATTCTCTGTCATTGTCCTTTTTTGTTTTTAGAAGCCGTGTTGAGGATTCGATCCGCTTTAATGATGATGATAAGTGTGATATCTTAAGTTAAGTTTCGTTTCGGTTGCAGTGCCAACAACACATCCGATTGGCGTAAAGGATAGTCCGGCGATCTTTAGTCAAAGTAAGTTTTTCACGGACCATTTTCCAATTCAAAGCTCAACGAATTACAACTCGCTTCGCATTCAGGTGGGTTAATGCGACCAAGCACAACGGAACAATCGGCCAATCATCGGCCGTGACAAAAGTGTGCAGAGTGTGCAATCTCAACCGCGATCCTCCGAAGCTCCGCTCGAAAGATCTGCCAGCGGAAGAATAAACCCGTGCCGGGTGCAGGGAGAATTAATTATTCGCACATAACTTTCGCCATAACCATTGCCGGTTCGGTTCGGTTCCGGCCACAGTTCGCAAACTTTGGCGATAATTTCTGCATCCTGCCGTTTTGTATGGGTGTTTGTGTGGCCAAGGAACTGAACCACACCCCAGATAGGTGTCGCCACCGCGTTGGAAAGCGGGAAGAAGTTATGATTGGTTCCTAATGATTGTTATTTACTTCTAATTATGGCTGATTTGCACAGCGCCTGGCACCGCACTTCCTTAATGTGTTTTGGTTCACCGACCCCGCCAGCGACTCGGCTAGTCTTCGTCCTCGGGCCCTCGCTTATCGAAGGAGGGCAAGCATCCTTGATGTCGGTGCGGTCTTAGGTCTTCAACATTTCGGGACGCTTCCTGCTAAATCCAGCAAAATGTGCGTTAAGGCCGCGCTAGTCGGCCGTGAAGCCTTCATGATGTTTTTCCGTGTCCCCGGAGGATTATCGTCCGATTTTTTTTTGATCTCCAGGGAGGAAAATTGAATTTTCCGCCAACCCCTTTTTGGTTGGGAAGGGAAGGGAGGAAAAATCTCCCGAGCCGAGGGTGTCGCTAGTTCACAGTCCATAAACACACCCATACCCAGCCAGCCACATCCAGTCAAGACACATCCCTTCCCGATTTCCGTGGATATCCTTCCTCGCGGAACCCAGTTCCCCCAGGTGGCTTTTCCGGTGTTGGTGTCGAAGCAGAACACCGCCGCCCATTACCGTCAAACCCGCGCCTACCCGTGTGTAACATATGCTCGCAACATCGTCGAGAACACGACATAATAATGTAATAATATCCAATAAAGATTGAGGTCCTGGCGGCTTTGGGGCTTCGCTACGGCTTATCGTGTGCAGGGATGCATGAATAAATTATTGCGAATTATGACGGTCGTTACCGGGGCCCGGGTTTCGCCCCCGGACTGCTACTACTACTACTGCTACTGCAGGCGGGGGCTAATCAATCAAAACCAGCGTACGCACCGGGCCAGTATTAGGAATTTTCCCGCTCCTTCCGGCCCAGGGCCCAGAGCCCGGGGGTTGACGGTTCCGTCACGGGTATCAGTGACGGGCGGCTTCTTCGTGCGAGTGAGGGAAGTCGGCCACATTTACGGTGCTTAACGGTGTGTGTTTATCCTTTTCCACAGGCTGCGCCCCCGGGAATGGCCGGGTTGTGTTGTGTGTTGACGGAAAAATTAAATCACCACCAAATTGATTTTAATGAGCTGATAAACCGCATCAAATAACTGCCTCCAGGTGCAGTTGGCGAGCGGAAAATGTCTTACTCGTTGGGAAGTGGACGAGTTCGGTTGCTAATGGACGCAGGTGAGGCGAAAAGTGTGGCCGTTGTTGGGGGCCTAATATCGCGGCCTAAAAGGCTAAGAGTAATTTACATTTTATTCGTCTATCGGTTTACAGCGTTCGGACGATCACGTTGGACATGTTCTAATATTCTTTGTGGATTTTGTAATAGTTTTGCTGATGATTGGGATTACACAGGCTATTCGTTCGGAACCCAGATATATTCGATCAAAATTATTACATACTTCTTCACAAACGTTCCCAGCGTTACGAATTACTTAATCGAACCTAATTAAATGCGACAAAAATCATGAACGGTTTGTCTGTTGGTCGACTTTCGAAAGAGCGCACAGTGAATTGGAAAAGGGTTCGAGCGAATATTCAGTTTGAACATTGGTACTAAGTTTATAGTGTTTTCATCCTTTTCCCCACTGTTGTATTATTTAGATATAGCATTGCATTTTGTGTGTGTTGCAGGTCGATCAGAATGTTTGAGATTGATTGTAATGATTGACATTTTCTTCACATGATGCGTGTCTTCAGATAAATATCAATTCTACCGATAAACTTACGATTGTGTTTAGTTCATTAAGGCAGATCACAAAAATCGTTTTCATGAAACTCATTAAATCGTTTTCATTGTGTTCATTAAATTCATTATTAATTTATTTTAAATGTAACGCCTGTCCGTTGACCATCCGTCTGTGCTAAATGTGTTTAAATATCTTAAATACTAAAAAGTTTTAAATATCATTTCATAAGCCGACATAGCCGAAACATTGACAGCGCAACTGTTGCACTCCATCCTTCGTATGTATGGCGTTTATTCTCATTTTGTTCACACTTTTGTTCTCACATTCGTTAAATGTTCTGTTGCACATGTTTATTAAATTAACATCCTGTATCGTAACGGTCGGTACATTAACGTACTTCGCCATGGACCGTACATTTGGCGACCGTCGGACCGACCGTTTGACGATTTCTTGTCATCGTGACTGCCTAATGATGACCGGGGACAGTTATCGTGGGCCCCAACGTGGATTTTGGGGCCGCATGGTTACCTACGGGCCTACCGCCTCGGTTCTAGGCTGCCAAGTTGACGGGTTGACGGCTGGTTGTTGATGTGCAAAATGTGTAATGAGACGGAACGGAGCGATAGTGTAATAACGATGACGGAAAATCGACGACCACCAGACGACGACGACAGGCGACCGTGGTGGTAGATGTGACGAGATTTTCGTGTCATTTTCGTGACGCTTTTTTCGATTCGGTTCCCCTAGACGGTGGCTGGTAAACGGCCGTTTTAAGAAACGTTTCCACAACGCCCGTTGGAGTGGCGCTGGAAAAACGCGTGCGATGTTCGGGCTTGGTCAAAATAAATGGACTGTGGACTTTTGAGACGATACGTAGATCAAACAAACCGTTGTTTGCGAGTTGCCAACAGCCTTCGGCCGTAATCGTAGAGTAAAAATGTTCACATATACCGGTGCTTTTGCATCGTTGCATTCAAACTGAAATTGTATTGAATATGTTGCCAAACTGTAATCTTTCGAACGCATCAGAGAGAGATAGAGACACAGAGAGAGAGAGAGAGCGATCGAGTACGTTGTTGAAATTTGTTAAAACTTTTAAAAACAATCAATAAAAAGGATTTTTTTGAAATTTTCCATACAAATCAACGAAAGGGATCGAACTGGCCAACACATTCCATCCACTTTGTGGCACTTTTTTTCGTTAAATTTATGACCCCCACTTAAGCGGAGTGCTTGCAGATTAGCTTGTTTTGTGTTAACTGCCGCCCCCCCCGTTGCGTATAATAAAAATATGAAATAAACAGACACGTAAAAAGCCGACTCCCCGTTTAATTACCGTCGAAAGTACTTCGCTCTAGAGCTTCATTTGCCATTACACGCCAACGGCGGCCGTGGATAATGGAGTGGCAAAAAAAAGCCATGATCATGGGGAGTAAAAAAGCATAATTATTTGGATTGGCGGTCGGTTGGTGGGCTTGGTTTTGATTTGAGTCGGTTTATTCGTGGCGGTGGCCGTACGCGCGCCCGAATCATACATCATTTCGCTTCCGGACAAAACGGATTTTGAGGAAGCAAATCCGCCAATCTGGCGGGCAAAAATCGGCCAACCTCGTTCCGCGGCAGTACAAAGAGCAGACGCTCGACGCTATAAATAGGTTGTTGAAAAATTATGCTCTCATTTATCATGCTTTCGCCGGTCTGGTCTGGGCCTACGGTTCCTCCTGCACCTGCCGAGGGGAAAGGCTCGACGTGGTCTCCATAGCGTAGTCGGAGCGGTCTGTTGTCCGGCAACGGGTCTCCCACCGCACGGACAACCACCACTCGATTCAGCTGCATTACACGGATGATGGTAATTTTAAAAGGACTCGGATGCTCCAAGAAGAGGCCAATCGTTACCACGACGCTAGGCCAGAGCGTTCCGTCGAACGTTGAGCCGTGTTTTCGGTGAGCCCACTCCAGCACTGGAATCTGCCGTAGCGGTCACTCCGGTTTCCGGTTCGCTCGGAGTGCTTCATGATGTAATTGAGTTTAAAGTTTGAAGTGCCTGGAGTCGGCGTGGTCCGTTCCATCGCCTGGGAGGGCACATTTTCCAGTCATTTTCATCAAATTTTGTCCGGCTGGCTCGTACGAAGAATAGAGTCTCTGAGGACTTGTTGGTTTTTGAAGCGTCGCTTGAGCAACACGATAGGTTGGAGAGACACGGAAACATTGGCCAGAAAGGGTAGTAGTTGACAGATTTACTTTCCTTGAATTTATTAGATAACCGATGGCGGTATAGTTTGCTGTTGAATATTTAAAAAAAGCTGATGAATGGATCCTTTTATATAAAATAAGATAAAATTGGAAAGAAACTGTACAATTAGGAGCCTACGTTTATAACCTTTCACTTTATAGCAAAAATGTAGGGTTCGATATGTATTGCAATTCATATTGGTATTTGCGCACAATGACGGCAACATAAAAAAGGCTAATTGTACATTAATTTGACGTATTACGTATTAATGTGCAGGACACCGTCAAATGAATTTATGCATATATGTACTTTGGAAAAAGAATTTTCAGTGTTTTATTATTTTGGTCCTTTAAGGCGTGGTGAAGAAATCATAAGACAAATGGTCTTAAAAACAAGTGTTAGTGGTAAAAAAACAAGGGAATTGCGAAACATATTTGAAACTGGCACGCTAGTGATCTTTCTGGGCCCTGATGACCCAGAAAGCCTACCATTGCTAGACCAAAGACGTGATCATCCCAGTTTTGGCAGAGATTTCGCCCTACAACAGGATACAATGCAACAAGACGCAAGTGGTACCTATGCAGTACCTCGACATAGCTCAGACCAGCTAACATTTGAGAAGATGTGAGCATTAATGAGATGAGATGAGACGAGTAACTAAGAAGAAGCCTCATAATTTACAACAATTAGCCTAATTAATTAGAACAAGCTGGTGAACAGTAATAATTGAGTGCTGCAGAAAGAAAGAATGTTGAACCATATTACACCTTCAAGTTAATTTTTTGGGGTGCGGAAGCTACGGGGCTAAAACTTCCATTCTAGTGTCTCATAAAATCCTTGGCTTTTTCGAAGTTCACGTTGTTTCGCTAGCCACTGAATGTAACTCATATTGTGGCCAATATTTCCATTTTTTATCACAATGAATTACAATAATTTGAAAGTTAAAATGGTTTAAGCCGCTCCAACAGTAGCCAAAACATTGAACGAGGCAATTGAACGAGGAACCCACCGGTAGTTGCTCATTACACCGAATGGATGCACTTCGCACACGGTTCCGACGGCTCCGTAATGAGCTCTCGTAAATGTTTGAACAGCGTCACCAGCTTCACCATTGGCTTCTGCATCTCGCAAACGGAATCCGCCCGGGGGCCTAATTAATTATTGGCGCGCTTATCGACGATTCATTTGCTTAAATCAACACACAATAGGCAAAAAAAACAACGATGGGCGCTACATCGTTGGATTGTGCTGCGACGAAAGCCGATACGCGGAGTCGCGGATTGGCGACGACCGGAAACTCCGCCGACTCCTCGCCGCTCTGGTGGCCGCTGGCAAAATGTGCCGCGTTAGACGCGCGTGTCCACGGCTCGAGTGGCGCGCGGATGGTGGCCACAAGTGGTGGCCCGGGGGGGCGGAACAATTTTCGCCCACCGTCACGTGCCCGGCGCACTTCAGCCGGGAACGCCCCGGTGGTTAGCGCGTCGTCCTCGGCGTCGGCGTGTGTGGTGCCAAGAACAAGAACTTCGATAGACTTCGACATCATCCGACGGTAACCCCTCCGGGCGGTGGTGCTGACTGCTGACGCTGACGGATGATTGTATGCTGCCTGCGGCCCTCTTGCTCCTGAAACTGGCCGCAAGTAGTAGTAAAAGTGTGTGTTTGTGGGTGAGATTGGGGGAATGGCAGTGCAAAATTGAATTTCATTATCCGCACATTTATCAGGACTTGGGCCGCCGCCGTCGTCGTCGCCGTGACTCCCGTCGCCCGGGTGTGACGTTGATGACGCGTGAGTACGGAGCCGGATTTGGCCGGAAGCCGGCCAGGAAGCGCTCGAAGGTGATCACGACGCACCACCGGCGGTGTCCGGATTCACGGCCACCGCGGAACCGAGCGCCGGTCGATGGCTTCCTAATGGTGATTACCGTTCGACCGCTCGCCGCCGCCACCGGACCTCCGCCCTAGGAATTAAAGCCTGGGAAAGCGAGGGAGTCCCGGGAACCGATAGGTGGCGCGTGACGTCTGCGTCAACAAATGGCGCAGGACGACGGCGGACGACCCCGGTGTGTGCGTGGCACATTATCTGCCGGAGATAATGACAAGTAGACACGCGAGATACGGCAAAACATGTGTTCGGCCGGGGCCGGGATGGGCCGTTTATGATGTCGCTCGAATTGTGCGCACGTGTGTGTGCGTCCCGCCGGTTTTTTTTTGTCCTGGTGACCGAGCTGGCAAAAAAATAAATCTCGACTCAGGACAGTCATAAAGATTTACTGCTTTTGGATATGAGATCATCCCAAATTAGCTGGCTGGAGGTCAGAGAATTGCGTCACCCAGCTAGCTAGGTCCATTACGGGTCGTTTTGAGGTCGTGTTGCCGTTTTGGATGACTATTACTGCGGTGTGACCAGCATTTGTCTACTTCTGCTCATTTTTTCCGATTTCTACCAATCAGGAAATTTGAGTTTTGGAAGAATTAGGTCACATGAATATTATACTAGAGATGCACCTTTCTATTTTGATTCGATATAGATAGATAAGGAATTGTTGGAAGGAACACATTCAACTTCTTGTGGTCGGCCTAATTAGTGTCTTATAAATTGAATAACAAAAATCCCACCAACTACCCAGCTACACAAACTGCCACAAAACAAGCATAACATCTGTAATAATGCTAATAATTATCATACATACCTTTTAATTAATTTTTAAATATACGTTTTAGTTAACTTCGTTGTATCGCTGCATTGAGGTTTGTAGAATTTTGTAGAACAGCTTTCCAAACACTTATTATCAACAATGGAAGAAAAAATATTAAGATTGTTAGTAGGAAACAAAAAATTGCATTCAAAGAATGTCTCGAAACACGCAAGAAATTGACTTACATCTAAACAGTTAAGTTACAAAATGAAATTCTAGTATCGTGTATCGCGTTCATGGACTCGCAACAAATAATACATTATAAACTAATATAATTTCATTTAAATGGCAACAGAAATTATTAACACATTTACTAATCCTTGAGTAAGCTCTTGGCAACCCTTCTTAATTCCGCTGGCATTTGCGAGCCTACATGAACTACAAGTTCCAACTCGGATGACCCTCCCTTTTTCACTTCGTTCCGATTTTCCCGACTTGATCCGAATTTTCCAAAACCGAAAAACGTGTCGCTCATCCAGCAGCGTAACTCGATATCGATTGAGCTAATGTCTTCAAATAAATTACTCTTCATGGTTCCCATCGGGGTCCAACACCTGAGAGGTGCTTCTCCGGTGGTCGGCGTCGAAATCGATAATCATCGTCAGTCGTCGTCGTGGTCGTCGTTGGTAGTTAATAAGGCGCACGGGGCCGAAGTTAATTCCGCCGATGGCTTCCGGTGGGCGGATTAGGTGGCCGTTGACGCTCGGCCCACACGGCGCCGATGGAGATGGAGTTGAGGTTAGTGAAGTGACCGACGGCGTGTCACGATGGGAATGATGCCGAGTCGCGTGGCCACCAACGGGCCAACGAGGAAGGAAGAGCGGAGCGAGTCTGTTGCGGCTGTCAGCTCACTCAATCAAAGGGCTGGTAGGCCACGGGTTGGGTTGGTGGCGGCGGTGGCATACGGTCGGCCACGTGACATTAATTTATTTAACCAAATGAAGCACTTTTTACATCGTCGATATCGCTTTAAATCTGTTGTGACACATTTTGATTGACATTGCACGTAGCCACGGATGCTGTGGGGCATCCGACCCGATCGAGAGAAAGAGAAAGAGAGTAACAGCGTGGCAGAAAGGCGGCCAGGCAAGAAGCCTTAGAAGGGCTTTCGGTGATCAGGACTCGGTGATGTGGGTTCGCCAAATTCGCCCGCTCGTCCAACCCGGAAGCTGGCCACGAACGCGCAGCGTTACGCCAGGATGTCCTGCGCATCGTGCGGTGCGTGTCCCCAGGACACTGGGAAAGGAAATGGAAATTCAATTAACAGATAATCTTATGTGTGCGGATTATTATAATTAAATTTTCTACATCCAATCGAACCGTGGGCCCGGAGACCCGGAGGAAACCCACTGATGGACGGAGCAGGTTGGTCCGTCGAATCGAGCTTCCAATTCAGTGATTGCCTGTCGATGATGACATTTTTCGTCTGCGGTGACGGCTGACGTAAGGTGTGAGCCGTTGATGATTATTAGGGAATTGCTAAGGTTTTACCGGACGGATGGTCAATGCTGGATGGTTTTGGGGGCTGCAATGGTGCAGATTTTACCCTTAAGCGATCGCTGTGAGTAAGTGGGAAGAATTGCTGCCGTACGGTCCTGTCGCGTTGACGGAAGACCTATGAGTGTGTACAATATCAAAATCCCAACGGCTGATTGTGGTCAACATGAAATAAAAAGCTACGTTGTATCCGTGAGCGTTAAGCTTCGATAGTGTTTCGATATTTCTTCAAGTTGATGAAGCGTGTTTAGAAAAGTGTTTAGTGCATTATCCTTGGTTTCTTCATGTCTCATGGAGACTGCACTTGACACGTAATACTTTTAGCGGTAGAGTTTCCAAACGTCCCAATAGAAGCTTCCACTAGGCTTAATTTGCCTTTATTTCCTAATTTCGAATAAAAAAAGGGCTAAAACTCTTCAAAGTCTTTGAAACAGTTCAAAAAGGAACAGGATGTCCCCTTCACGCATCAAATAGAATTGGATTGTTGTGTGAATAAGTTATTAAACACAATGTTACAATATGTTAAAAAATTACTACCGCAATTGCTAAAACCATTATGTTTTGATTAACGTATGCTACGAAACGCGCAACATGTTTTAATATACGGTTATAACTTGTTGTTTATTAACCACGAAGTTTGCAATAATTATCAGATCTTATCATGTGATCTGAAGTAATGGCACTTCAGTTTTCGAAAATTTGTGTGATAAAAATTGTTCAACGATAGCTTAATGACATTCGACGTTGGACCTTATTTTTACTAGAAACCTCTCCATTTGTTTATATCTTCACTGAAAAAAGAAACAGTTCCTGTTGCCCATGCCTGACCATCGACTCTTGTTGATTAGTTTCGGCGTCTTTAAGAAGCAAACTCGAAAA
Source organism: Anopheles bellator (assembly GCF_943735745.2). Taxonomy (NCBI): domain Eukaryota; kingdom Metazoa; phylum Arthropoda; class Insecta; order Diptera; family Culicidae; genus Anopheles; species Anopheles bellator. The sequence goes on from NC_071286.1 coordinate 58,727,607, forward strand.
AGGGTTTTGTAAATAGTTGATAAACCCGTTGAAAACTTTGAAAAGCAGAAAAAGTGACAATTCAACACATTCTTAATCTGATGAATAAATTAAAATGTATTGACATGTTTAATGCGGCAGTTTTAATGGAAACAAATCATGCCAGACACAGTTTTATGCTCCCGAGTGCCGCACTATCCAGTCTAGACACGCAAGCACTCGATCGATTGATACCGCACACCGCTAATTCCCTGACCATCGTGTAGCGCACCCCATCAATCGGCCGGTCTGTCTGGCCCCTAAACGCTGAGCATAATCCTTGAGGTTCCCTCGGTTCCCTCGGTTCGCCCAACATAAGGGTAGGCAGCGCGCCCGGGGCTTAAGCTGTTGACTTCCGCCAGATATTCTTTGATGATAAAACATTTATCCTCTCCACGATGCAGTCCACGTCCGGTGCAACGGCCAATCCCTCGTCGGAGAGTCCCCGCCACCGGGAAGCTGTTCGCTGCCCGATGGTGGTCAGCAGCAGCAACAGCACGTCCTGATTGCGGTCGCCCTGCTTTTTTATTCACCCATTTTTTTCGGCGGTCTCGGCGATATTAAACCAGATGTGCCGATTTGAAACTGAGCCCGGCCCGATTAGACGGAGCCGAAACAAGCCGCTCCGAGGGTTCTTCTCGGGAGTGGCCGCGGCCCGTCCACGAAGAAGCCTGCGATAAGAATCTAATCCTTCTGTTTCTCGCAATCATCGCAGCTTAGCGCACTGCTAATCCTCCCGGGGGACGCCTGGCCGATCCGGACGAGGTTTCTCCGAGAAATACCCACGGCCACCGCTACGGCTACGAAACAGATCAATAAAAAATCGACCCAACTGTTTGTGGACTTCGTTCAAGTGCTGCCCGGCCCGGTCGTCCTCCCGGGTGCGGTTACCGCAGCAGCAAGTAATCTCCTGGGAAGATTCGGAGAACACCTCGCGGAACTTGCCCCAGAACTTGTAGCCGGACTTGTCACCACAACCACGCCACGCCACGCCAGGGAAGACCTGTCTTCGGTCGAGCAGAAAGTCGAGAGAACCTTCATCTCCACTCGAGCGTTGATGATCACTCCAGGGTGTGGTTTCCCCGGTGGCGCACTACGCCAGGAGTTGGAGTGCGCTTTTCCTGGAGGGCCGCTCCTGGGCGCGCTACACCCTAAAGTGTGCGGTGTGCGCTCGAGTGCCAGTGCGGGCTACGCGGTCCAGGATTTGTCGGTCTCAAATCCCCATGCAAATACGCGCACCGCACCAGGACGTTTGGAAAAACTCGGTCCACCCCCGAAAAACAATATGTCCACCGCCAACGGCCCGCGTGTCGGTATGTGTGTGGCTGTGGTGGCACACTCGTACGAGTGCGTGCCACGGTCTGAGTGCCCTTGATTGCTGGGGGTTGTTCAGAAAATCACCATTCGCGCACTCAATCACGTAGAGGCTCGGCCCGGAGGTCGACAAGAAAGCGATCCGTCCGGGCCGACTTGGCCGCGTGAACTCTGACGGTTTTTAGAAGTTGCCGTTTTTTTCTACCCAAAGCGTATCCTGGAGTTTCCTGGTTCCTGTGCCGTAGGTCGGCGTCACCGAGCGGGACCCTTTTCCGACGCCCTGCTCCGGGATGTAATCAGTGCAAATGATATTTAGAAGAATGCCTGGCATTCTGCAGCAGGTTTGAGGGTGATTTATAAACCTTGCTCCCCGGGCTTATGGGTGACTTACAGAATCATCCATTTGTCAGTCAGTCCCATTTGAAGCACCAATTCTGGTTGTAATTTACATCCCAATTCCACCTGAGCCACAAGACAGTTGGAATAAAAAGTGGAAGTGGACCACCTGAGGGCCTCCCGACCTGTGCACGCCACCTGAACCTCAACCCTTATGATCCCCGGAAAGTGCAGTGTCTGCTGCAGGATCATCCTGTTTCGGAGCGCGGTCCCGAAAAGGATAATCGCCGGCGGATTTCAGCAGCCGCCGCCGAGGAGTCTTCGGGCATATTAATTATGCAGATTTGCGCCTTATATTGCACTTCATTAGAGGCCGCTGCGCGTTGTTGAGGCGATGGCGCAGATAATGAATTCAGTGTTTGGTTAAAGGTTGATGGAGTGCAATTTGCATCGCTTTACGTAGTCACGACGACGATGGGCTCTCGGGCTACAATAATTAATGGCCGTGGTTTTTGTATGGCGCGTGGAGCGCAGTACATAATGCAAAAGTACGAGGGTTGTGTTTAAGGAGGACACATCACAGAGTGGTTTGGAAAAAAGTTCCCTCCGAATTCGCGGCATGAAATGTACACAAAAACTGTGATGCTTAATTATGCAAATATTTAGACGATTGATCATTTGAATTGAGTAGAGCGGAATGCGCGCGTTCATAGTACGGAAATATTTAAATCAAATAGATCACAAGCAAATATGCCAATCAAACGATTTGGATGCAATGCATTTTCATATTCACATCAGGGATCTAGAGAGCCTGTGTCATTAGAGAATTGGTATGTAACGAATAAAATCGGATGAGTGTTGTTCGATCCGTGAATTATTTTGGTCGTGGTTTCGAGTCATGAGTATATCATGCATGAATGGGCTCACAATTAGTTGAATTAGTTGACTATAATTGAACTTTGTTTTAAAATTTGTTCGAGTATTAGATGAAAGAAATATGGGAAGGATTGGGGCAATAGTTTACCTCTTTGCATTAGCTCATAACAAGTGCTTCATAACTGAACATAACATCAAGTATCGAGTTATGACAGCAAGTGAGTTCTGTCATAAAAAAAATTAAGGTCCAGTGCCATCCCTCCGAACTCTGCTCTCCTTTGAGCATGCTAAAACACACTTTTCCACACAGGGACACGTCCATGTACCAGCATGATTTATTTTTTCTTATTCCGTTCCTAATTGCTTGGAGTGTTTCCCCACGAAGGCATTCCTATCCCGCATCATGTAACATTCCGATTTTCGGTTCCAGTTATGCTGCATCCTCGAACGATCACGTGAACCGTGTAGCATAAAAAAAAGCCCGAGAGCCCGAATGCTGGCCAATGATTTTTTCGAGCACGCAAAAATCGATTATCGACCACGAGAATGATGATGATGGCGAACCGAAATCAGGAACCGCATCGAAATGCCCGATTCTTTCGAGTATGTGTACAAGAGAGAGAGAGAGACAGAGCGAGTGAGAAAGAGATAGTGGGACGGAACCCCCTGAAAAGTAATATTAAAAAAGTGCTCAGGACCCTGAACCCGAGGCCGACGACGACGACGAAGGATATCATAAAAATTATGCTCACGTGACACTGTTCGAGCAGCTGCAAAATTTTCTATGCTTAATCATCGTTCCGCTCATCCGCTGGCCGGGTTCGAGCGAATTTCGGGTATCAGGGACCGGGCTGTGGTCGAGAGGGACGTAAAGCGGGCCAAGAAGGATTCTAAAAATAAAAAAAACCCGGAGCTAAATGGGCAAGATGGACCGGGCGCCTTAAGACCGAACCGGGAGGCTTTTCTCCGGAGCCCTGAAGCCGGTTTCGAAAATATTTTTCCTACAAAAAGTACGCCAGGACCTCGCAAGGACACGCGAAGTGGCGAAAAAATTCCAAAACATTTCCCAAAAAAGCCTGATGCGTGTGTGCGATACGGCGGTGGCAGTGGTGGGCTGGCGTACTGGGGGCGATCTGGCCCTGGCCCTTTGCAAGGTTCAACTTTTGGGCACAATCATCGTGTATCGTGAGCCGCTCTCCCTCTCTCGTTGGCGTGACGGTTGGCGGGCTGGCGCGTGAAGGGTTTCTTGCCGCCTCACCGTAGTTGGAGTAGTCCCCGCAGTCGAGGAGCCGCCGGCCGCTGTAAGGGATAGGGCGCAAGTGAAGAAAAAAACAACAACCATGACGAAAAACCCCGACCCAGATTTGATGGACGGAATAATTTCAATGCGTTTTTTACGCGATGTCATTGCGTTGCGCACGCCAGCGACAAGCACCGCCGGGTTGACAGGGACGCCAGCTAGTGGCAAGGGAGATGTTCCTTCGTCGGTTCCAGTGGCAATTACACTGCCGCTCGAAAGTTGACGAGCAATTCGTGAAATCTTCTTTAACATTTTAGATCTACATAGTGAACAGTATATTTGAGCAGCATTTCGTCATCTATAGTTTGCTTTTTATAGTTTTAAGGAAATCAGAAATAGTGAACGAGTACGGCATCTTCCGATGATTGAATATAACAATGGATAAACAAAACAGTGGAAGAGCATAAAAACATAAATGTTCTCTATGTTCTTATGGAGGACCTGAAATACATAAAGGGCACATAATAATCTTATACGTTCGAAGGAAAATAGAAATAGATAACACAAATGGTAAAGAAAAATGAATGTTTTCAAATCCCGTCGACAAAAAAAAAATACAAAAAAAATTATTTCGTTTAAATTTTTAAAACAATGACGATGAGCTGTCGATTCTCACAAAAATGGTCTAGAAAATGCTATCAGCAACAAAAAAAGAAATTATGCTTTTAAATGTCCATTTAAAACAGAAGATCAAAATATAATAAATGTCCTAGTTGCACGAAGCTTTATTGTAGCATTGTTTATGATAATAGGTTACATTAGACTAAAGTTTGTCCTTTTTTGGCCACAAAGTGCGATGGCACAATAATTTCGGCCGTTAGTCAGCGTGACAACCGGTGCCCAGGACTCAGGGCGCGTAGGGACGTGCGGTGTTTAGCAGAATCATTTTTTATCGTTCCCCTCGTTCTCCCGTCTTCCGCTGTCTTCCGCGGCCGACCGATCCGGTCGGGATGCGAGTTCCGGCCGAAGGGGTCGGCCCCGGGTTTTGTGGCGTGGGCTAGTTTAGCGGGATGAAGTATTGCCGGCAATAAGCGAAACGAATAAAACGAAAAAAACCGGAGCGCAATCGAACGAAACCCATTCGAAACACGGGAGAGCACTCTTTAATTTCCCAAGCCCTCCGCCCCGAGCCAACCCTCCTCCCGCACACCCCGTTCGGCCATAATTCGGTCGAACCGTATAGGGAAATATTTTTGTGTAATTGTAACGGATTCTAATCCCTTTCCCGCTCGACCGCATGTCCCTGTCGGAGGGTGCGACGGTGCGACGACCGCAAACTCGAGAGCCTCGAGAGGACCTCGGTGACGAGGACCGCATCGAAACGGCCCACTCCGGCCGGGGGCCACCCCAGGGCGGCGATCGGAAGTGATTAACGACCGCCGCCGAGGTACTTTACCGGCTGGGCGGTGACGATGCTGATGACGATGATGAAGGTGAAGGATTTGATGACGGCTGCGGGGAACCGACGCAAACGGCCGGGTGTGATTGTGGTTAACGTCAGTGTCTGTAATTTACGTAGCACGCTGTTCAGCTGTCGAAGCTGACTGCAGACTTTAAACGAAAGGCAACAGCGAACAGGTATACTTTTAAGGGGCACTGAGCGCCTGGAATCTCTCGGAAAGCTGACATTTTAAAATGCTGCACTTCGGCTTCTGCGTTTTGTAATGAAAGGCAAAAAGCATTATCGGGATCTCTATCGATGGAATTGATTGAATATTTTACTTGTTCATGGTATTTGATGACGAACTATTCCTCCACACCATAATGAGTAAGGAATAGTCCTCCACACAAGAATGGTAGACACAATGATGGTCTATATTGAAAGTGTTTCAAAGATTTGCTTCATTCTTATAAGGATCGCTTGCATATAAACTATTCTCGCCCCTTGATCCGCTGGAGTCTACATCCGGGTCTATGATTCTCGATCCTGTTTTATCTGATCTGCTCTGTGGGAGTATCTTGATTTTGGATTTTGGAAAGAAGTGTAACTACTGTTTTCTTCATGCCGGGACCGCTTGACCTTTGTGATGGGAAAAAGGGAAATTTAATTACAATAACAAGAAAGTACATCGCGATAATTACGCAACGAGCAACGGGTAACGTTGTTCCTTCTATGAGAGCTCCCGATAGCTATTAAATATAAAAGCATTCTTACATTTTTAACGTAACTTAACTTCATATCCATGAATTGTACACGTTGCATCACTAAGCTGAAACAAAATTATTCACCACTTTCGCACCGGCTCGGTTTCGGTTCTGAGTTCTGGGCGCAACTTGCGTTGCCCAACGAGCTTAGCGACGTTTGCCACGTGTCTGGCTAATAACCTTGACTATCGCTAAAATTCCGCTCTACACTCGCATTCTGAAAACCGGAGGGACTAGTCCTGAAAACTGTCCCGTCCCGGGCAACGGACCAACGAAAGCCTCCATCGTGGCGTGGCGCGCCATTCAATTAACGTTAATCGGATATTGAATGGGATCGCTACAACCCAATCAGAGCAGACCCAACCCGACAGCCTCCCGACTTCCGCCGCCGAATACGGTCCGGTCCAACGGCCCAACCATCGGTGATGCTGGCTTTGCATAGCATTGCTGGTAAATTTCTTCTTTTCGCCGCGCTGCCCTCAAGCACCGGCGGATGCCAGTGCGTGTGGTGTCAGGATAAGGAATTCCTAGGACGCCACATTCCAGTGCTCCGTGGATCGTGGGGGAGGGGAAATAATCCGCGCGAAGGCGGAGGGCGACATCGCGGCTGCCGGGTGGCCATGATTAAAGTCCACCCGAACGCGGCGGGCATTGCGCAATGTTTGCCTAACGCTATCGGCGGCGGAAGGATGAGTAGCGGTCCTTGTGTCTAGCGCTGGACAATCATGATGACGGTGGTGATGGTGATGATGATGAAATAGCGCTTACGCGTGACAGCTACGTTGACAATATGTTGGCTCTCATCACTATCATCGCGGCGCCGAGTGAAGATCCTGGCCGCATGATTCACATTCTTGGCGAACTGGAATGCTACTGGCGCGTGGAATTGAACGAGTTATGAGCACCCGCGGGGATGACCGGGGTGTGGCGTCGATGGCTGAGAAATGTAACGGGATATCGACCATCGAAAAATCTGAAATGATCGTAATAATTTGAAAGGAAAATAAAACAATAGATACGGTCAGGTTCGAAGTATTCTAATTTTCAACGTTATGAAGCTACGTTTGGTGTAACTTCAATGAAGAATTTTAATTCAAGTCGATTGAGGTATTTTTAAGTTCCTATTAACGGGTAGTCTACAGAGGTACTCTCCCAATAATTCATTAAATATGTCAAATAAGGCAGCCAACATATGGGAAGAACCCGGTTGATTGAATCCATTTTGACTGGCATCCCAGTCAGGAGTTTCGAGCGTCGATGCAGTGGGAAGCTATCGGCCCTCGAGCTGAGCGCCGAAATGACGGGCCGTCGAAAGGTAACCCAACTACTGGGCTATACGCCTCTTGGGCATTGGGCATTGCGCCGTCGGAAGCTCCACACATTGGTTCCAATTTGGGTAGCACCCTCTTCATTCGCCGAAGGGTTCCATCGGGGCTCTCTCGCTCTCTTCGGGAATCCTTGGAGAGTAGGGCGCGGGCGCGCTAAGAAGCCTCATCTTGCGCGGAAAAGGGCTGACCATCTTAGAGCTCAGGGGGGGTCCCTCCCGTCGGGAGCGGTCGCCCGCAGCTAGCAGGGCAGGGATGTTTTTGATCCGCCAAGCAGCGGGAGCTCCAAGAACGCAGTCATCAGCGCCTGGGGGTAGGAACCGGGAGGACATTGTGTACGCGGAGAAAACTAATCATGCCCGGTAAACGCACCATGTCCTGTCAGCGGCTGTCACGGGCGTGGCCACGGGCGTCCCGCTGTGTTCCAGAAGCACACGTCTATTGTGCCGCCGTTGGGCTGGCGTTTGATGCGTTAAAGATGAACTCCCGTTTTGAGGTTGGTTCGAGCCACGAAGAATTTTATCGTTTCGCCAGAACATTGCTACCGGATTGTGGGATTCGGCGAATGGACAAAATCAGACCAATGCGTTCTATAACTGTAACTGTCTGTCAAGTGGCAATAGAAAACCATCATATCATCGTCTTGCCCTTTAAATTCAATTTAACATTCGGACAATTAAACAGCGGGAATTTATATAAAAGCTATGCAAATAAATTTATCTTATCACCTTTATTTTCCACCATCAAAGTAAGGTCCTTCTGAATCAAATATGTGTATACTATTACAGGTATATGGCCACCTCTTCAGATTTTAGTTTTTTGAACTCAGTTGTCTTGTATTGTTTATTTTGAGTTTTTTATATGAATTAGTCTAGTTAAGTGTTATGGTAGAAAATTCTCAAAGACTCAGCCGTTACTTGGGGCGCTCGCTTCAGACGAATCATTAACACACGAATGACTACTACTTCAATGTTTTGTTTGTTTTGTTTTTTGATAGAACTTAGTCGCCACAGGTGTTGAGCATCATTTCTATCATTCGACCATTACAGTTCTGCTCAATCAATTCGATTCTCTTTTCTTAAGCACCAAAAGAAGAACTTACTTTGAGCAAATAACCAAAATAAAATCTGCTGTTGAAAGGACATTGAATGACAAAATGTTTTGTGGACAAGATGGCAAAATGAAATTTATCAAACGATGCATGGATTAAATGAGCTATTTTCGTTCGTTCCTGGTAAAAGTATGTATCATCTAAATGGTGGATTAATGTCATTGTAATGTGTTTTTGGTAGCTGGGAAACTTCTTTGAAGTTATCATCCAACACTTTTCTGAGTTCTTAGGATAACAAGCTGGAATTCAACGTTTCGAATGAATCAGAAGAGTTGGTTGGAAGAGTATTACGTGAAATATTAAACATTACTGGTCAAATGATTGAACACGACCGTTAGCAATTTACCGAAACCTTGATATATTAAATAGGACAAGAGAACAATGCACTGAATCCGATCTATGTTGACATCCGATCCGATATTGTTAAATACTTATGTTGACATCCTGACATTGGTGAACTATTATTTTAAGGTTTACTTTCATCCATTTCGACCGCCTTTCGGTCATTGTTTTGGTCCTTTTGGACCTTCTTTTTAAATATATTCTCAACATAATAGAATCAGTATTGGTTGATAATTTATCAGTGTCTGACTGACGAATTCTCAAACCAGTAAGTTCACTCAAGCAGTCCAACAGCTATGTGATGCTATGTGAAACAATTATAAATCCACTGGAATGCTTTTTGGTGCCCTCTGTAGGGGTCAAATCGATAAAACCCGTGCCATTGACACTCCTATGCCAGGCGTGCGCTACACACTCGCATAACCTCGAAAACGAACTTCAAGTGTCGAAATGTCGAGTCGATTGTTGTGGTTGTTGTTGTTGTTGCACAACGGGTGCAAGAAATGAATTTAAAATTATCGATCCGAAAGCTCCGCTTCCGCTCCGCTTCCGCTCCGCTTCCATCCCGCCACCCACCACCACCACCCACGGGAGCACAAAAGGACACTTGCTGCGAGTCCCCGGCTTAATAGCAACGCGCAGCGCAGCGGAAACGGATCCCTGTGGCGGTCGGCGGCCGTCGCCACAATTTGCAACAATTCACCTCTCCATCGACCCGCCGTCCACCGCCCTTATCGGGCGCTTTTTTATCGCCCTCCTGGCTGCGCTGTTAGGGGGGGAGGGCGCCGGGTGTCCTGTGGCCAGTCGGTTGCAACTTTTCACTTGAAAACTTTCACTTATGGCGGCAGCTCCGGCAGCGCTGGTCAGATGGCGGCCATTATTGTTGCTGTTCGCCCCGGATCCCCGGATGTTGCTTGCGGGGATGACGGCCACCCCAGGCACTACCCCGGCCGCCCTAGCCGCGTGTCCCGCTGACGCGGCGGCAAAGGATCCGGTCGGTCGGTGGGTCAATAAACTGGTACTCGTCCTTGGCATCAATAGCGAAATGATGCAACAATGGAATTAGCGTCGATAAAACGCTCCCGTCGTCCACTCCACTTCCGTCCCCCTCGTGCCTCGTGGGGAGTGAGGCCCATTGTTCCGCCGCCGCCGCTTGTTCCGGCGCCGCTGTCTGCGTTCCGGCATTTTCGTGAATGGCAACGGGGTTTGTTTTCCCTCCCATCCGAATGCACAAACCCTGCTGAATGTGTGCATGCGTGTCTGTGTCTGTGTGGGGGGCGGTTGATATGCGGGCTCTTCCTTCCTTCTCCGTTGAGTTCTCCGACAATACCCATACACAACCGGGCGTCGTTGCATGTGTTTCACTCGTTTCTCGTCACTTGTGATAATTCCGAGTGGCGGCTTCCGACATCATCTGTGTCCGTGTTGGTGGCGTTGGTGGTGGTGATCGTGTATGTGTGCGGGTCGGGGGTGGCTAGGCCAGCGAGAGAAGGGTGGTCCGTAATGAATAGTGTTTAAATTGAATTGCCGTTGTTGGGCTGTTGGCTGGCTGGCTGGGCACTGGGATGGTTGGGCACTTAACAGGACAATAACCGAGAGCTTTGACTTTCAAAACAACTTTTCCCACCGTGGCCCGTGTGTGTGTGTGTGTGTGCGCCAGGGGTTTCCCATTTTTCCTCCCTCGTCTGCCGATGGCCGATTATCCGACGGGGTCCCTATTGTTAAGCCGCCCGTCTGGTGACCTTGCCACCGAGAGCGCAATTGTTACGGCTGAGTGCTACAAAATGGGCCACCGACGGGGGTTACCAGCTGGTAACAGGTTGTGTTGTATGTGTAGGTGTGTGCTTTTGGGTCACTCTTGAAGGACGATTTTCGATTTTCGCTACGTTCATCCTTTTAATGTTGCGCATACAGCACCGTTATGCGGGCTGACGGGCTTACGGAGCCTGTGAGTTCTTTTCTTCATTTCTGGTGGACATTTTGTCATTAATTTAAGACGACTTTTCATGTTTTTCTGGTGTGTTACATTCCTAGCCAAACAGTGTAGATTCAAGTAGTAAAGGCTCATGGCACAGGTCTGCTTTGAAGGTCGCCCAATGTAAAAGACTTGAAGTCCTAGAGTCCTTTCAGAGCAAGTAACTTTAAATGTTTAAAATACAGTATGTTGTTTATCTCCCATTAGGTAAAATTAATTTTGAGTTTTTAAAGTCATACTATTAATGCCTTGAATGGTGTCCTTGAAATGTTGCTCCACACTTTAATCATTCGGGCAGGAAAATCTGACTTGATTCGACAATAAAAACTAAATGACTAAAACTAAGGGCGAAGGACAACAAATGACTAGACTAATCGGTTCCTTCGCTCCGATTGAAACCGGCTCAATGTGGATGCCGTTGGTTCGATTCATGGCAATGAATTTACTTTAGCATAATATTTTAACTTATTTGAAAGAAAGGTCTCCCCAATTCTCGACGATCCTTTTCGTGTGTTGGAATAGACCATCCATTTTTGGGGCTCCATATTAGCCCCAATTTAAGTGTTTGCCAGCACTGTGAGCGTTCGAACTGGGTTTTAGCAGGGTTCTAAGGACGAGTCACGTTTGATGCCGAAGTAATACTCAATTAAACGTATTTTCTCATAAATTCCGCAGCCAAATGTGTATCGCACAGGCTGCTAACCTTCCACCGAGACCATCGGCAAGGCATCGGACGGAACATGCCGCTCCGAAACGCCACACAAATCTCGGTGGCCAATCGGAAAAAAGAAAAACCGAACCATTTTCCGTCCAACTTTCCGCGACTGCGATGGCAGACATTACGTCACACAGACGTGCGGCATCAGGGGTGGTGGCCAAGGGGGCCACGACACCACGACGCAGTTTTCCGCGCACAGCAATACGGCGACTCTCCTGCAAAAAGTGGCCCTTCTCGGGAGCCCTTTCTCGAAGGGGTAAAATTATGGCAACTCTACTGCGCAATCTCTCGCACGCGCGCTCGAAGTTCTTTTATTCCTGCCGCAGGATCATCGGTCGGTCGGTCCCTTCGGCTGTCGGCTGCCGGTATTTTCGGGCTGGTTCGTTCGTCCTTGTTGTGCGTGCGGCCCGCGGTCCTGGGTCTCGGTCCCACCTCGGTCGGCGGGGCAAGATGTCTCCCCATCTCGTCATCACAGCCACCAGCCAGAGGCTGGTGTTGGTGCCACACCACGCCACGCTCTCGTGAGTGTGGGTGTCGCTATGCCAGCAACACGTCGTCGGCGCGTTGGTGTGAGATGACGGTGTGCCGTGCGCGAACAGGGAATGGTTTGAAACAAAATGTCGCTTCGCCCCATCAGCGACGACGAACGCGGGTTTTGGGGAATGTAATTTGGCCGATAGTGCTCCCGGGGAGCTGCCGTGGGGGGTGTTTGGGCGCGTAGCAAAAATGGCGCGAGCAAAATTAAACTTCACTCACAGATCCCGCTGACGGCGCGTCGTCGAGCCCCACGCCTGATCCTGGTTGGGGTTGGGCCTGATTGGAAATGTCAAACATGTTTTGCGGGCTGCGGACCGCGATGATTGAGGATATCGATTTTTGGCACCAAGCGGCCGGGTCCTGCCCGCGAAGGATTAAAGTTTGGTTGGCAGTCCACGCTCGGAGGGACACTTTCCAAATCCTGCCAGCGTTCTGCCGGAAAGATGAAACGCGTGGATAATTTGAGTGAGCGACGTCACCCGAGGGCAGCGATTTGGATACGGATTTTAAGAAACGCAACGCACACCGAAAAAACTTCCAACGCGAGTTCTTCGGAATGCAACGCGCGTGACGGACCTGGTGTCTTGGCACACAAAGGACGTGTCCGTGTCTTGGCAAGCGTGAGCCCGCTGTGCGTGAGGGATCCAGGTGTTCAAGTATTTCGACGGAACCCGCGGGCCGAGAGCGAGAGAGAGAGGAGTTGATGGGCCGCTCCGTAGGATACCCCCTTAGCGCGTTCCTTTGTCATCTGGCACTGATTTATTCCGCTTTGATATAAATGTTCGGCGACTCCTGGGCGCTCAAGTGAGCGTGAAGTACACACAAAACACACACAGAGACCGCGCTGCCAGGAACCCTTAAAGGTTTGGGTTCGACGTTTTTTTCTTCTAATCGCGCCCATGTCTTCGAGAGCCTGGCTGAGCCTGCAGCAGGAAGCGCTTCGTGCGACCTTCTGCAATAAGGATGTCGGAGGTACAGACTGATAAGCATCGGTACTTGGAAGGGAATAGACTCATAAAAAATGTACAATATTCTGTTTTGGAGAAATAACAAGTTTGATCCGATGATTAGAGGTGGAAGCGCTAAAGATACCCAAAGAAAGAGATGCCAACGATGAAACACACAATAAATGTTTAGAATAAAAACTAAAATGATAGAAATTGCTGGTTAAATAAGCTTAATACAGTTACTGATCGATTACACTCAAGAAATAAGTCGAAATACTAAAACTAAAATGTAAACAGAGTCAAACGAACGGAATAAAAGGTAAGGAATTGGGTATAAGAGAGGGACTCGTTCAAAGTGACTCTTAATATGATGTCACATGTTATATGTTGCTCTAGAACACGATGTTGCATGATTCGTAATTAATTACCAAAATACGACCAAACCATTGTTGTATTCGCATTTTTCTATTGCGTTGTCAGATGTTTAAAACCGGGCGGCTCAACATGTGTGTCCCTGTTTGCCGTTCCGTCTGACAGTGCCACTTGACGGTTTCGTGTTTGAAGTATCGATTACCGGGTTTTTCTCTCCGTCTGCTCGACTATTGACTTCCTGCCCCGCATCCTGCTTCTTCCGGTTGGCATTCAAATGCTCCGGTTGCGTGTTTCCGCTTCGTTTTAAACCTCGAAAATCGCACCGATCGTGATTTACATACACTTCGGGTCTCGCTTAAAGCTGCTCGCCCTGCTCCTGAACCTTCGGTTGCGCATCTTCGTGGCGTGGCCTTACTATCTGATTGGCAGAACAAAGGCTTTAAGAGCACTCCCAGCAGTGGGGCTTTGGGTCGCTGGCTATATGCAGAGGACCGACAGCGACCAGCAGTAAGTTTTGGGACGAAATATTAGACACTTTTAAGCGGAGCGCACGTGGACTCTCTCTCGCTCGCGACGGAAGCCGGATGAAAGACGACGAACAGGAGGACGATGTGGCCCCGAAATTTAAAAATCGATTAATATTCCAACACTACCCCCAGAATATGTTGGCCCGATGTGGTCCGGTCCCGATGTCCTAAGTCCTGTGTGGCTCATTAAAGCTTACCGGGCTGCTTAAAGAGGGTTCTTTGAACGGTAGCCTTTCCGAACCGCACTCGATTCTCGGAGCCGTACCTGTCATGCTTCTGACCACTCAGTAGTCCATCGCCTACGGCTGGGTCGGGGAAGCACCGCGCCGTCGCGAAGACGAGTCTTGTTCGCAGACGACTCGGAATGAAAAATCGTTTTGCCGACGGCGTTTTCGGGCGGCTGGTTGGCTGCATGTTCTGCATCTCGGGAACGGGCGCTTTTTCCAAGTAATTAAGAGCTACAGCAGCAGCAACAGTCCCCCGGTGGCAACGTGGCCCGGGACAGCCAGAAAATTAAACTAACCATACTAATTAGATTATGTTGACCAGCTGGCTTTATGAGATTTCCAAGGTTCGCCCGACCTCGGCCCTCGAGGCCGGCTGACGGCCGCTGACCCGTTGTTAAGTTCCATTGTTTTGCTGCGCGTTGTACGCGGCGAACAGCAAAAAAAGTAATCACGGTGAAAAACATGCTACACTGTAATGTCGAGCGGTGTTTAAATTTCACGAACCGTGATGCCACCCCGTGTAGGATGGTCGCTCAGGGCAGCTTCCTTGAGGGCACCGGAAAGGCACATAATTTCTCTAATAAATCTCTTACAAGGCTGGCGTCCTTTTTACTATAAATTATAATATTTAATATAAATCAATTATTTAATTATTCTTTTTCAATACAATGAACTATGATTTGATTAGAGAAAAGTTTTAAAACAAACCGTTTCAATAGCATTTGTTGACCACTACTTTTTACGACATCGTTAGACGTGTTTTTATTAAATTTGCTACATTTCTGGTTGATTGTTGTTATTGTGTTCCATTGTTAGTTATTTTCGTTATTGGTATAGTGTGTCGTGTTATTGCCTTCTATTTTGTTTTAGTTTATGCATTTTATTTCCAGCATATCGACGCGCAGTTTCTAGTTTTGTATTGTTTACACATTCACTTTACACAGCTTGTCGTATGCTATTTTTGAGATGTTTTCTCTCACCTTTGCTGTTCTTTGATATCCATCCATATGATGTAGCCAATTGCTCGATGTATGAATTATTCTTCGGCGAATGCAACTAGCTTACTTCCTTCGGGCCGTTCAGAGTTCAAAAGACTTGGCAACCGGTTGGATGACAGAGTTGCGCTCAGCCACTTGCCCGGGAAAGCCGCAGGTGACACATACACACTCATGCGATGAGATGTATCAAAAACTTGTCCTCGGCGCGGGACAACAATTGTTGCCTCCGACGTGGAACAACAAAGGCAAAATGTGGAACACGGCGTCCCAGTCGGCCCAGTCCCACAGCTGCAGCTGCCGGAGGACACCCAGAGGATACGGAACACTTTGTACGATAGTGTTAACGATGGTCCACACGAGGATTCACGAGGTGCTTCCGGTTCTTCCGGGTTGGCCATGTGAGAGAGGCTACAGCTAGTTAGTTGGCCTTGATTGCCCGCCTCAGGCGAGGTTGAACTCCATCACGGTCGAAGGCGAGAGTCCGGCCAAGTCTTCGGGGAGAACAGAAGGATTTTGAGAAAAGTGTCCACCTCGAGTGGGGCCCACGTGTGTCAAGTGCCTATGGATGGTGAGTGCGTCCGCGTTTGTGTGTGTCTGCCATTGTTTCGTTCTATTGCCCCCGTGCCATGGTTTGCCTTTAAATTCAATCGTTAACTGTGACCTGCAAAACGGACCATCTGTCGGTCGGAATTCTGGAGGTGGTTTGAGCTCCAAAAATGCGCTGGATCAGTCATCGGTGACAGAGTTATCTTCGTGACAGGCCTCGCGATAGTCGTTTCTGTCGTCCGGTTTTGAGGTATGCTCAGTCCGCTGTAATGGACCGATAGGGATCGCGGAGCATCAAACTTTTTGAAGTTCGCTCTTTAGGCGGTCGAAAATATTTCTACTTTTAAAAGAGTTGGCTCCCTCCCGCTTCTTCACGTGTCTTCCGTTTCGGAGTGCTCCGGACCAAATACCACCGGCAACCGGTGGAACCAGACGTTCTGGTACCACCGGTAATGGGTTAATTTATCCTTCAGTTTACTTTTCTTCTTCATCTCGCAATCACCCCCGAAGATTGAGTATTTTCGGACCCCCTAGCACAGGAAGCGCAGGAAAACGAAGAAAACGAGCATGACCCAAGAAGGCTCGGCTCGGCCAGCCCGCCA
Organism: Anopheles bellator; assembly: GCF_943735745.2. NCBI lineage: Eukaryota > Metazoa > Arthropoda > Insecta > Diptera > Culicidae > Anopheles > Anopheles bellator. The sequence goes on from NC_071286.1 coordinate 58,743,823, forward strand.
CAGCCGGGGCTACCTTTGCCCTCGACCGATCCCGGCAACTCGGGGAGTAGCCGTTTCGTGAAATAATAAATAACGTAAATTAACCCATCAAATCTCCAACTAATGTTGCTCTCATCTATTAAATTCGACTTTCCGACAGCTCCATCGCCGTCGCCGGCCGTCCATCGGCTGACCCTAAACGAGCGCGAAAGCGTCTGAAAAAGTGGCCGTGACGCGGCGGCGTGGTAATGGGCTGCCGATACGCATTCCGCCGTGCGAGGCGCGATGGGTTTTTTTTTTCTTCCTCGGCCCAAAACCCCAAAACCTTGGTACTTGGCAACCGTTGTTTCGTCCGTCTTCCGTAAGGCTGCCTGACTGGCCGACGGCGGCCTTAAAGAGTCGCAGCCTTCGCGGCCCTGGGAAGTGGAGGTTCCAAATTTCTTCATCACCGACACGCGGTCTAGGCGTGTAGGTCTATGTTTTTTTTGGGTTGACGGTTCCCAAGGGGAACGATTAGCACCTACGAGCGATTGAGAGAGGGGTCTCTGTTTTGCGAACGGAATTCCCGAATAGAGACGTTGCCTCAGATCGCGACGCATTTTGCCCAGGCGATTGGCCCAGGAAGGTAGGGGTTTTGGACCGCTTCACTAACGGTGAACAAACATTTGAAGTAACAGCGATACAATGTCTGTTTGTACATCAGACATCTTGGTTAACATTATGTTCATGCTGATTATTTTCAGTTTTCTTATGAAATTCAGGATTATTCTACAGGAGCTTAAGCTTATTTCATAATCAGAGTTTTTATTTTCTTATTTGTTCTTACAGTCATAGTTTCTAGTTACGTTGACCTAAAACTAAATTCTGTAACCCAGCGGTGAACACCTCAGCAAATCGCTCGAAACGTGGTGTGCAGTCTGCATTCCAAGTTCCTTTTTTATTATATTTTTTATTTTTATATTAATTAAAATGAATTAAGCCATATTGAGCACCAACTTAAATTCTATACTCAAGTTAATGCACTGTCAGGATTCGAACTGACGTCTTCCGCATAGAGAATCCTGAGAATGACGCACATTTCTACTAATAGCAGAAATAGGTGTCCCCAGGTGTCTACTAAGAAGTCTCAACTTCTTCGAATTGCATCCAGAAAAGACCAATTAATTTGTCGGTTACTTGACAGTCACCTGAAATAAATCATTTATTGAAAACTTCACATTTTTGGAACCGTGAACCGTCAAATTAAAACAGTACAAGTAAACTCTTAATAAAACGGATAAGAATGTTGAAAAAGAATTGAAATCATCTGTACGATTGTTTTAAGGATAAAAATAGTCCAAACTAATTCAAAACTAGGTATTACAGAGTATAACGCAGGGTATACTGAAGGAAGCAGCTCATATCAAAAGTAAACATCTCCAGCACTAGGTTTGGGGTCATGATCTCCTTTTTCGGGGTTCATAAAGCTATCCTATCGGAACCGCTACGCCCCTTCAGTGACGATTAGCCGCCGCTGCATATCCGTTATCCATCCCCTGATCCGATACGTTACCGGATCAGATAAGGTCGAGGTAGTGCTAGGAAACCTAAAGACCAAAAAAACGTCGGGTTCACAGGTACCGTTCCACAGGGTCGAGCAATTTGCGAGCCTCGACCAAACTCATTTCGGATCGAAAACTAGCATCGCTTATCAATCGAAACCGGTTCCGGCCACCTCATTTGAATTGGACCATCAGGCCGGGCGAAGGCGAAGCGATCGGTGGCCAGGGGTTGCCAGCACAACCCGCTTGAAGCATCCCGCGAACCGAAAAACCTCAAGACCGATGCGCGGTGTGGCGGTGCGACCCGACCGGGCCGGGTCCACCGACACGACCGATCGGTAATTTGTTCGCATTAGTTCTGGCGTATCTGATTAATCATCACTACGAACCCCGGGCAGGCGGTGGTCGAGGCGCGGCCTGGTGTGGGCGACGCGCAAGCAGACCCCAGCGGTACGTGTTGAAGGAGTTCAGCGATTTGGCGCATTTAGATCGTTGGGCACGATCGTAGATCAAGACGTGCCTGGTCGAAGGAATTTCTTTTCTGAGGCGAGCCAAGGTTTAGTGTGTCAGCGATCGTGATGGGTACGGTACGGTGCCCATTGCCCGCATACTACATTAAATGGACAAACATGTACCGGTATGTCGGAGCCGAGAGCTGCGAACCCGCGGACCTCTCGGCCGTCAGAAAGCACTGGGTCGACGGTGGACATGGAGTTCCGATCGCCTGTTACGAATAATCCGCAAAAAGGTGTTAAAAAACGGATAATCTTTGCGGTTCATCACCGAGCAAAAGAGTCAAAGCAAAATTAAATTGTTGGAAAGATGGAAAGCAAGTTAACAAAGAGCATCGCTTAAGTCTTCATTTATGTTTTTGAACTTAAACTTGAGTTGAAGTATTATTTAAAAAGAATCGTATTAAGCGGTAGGAAACTTGCTAAAATAGAACACAAACATGCACAAATACTCAGCAAATGATATAAAACTTATCAATAAAAACGAACAATTCATAATAACGCAGTAAAATGAAAACTAGAAAGCTCTAAACTTAAAAAAGTAGAAAGAAGAACGTAAAGATCAAAGTAAGTGTTAGTAAGTAAGTGTAAGTGTAAGTGCAACAAAGTAAGTAAGTGTAAGTAAAGTTGTACATCAAAAATACATTGTGAGCGATAAGAAGATAAAATGCAGATTTTATTAAGAAGATAAAGAATTGCAGATTTGAAATCATTAGCTTTAAAACAATACAACTTTAAAATTTAAATAAATTGGTCTCTCGTATATACTACTCACGTACGACTAAAAGTTGCTTAACACTGATTTTATCCTAACTTCTTCAAATAATAACGAAAATTCCGCAACTACTTTAATTTGAGAGCAGAGATAGAGTTTAGTAACGTGTCATTCGTAAACCCTTTAAACTTTTGAGTCAATTTCCGATGATGAAGTAGAACGTTCAATCAATTTTTACCCTACGCGCTCGTCGCCCGATGCCCATAGTACGCGGGGCGCAGACCAGTCCAGCCCAAACCAAACTTCCCCCGCGCCCGCGGATGAGTTCTGACGAAACGACGGAGGGATGATGATGTTGGTTGCGCCCGGCATTAACGGGCGCATGTCATTAAGGCACACCGCCGCCCCGGCCACCCCGGCCACCCGGCCGCCCCTGGCCGCTTCGCCCGATAGTTAATCTTCGCTCATCGCTCATCACTCCGGGAAAGAAAACTGTGGCAAAGATGGATGGCTGGATGCAGCGGTCGTCGGCGGTACGCATTCACGGCCCATTTCTCAGCGGCGGCCCGTGAAACCGAAATGGAATGATGATTATTTCCCGATCGTCAGGTGGTGATGAGGGCCGCTCATCGCAGGGCTTGAGGTCCTTTTTTGCTGCCGCCGGCGAGCGTGTCACGCAATGCAGCCGCCACGCCGGGAGATCACCTGAAAGAATTAATTAATGATCGCCGCCATTTGCCAGTGGGCTCCGGGAACGGAGCAAGCGGATGGAATGGAGGAGGAAATTCAAACCACATCTTACCAACCGCCGCCGCCGCCGAAGACGACGCATCGCCATGGTGACACATCCTTCAATTTCCACTTCCCTCGCGAAGGATGAAGCAGCGGCCGGTGTCGGTTGGTGGTGCGAAAGAAAATTTATCACTTTGACGGTAATTTATCATCTACGGCCCGTCACAGGGGCTGGGTCTAGAGATTAAATTGTTGCCCGAGGAATGCGCCGGCCGGATCCGGACACTCAAAGGCACCGAGCGGACACCGCACGCACCAATCGAAAAGCGGCGATGCAAATATCCGCCTTCTTTCGTCCTTTTTATCGATCGCACTGGACACATGTACACATCTGCGTATGGGTCGGCGGATTTTTTTTCTTATTGGGGGTATTAGTACCGCTGGTGAAATTACTTGTTTCCGGACCAATACTCTTGGGTGCGAGTTGTGCCTCCGGAAAAAGGGGCCGGCGAACCTTATGATGCACTTCTTCGGAGAACCTGCAGGACGAAGACATCGCCGAAGGGATCTTCGGGTCAGCCAGTCGGCTGCTTGGTTGAATGATAATTTTATTCCACCGCTGCGCTGCGGCCAGAGCCGGGCGGAAGGAAGCGGCAGAATCGATAACGGCGAGCGAGCGGCGGCGACAGGCATCCGAATGTTGGCCTAGGAAATGGGTCCCATTTCCGGGTGCGGGCCGCAAATCGACCATCAGGAAGCTTAATGGAATCGATTAGCAGCCGGAATGACCGGAAGCATCGTCCGGACCGTGGGCCATATTTCAGATTTATACGCAGGACGTAATCGTTGAGGCGTTGTGATACCTAGCAGCGGCATAAATTTGCCACAGATTTTTCTGTTCGGATGTCTTGATGCAAAACGGAGAAAATCGTTTTACAACAACATTCAATCCTCCTCAATCGTTGTTATTTAGTTACTAGCAAGGGGTTTCAATGTGATTGCGACAATCAACATGCAACGTATCCTATTCAGTGGCAGGGACATTCCTGGATTAGACCAGCTTCCTAACTCAGCCGTTTGATAGTGAACCTTTCTAGATATTTTTTTAATGAAAAGCAAATAGAGAAATCATCGAATCATAGTTGAAAATATTTATCATATAATTTTAACAATGATTCTGATGCTAGTGATTTCTCTGACAGAAAAATATAACGCAGGAATGAAAAAACAACTAATGTCTGAGTTTAAAATGAAAATCTTGTTTGTGTGCTTTGATCTAAATTAAAGTCGAGGTATTTTCCATAATAATAAAGGCATTGTGTTGAAACCAATTCAAAAAATAGCATAAGACATAAATTGAGATGGAATTCTGAAATATCTTTTGGTTCGTGCAAAACAACAGCTCAACATAAGCGTCTAAATTAGAACACATTCATTGTGGGATAGGCCAAAGTGTTGTTATAGCTACTTTGAAGCTGGCAACAAATTATACCACAAAACGGTGCAAACAAACAAACGGCGACCCAAATCGGACCATCAGAAACAATTTAAATTAAATTTTTAATTTAACGCAAAAATAATGGCAATTCACACAATCTTTTTCCTAATCTTAATAATACATCCGAACACAATATCCATAGTCGGTAAGTTAATTAATTTATGCTCTTTATAGAAGCTAAACACTACAGCATTGTACATTCGCTCTGTCATGAAAGTATTAAGGAAATGAGGAATTCCAATGCGGCACCAGATAGGGTCGCAACTCACAATTAGGTACGAATTTATGTCTCACGTAGCCAGCGTAAAGTACATTGTGGATTCTAAAGTGCCCACTAAAGTGTACCATTAGCGTGACTAATGTGCCATAAGCATCACAATAAAATTAAAATCCTATCCAGCGCAACAACACACGCAGGTAGTTGAGTGAAGCATTGGCGCACGTTTGAGCAAATTAACAACAATCGCATTCGATCCACACCAACAAGGCAGAACGTACACTTAACGATGGCTTCCACAACAACACCACTTCCGGTGGGTCCTATTTTCCCATCAAACGAGGATGGAATTATTTTATCTGCACATTACCGTCATTCTAATCGCTTATTAAATAGAACCGAGAAGGAGGTCTCTGCGAGATGCTGCGCGATCCTGGGAGGGACCCCTTCCTGGCGGAGGGAGGGTCTCAAACAGGATGCTGGCTCGGGCAGAAGTTTTTTTTTGTTTCATTCGCGTTCCCATTTTCCCTATTGCACCCCAGAAACCCCAATGCAAAAGTCATTTTCTTCCGCCGGGTTCCGGGTTGCGCGAACGTCTTGAGCAAAACTGGGCCCATAAATAAAAACGTCCCTCTATCGAAAACAAGCGCCCGACCGATAGAGAGAGAGAGAAAGAGAGCAACAAACACCGAAGAAACGATGAACTAAACAAACAAAGAGTGTCCTTTTTTAATGGCCTGCTCCTGGCTGTGGGCCGCGTCGGAACTGCCCCGCGTGCGAGGTTGTGTGGTGAATTATGATCGCAAACTTAACCATCCATAAATCGTCCCCAGAACCCCAGAGGTCCTCGAGGCGAGCGGACTGACTACCGTGCCCAAGTTAGCCGGATAGTCAGTGCCGAAAGCCAAATATAGGTGAGAACGGATCTAAGGAAAGGCCACCAAGAAGAAGCAAGCAAAGTAAAAAAAAATATATCGAAAACTATCATCGGGAATCCGGAAACATGGCAAGAAAAGGGATGCGCTCCTAAACTGCACTAAATCTTTTCCACTTTCCACGGAACTTCGCCGTGCGCGCTCCGGCTGCGCCGCGCTAGGTGTGCGTTAAATTTAAATTTCAATTAGACCACGCGCATCGCGACTCCCGGTGCGGAAAAACCAAGGAAAACTCTCTGCCACAGGAACAGCTGCCGGCCGCCGGGTGAAAGTGATAATTTATTAATAACCCGTACCTCGGCCGGCGATACTTTGCCGATCGTTTGCCGATTATTTATTGCACCGGCATCCGGTTCGGGAGTCCCCGCTTCCGGTTTCCGCGAGGGGGAAGGAACGCCACCCCCTGGCAAGGAGACAGAAGGTACCGGCGGAGGTTTCTCAGCCAGCCGATGGGAACTTCACTTCGCGCTGGCCTTCGCGCGAACCGCAATTCCTTTGCGCGCGGCGCAAGGGCCGTTACCTCCGTGACCTGATTTGACCCCGGTCCCGACACACCCTCATTACTCCGCTTGGTGCCGCGGTTGGTTTTTTACTCATTTTCTTTTGCGCGTTTGTAACGGAAAATGGCGTCCTGCGCGAAGCGAAAAGGGAAATTGTTTTGACACTTTGACCAGCCCCTGACATTTCTCCTCACGGTTCCGATCAGACTTTCTCTGGCCCGCGGATCGGTGGGTTCGGGAGGGCAGACCCACCTAGCACTGGAGGGAGTCGCAGGATGCACCTGGACCTGGAGGGCGAGCGAGTGGCAGCATTCCGATTTTTTAATTGCATAATTTCGGCTCGGAAATTCAAGACGCGCCAATTAGCGTCACTGGCCGTTAAGGGCTGTGGCGCGGGGCGCGCCGCACTCGCCCCCGGAAGGGGACTTCCGGCGCAGGTCCGTGGCTGGAAACTGGACACCGGCGTTCGCTAGCTCGCTCCGAGCAAGGGGTCTGGCCGCGCGGTCAGCGGCGTCTTACGCGCTGCCGGTGAAACGCTCGTCGCTCGCTGCTTAACGCTAACCGGTACCCGAACCCCTGTGCGATATCCTTGAACTAGAGGTCCTACACGTCAGTGAAGGAAAACGAAAACCTAAAACCCCCCCTTTGCGTGCCGCGCAATCCGCTTGCGCGGGGAAGAAAAGCGCGAGAAAACACGGTCGCGAGACGCGGCGTGTATAATTTTGAGAGCGCGACCGGAGTGTAACCGGATACCGCGGCGTCGAGCTTCGGAAAGGGGTTGAAAAGGACGCCGGCGACCGCGTACACGTAATATTTTATTTTATTTTTTTCCCCCGACCGGTGGGGTTGTTACGGAATTACCGGAGCTCAGGAATCGTTCACACGCGATGCGCGCAATGCGATAGGCCACGGTTCGGAAGATGCAACGAATAAATCGAAAAGCGGGGAGAAAAAAACACAAGCACAAGGCGGCTGGACATAAATTTCCCACTTTCCCGGCCACGCTGGATTGCATTTCAACCCGCCGGCTGACCAGCGGGGTTTGAAGTGAAGCGTATCGCACGTCGTTCCTCACACCGGTCAGCCTACTCTCGGTGCGTCGCACAAGGACGTAAGGATGACCGGGAAGGATTCGTGGCCATCGTGGCGAGCGTGAGCACAAGATTGATGCAATCCGCAGATAGCGACGCGCTGGTGTTTGCTGCAACGCTGAGATTGAAGAAGTGCAACGATGCAACAATGGGAAGGAACACGTTTTTCTTTTGCTCGTTCGGTGGCTACCGTTGGGCAGTTGTTTAAAAACTCACGCGAAAGACGCAAGAAAACGAATGGTTGGGAACGAAAGTGGTGCTCCGAAAGCAATCAGTTCAGAATAGAACGGCAATAAATAATAATAATTACACAAATGACAGGATTTCTAGGTTGGGTTCTGATTTTACAATGAGCAAGATTCAACAAGATGGGTTACAATTCACCAATTGGATGGTCTACGGATGAGTCCGACTAACTCATGATTGATGTTTTCGATTTGAGCAAATAATCAAAAGTACTCGTTCTATCGTAAATGCCTGGGCCGTGCCGATTTGTGCGATTTCTATGAGAAAAGTGACAGTTCAAACGCTGACCGCGCATCAAATTGAATACCAAACTTTACGTAAGCAACTAACCAAGTAATTAGTTATTTGGGGATTAATATCAAAAATGATACAGAGAAGCTCCTAAATTTATTAATAAGTGTTTTGATAATATTAATGGTGGTTGAGCGGTTTGATAATATTAATGATAGTCACGGTATTAGTAGCAGTATCAATTTTGATCATTTTCGTCATTATTGTTTGAACGATTATTAAGTTGTATCTTGGGGATTAGCAAAATCTTAGCAAGTTTTATAAGAGTATGAAAACTATTTGTGTTATACTATCCTATTATTGTACGGTTATTATCGTTGCGTTGAATTGTTTGTTTTCTTATAAAACGACACACCCGATCTCATCGTTGTTTCCGGAGGCGCGCCATCGACCGTTTTCGCTATTTACGAAAATGAACGATTCAAAACAAACGCAAGAAACAGTTATGGTTATGATTCTTCGGTTATTGTCCTTTTAGCCTTAGGAAAACTCGACCGACCGGCTTAAGAACATGTGACTTCGGGTTATTGTCTGTCTAAAAATCTCCCAGAGATCGATCCTTGGGTACCGTTTGGAGTCGGTCAGTGGAAATAAGAGCTGAAGCGAAGAATGTATTGAAGGCTATTTCAAAAACAGCTTTTCCGACCGCTTCTAAAATTGGAGCTAACATTAATGATGACAAAGATTTAGAAGAACAAAGATTTTTTAGTTATGAGCTAATTTCAGTATCTTTTTGCTCACAAATTGGCGAAACTGAAACGGATTGAAATAAAAAAACGGATTGAAAGCAAATGATATTTGCTCTTACTAAGGCAGAAAATCACATTCGAATATTTTGCAAAATGTTTTCAGGGCTTTCCAGGTCATGGTTGGATGAGCAAAATATTGAGAAAAAAGGGCTGTCTATGTAGCGTTTGCTTCCGCGTCACACGGGTGCCAACGAAGCTGGAACCGGATCCGGCACGCCGTTTGTCGCCACGTCGCGTTCCTGACGATGGTCTCCGGCGCCGCCGTCTGGTGCCGCTAAACGCGACGACAGTCTATTTAGAACCTGCCACTGCCACGGATCGGCACGACAGCGGCAGCGGGCAGGCGCCGAATGCGCGAAATGTCGCGATGCAGGGACGCAAAATGGAACCGTTTAAAAATGTTTTTAAGTTAATGAGAAAAGCGAAATTATTCTGCCGCGTGCACTTTCCGATACAAATGTAAATTTGCCATTCCCCGTTCTGCTAGGCGACGACCGGTGCCCCTCCGTCCACCCACTGTCGCTTCCTGTTGGTTTTGTTTATTTTCACAAGGCACAAAAAAAAGCCTAGGTTTTTGTTGCCAGTTGCATCGTTTACTTTTTCTGTCACACCATTGCACTGCACTTTATAATGTGTGTTTCGTTTTTTTTTTGTTATTTTGTTTCGTTGTCAGGTGTATTCTCCAAGTTCGTGTTTTTTTTTATTTTCGCTGTTTGTGTTTCGGCAAATGTTTCAGCCTATCTCGCGGCAGGCACTTCGTTTTATTTTGAGTTTAACGAACGTAAAACAACGACACGAATAAAACAAAAACTATGCTTTTTGTGTTATTTTAGTGCAGTGCCGTGCTTGGCGCTGTGCTGTCGAACGCATTCCCGGTTATTTTTATTTTCTTTACGTTTTCTCTGTGCTGTATATGATCCATTTTCCCTCCCCAAATGATTAGTAGTCCATTTGGAGCAGCTTCGCTGCTGCTTTCGCATTTTATTTTACGAACTCTCACCAACTGCACCGACGGTCTGTTGCGCCCCGTGATGGTGATGCAACCAGGTGAAAATTAAAATGCACCAGCACCGTACAACGCGCCCGGCCCGTCAGTGAAAAGGCTTCAATGGCGACCCGGGCGGTGGTGACCGGTATGGATGCTGCTGGATCTCGATACCGGCAACCTGTCAGGATTCATTGCCCGAAGCATTAAGAGTAATGAGTTCGAGGCACGGCTAGGGATTGCAGCGCGCACGGCTCGCTGCCTATTCGGCGCCACCCGGACGCGTTGGGCATCTCCCTGGGCTGGGCTCGTCAGTGTCAGCAGCTAATCTACAGGATGGCGAATTTTCTGGGAAATTTGCGAATAAGTCTAATCACACAATGAACGCGTCGCATTACCAAGTGTCGTACGGAGGCGCCGAAGCATTGTTTTCGGTTCGCAACAGGAGGGCGATACGCACGCACACGCGAGTACACGTAGATCACTTTGGGCATCAAAATTCATATGAGCGTGCGTCATGATTAAAGTGCATTTATGGTTTATGTGAAATTTCAAATGCCAAACCCAGACGACTTTTGTAACAGTGTATTGCTACATTACATCACGTCAGTTACAGAGTAGTATTGTTGAACAGCATATTGTTTATGTTAATTTATGATAATTTCTCTGTACATGTTCGATTCATTTTTGGGCTTTTTGGTACACTGCTGATCGTTTGCACCATTATGAAACGCGCTGCGAGCTACTTGGACTACAATCAATCGAGCATCGTTGACGGTTGTGCTATTTCCGTATTTAAGATTTTGACTAATCGTAATTACTCGTTGACACTCAGTTTTCGTCACTTGTTGACTTCAATATGTTCCTTAATCAAAGTCGAGATATTTATGCCTTTATCTTTTGTTAGTAACTGTTTCATTTGAAATTTTTTTCAAAGTTTGATTTTGTGTCTTATTTGTCAAACACAATTCGAACACGCAAATGATACCGCATTGTCCTTTGTTATTTTCTCCTTTAGAGTAGATTTTCTTCCTTTAGAATCGTTATCTCGTTTTGTCAGGAGACAGTTTAAAGATAAAGATGTAAAATGGTAAAGATACTCTCGTTCACTAATAACTGTGGATGGTCTTTTCTTGCAAACCAAACATGTTACGTTACCCTTTACATTTCGTATATTTTTTGAAGGAGCTCAAATGTGATCGATAATGTAGTAGCGAACATTTTAAAAGATTGATTCATTTTGCTCAAACATTTTCTAGAACAAAAGATCTCTGATATAATTTCGTTGTTAAAAGAAAGTAATCTGGGCGACCCGAAATAGGTAACAAGAAGCAACATCCTTCCATAAAACGTCGTCTCCGATACGTTTGATACTCCCTCTGTACCGTTCGGCATAATGCATAATGTAGCATATTTTCACATAATCATAAAGTGCCTTTCGACGTTTCTAGCATCCGGGGCCCGCTTCCGGCTCGCGGGCAGAACAATGATACGATGAACCGGGGCGACCGGAACTCCCGATACGGATCCGATGGCTGAAAATAAGCGGTGCACTTATTTCTGCCACATTTCGCGCGGCTCTTCCGCGGGGTTTGCCCGCGGAAAGCAGCGTCCGCGTCTTGCGCACGCCGAAGCCCCAATAGTGCACCTCCCTATTTCTAGCGCTACACCCGGCAGGCGGCGACCGCGGCTTCCGCACCCAGCGTCTCGTTAGATGCTATGTTTTATGTTGCCTTCTCGCGAAACATCCTGAACCGGTGGAGTTCCGGTGGGGCGCGAGTTGGCCCTGGCGGATCGCCACCGCCACCGCCGAAGCGATCGAAGCGAAGCAAACGGGAAAGCATAAAAACCGAATAAATTTGATTGCTTATTTCCAATGGAAGGAAGTAATTTGCGAAGAACTGCAGTAATAAACATTTTCCACAACTCGTAAAAAGAAAAAGTGGCGGCAAAAGTGGAAAATTGAAACGACCGAAAAATTGCAAGCTCAAAATATTGCGTGGGAATGAAAGATGGTCGGGTCGCGGCCTGGGCCGTGGGGTCGTACAATTGTTTGTCCGCGTTTCCTCCGAAGATGCTATCGGGGAGAAGTTTTGGGGGGGCATCGAGAGATTGGGACGAAAACGGTGCGAAGGGGAATAATGATTTTGGGGCAATTTTTCACCGATTTGATGGTTTAACGCGATACGCTTTTCGACATCAAGAGGTTAACACTGAGCTTCTGGTTCTTGGTGAAAATTATGGTAATTTTTATGGCACTTGCTAGATATTGCTGATTCATAAGTCAGTATAACGAATTATCTTTCTTTAGATTTAAAACAGAATACGTTTGAATGACGGAAAGGGATTTTTGCAATACAGTGAAGTAGAGGCACTTTTTTTCAGCTTTTACTTTTTAAACATCGTACTTTTCTTTTTATCGATAGAAAATATTTATGTTTTACCACATCGTTCGCGGATTTCTTGAGCGAAATCGATCGAAATGTTATTCAAAACCTACGGTGAGTTAACCACATTCAAAGGTTCATTGTTTTAATGATGTAACAATCCCAAAAATTGTCATTAATCATTTTGAAAACGTACACATTTTTATTAATTTCAATATGTCTGGTATTAACTATCGAACAGGTCAATGACAACTGAAATAATCATCAAACGAACTGAAATATGTTTTAAATATTTGTTCATAACATTGAAGTGAAATTTAGAAACGTGTATCCTCTTTATTAGACTGTCTGTGAGGGAGTTGGAATCAATTTGACCTTTTTTTGATGGAACTTTAGTAGAATTAATTACTATGTAATAATCCTTTTTCAGTCCGGAAGTGTTCGGAAATAAAACGATGCATTGCCATGGCATAAAACTTTGGTTCAATGATTGAAAAGCTCGTGACGATGAAAAGGCAAACCTTTCGACAGACCAAAGTTCGCAAGGTGATGGCTCTCGTATGCTTTTCTGCAAAAGCAAACAAACACATCGTGGACGTTGCAAGTTTTGGCCGCAAAAAAAACCCATCCCCTTAATGACTTATCGCTCACGCTGCCACACGCATGAATCAATTCCCGGGGTGCGCAGACGTGCCCGGAGCGGGTCCCGTAATTGGAAAACTTCTGCAGCTAATCTAACTTCATGAATATTGAATTAGTTTACCCTCCGCATGCGTATGGGTGTGTGTGCGAGGCCAGAGAAGTCCTTTTCACAGCTAATTATTTTGCATCGAGCCGCGCGACCCGAGAGTTGCCATCTTAACCGGGTGGGCCAAGGATAACGCTTTCCAGGACGCGTTGGAAAGTTACGGAATGTGCGCTCCGCTCTTTGGCGGCGAATGATTTTTTCCAATTTCGCATCGCCCCGCGGGTGTTGAACGAAATTTCGTTCAACAGGGAAGCGCGGATGTGGCTCGTGTCGAATGTGTGTTCCTGGGTGTGCCAGGGTGGCGCTCGGTGCAGTATGTTTGCCCTCTCATCGACACGAGCCACCATTTTGGGTGGTGTAAAAAACGCGCTGTCTCGCAGTCCTTGTCGGCCGCTCGGTGACGCGCTGGTTAATGTTGCGGTGGTGGGTGGTCGCATAGGTGCAGTGGGCCACGCCGGTGCGCTCGACACTTGATCAAATATTTAATCGAAAAACGGTTCTCCACGTCACGCTCGTGGCCCGGATCGCGTGCCTTCTCCAATGAGCCGTGGCCCTTCGCCGCCGTGCGATTGAATCCGATTGCGGGGCCGGCGCCCGGCGAGGGTCCCCTGACGATCGCCTGCCTGCCTGGTTCCGGAATTTATGTGCGAACCGCCAGCGCCAGGTTGCGGTCGCGAGCGGCCTTCGGGGTCCTGATGGGTTGTAAAACGATTTTAAATTATAATGATGTTTTTTCAAGCATATTTTGTGTACACAGCGAACGCCTGCCCTGCGAGACAGGCGACGACAGAGGACGAGAACGCTGGCGCTGGCGTCCGGGGGCCGGGAGCCCTCTTGTGGGGTGGCTGATGTCGTCCTCGCGAACCAAAAAAAACCAAACGAAAAATAATAAAGAAAAAGGAAAAATACCAACCGGGCTACGCTTCCGGCACAATGCCGTGGAGAGACCGTCGGACCGTCGTAAAATCCGGTCGCGGCCGTTCCGGCACAATCACCCGATGAGCCGTAACGAGGCATATCGTCGGGAGGCGTTCCGTCGGAGGCGATGGTCCGTAAAATTTAATAAAACTTAGATTAGCTTCACGGCGGCCCCCGGACTAGTGCGCGCCCGGGGTTCCGGCACCGTATTTATGTTGGCAAAGCCGGCCCCCGTTTATGCGGGGCCATAAAGTGCGTAAGTGCGTGGCCCCGAAATGTTTGCCGGCGACACATGGGAACCGCGTCCTGGGCGCAGCCATAACATACCGTCCCCGGCGGCCTTCTGCTGGCACGTGTGCGAAATTTGTTGTGAGCAGAATTGTTTGTCTGTTTGTTTGTTTGTTTATTCTGTACTCAAAACCCGTAACACACACCCGGTTTGGTGTTGGGCAAATGAATTGGTCAACTGACATCGAGGTTTGATGGTTCACTAACCTGATGAGGGGAAACTAGAAGAGAGGCAGCAACTAGCGCCCGACCGACAACGATTACATTTCCGTTAGCATTCACAAGTGTTTTTGAACACAATCCTTGAGTTACGGTTGAGCTTAAGAAAAAGATTTGGAAACTGTCTCTTCCATCTTTACTGGCCGACATCCTTAGTATTTAATGGACATTAATGGTAGGTGCAGAATTTATGCAGTTGATATCATATAAGAAATCAAAAAAAAGATAACCCAGTGTGAAGGGTTAGATTGGGCTGAGGGTTAGATTGAAATCGTATCACTTTTAAACCATACTTTTTTATTCAAATTTTATGGTTTTCTTAACTTTGTATGATTTTGGAAAAAATTAATAAAGTTAAAATTTTTTTCACAATTCTTCTGATATATTTTTCCATTGCATTCGAATTGTAGTTTGATAGGAACGTATTTTTCTTGAAGAACATTTTCTCTCCACTTTCTTCTCAAGCACACTAAAAATTTAATTAATAAAATTGACTCATTTCCGTTTCGGGATGGTTTTTCTTCAAATTATATCATTAATTATCATCATGCTTCAGTTAAAGAAAACAACCATTTTTACAAATCTTTGTGTTTTTTCCAAACTAACATATTGTGTTAAGTCATACGATCTAGTTGTTGTGAATATTACCCCCAAATTTCACCACTACCGGCTTCCGTAAGTTTAACTACTCCTTCAAATGTCAAAACCAACTTTTCCCGAGCTGATACCTAATACCGGCCACAGCCACCGGTTCCTGGTGTTTGTTGATTTGGGAAGGCTCTACCAGCCTCGACCGGAGTCTGTCCGCCTACATAATTACCCGGCGACAGCAGCAGCTGCAGATATGCGAAGACCGGCGGCGGTCGCTTTCACATGCCACGAGCAGTGAGCAAATATAATTTTCATGCTCATGCAATATTTATGGAATCGCGCAACGAGGCGATTGCGCGTTGCATATTACCAACGCAGCGCGATGGAGAAGGACTAAAAACGCCGGCCTCCACGCCGGGTCGTAGAGGTCGGAACAAAGGCGGCAGGCGGCGTGCAGGTCCCGTGGACCGGAGGACAATATTTTTTCCCCCCGATTCGTTTGTGGTAAAAAAAACTCAGAAATCGGTTCTTGCGATGCGGTCAGCGGTCTGATGTTGAGTGACGTGTGGCGTTACCCTCTCAGGACAGGGTCTGCCGTAACTCCCGGAGGCGTTGATTTCCGCCGAAGGCCTCGCTCCGGTTCCGGTCGAACGTGTCAGACGTCAAATTCAATTCGGTTCGGATTTGGTTGCTGGTCTGCGTACGCTCTGGACGGGCTCCGGAGCCCGGAAGCGGACCCCGGATCTCTCATTCAGAATATCGTAAATATTAATTTTCCTCAAACACATTCCATCATTCAGTTTCGGAATAACTTGATATGTGGGGGCAGGAAAGGTCAAACAGCCCGTGGTCTCCCGCGGCGTTTGGTGGCTTTCCGAGAAATGTTCGATGGAAGCGGTAGAAAGTTTTCTTACAAACCCTATTCGGGCGCTACTCGGCCTAATACCGAACGCTCATGGAAAACCGTAACGCATAACTTTCGTAAAATATTGGCCAAATATCAGTTAGTGCCGCAAACAATGCATTAGGAGAATTTAGGAAGGATAGTAAGTTTTTTATGATTACCAGAAGTACCAAATTAAACTTTCAGTGTCAGTCAGACTCACTGTCAGTGTTAGTGGTTGCGGCCGAAACAGTTTTAAATCGTGTGATTTGCAGTTATGAGAAACGTGAAAGGAAAGGTTATCAGGTAGCATAAAAATGTCCTTTGTTTGCATTATGGTGAATTTTTGCTTTGTATAGATGTCATTTGTTTGATTAATAAACATTACCATATTGATAGATAATTGATAGTTCAAGCGAATTAAAAAGTGATTTCAAATTATTCAAGTGATTCAATGCAAAATTCGATATCGATATCAACTCAATTGTTCATAGTTAATATTAATAAACAAACCCTAATAAAGAATGATAGAACAATAGGATGATTTTTTCCCGTTCGTCGCCTTTCAAAAGGTTTGAATTAAATTCTGAAATAAATATCTTTTCAATTCCCATATAGTTTCACTTCAACTAATTGGGTTGCGATATTCGAGTGCCATAATAATAAACAATATTAGTATTTTATATTATTCCACACCTTTCTGTACGCAACCGTTGAAGTTTATTGCAATACCTCCGACAATCGTCTTCTATATGATATTAAACCGCTGTATTTTATAGTTTGCCAGCAACATACATCAATTACCTTCGGTTTAACTTGGGTTTCATTGGTTTGCTTTTTCTTTTCCAGTTTATCAAAGTCGGTCCAGGATAGTAGAAAAAAGTGCGTCGTTTACAGCACCGGGAAAGCTCTACACTGGGCGGCACTTGTGGCGTTAGTGGCATTAAAAAGCTTCCACTCAACTAGGCACCTGCCTGCCAGCGACCGAAAGGGGATGCGTCTTCATCAACGGAACGTTGGCGAAACTCCAAACGCAACTTCCGCCAGTTCCGCCGGATTGGAGACCGGGGCAATCCTGATCTCGCCCGGGCGAACGATGCGCTGCACAGCCTCCGGGTCTGGCTCCGGGGTTTGCTGCGTGAAAGGTATAAATAATTTCACAATCAAATAACTGTATACAAACGCGCCATCATCCTCATTTACTGCCTGCGAGGGCTGACGAAGATGAGTTCGGTGCTCGTCCTGGTTGCAAGTCTACCAAACCCGGCCGGCGGTGGAATGGTAACCGAAATGACGAGTGCTCCGGAGCAACTCGAAACGAATCTGGATGACGAACCACGGGTGGAGAAGGCGGCCCACATTGAGCATAAATTAGACAAGACCGGACCTCGAATGTATCCCCAGCCAGCCAGCGAAAAGTGGTTAAAGCGCGGGTAAGGTAAGAGACCATCGACGGGAGGAAACCGTCGGTGAAAATTCATTCACAGGGCGCGACAGGATCATTGCTTCCTGCCCGACCTGCTACAATGTTGTGGATTTCACAAGTCGTCATTAAAATATGGCCGCATTCTGTGCCTTGGCAAAAAGAATGGAGAAGGTCGGAAGGTCCCAATCGTTCGAGCAACTCAGGAAGTGGGATGATCTGCGTGTATGTTTGCGGCTGTTTGATGGTAACGTTTTGAGGCAACTTGTGATAACCACTCTGTGTGGGCTTGTGGGGAGATCTGATACCGTCGAGTAGCGGACCGCCTTCGAAAAGAAAGCCCAGGACTAAATGTGTCTAAATGTGTATTGAAGTGTCGGAACACGCCCTAAACGATGAGCTACAATTATACATTGAATAAAAAAGCTCAGCATCGGTTTCAGTTCGCCTAGCTTTCAAGGAGCTCAACAATACAAAAACTAACGACTTGACGGTTTATTGGCCGTTAATCCGAACGTCGTGAACGTTTTTATTTGCTATTGGTTAATGATTCACACAACACAATTCAGGTACGCTAATAAAAGATGAATCCACTTTCGAACTCAATCATTTATTTGATGGCATTATCTTATTAGGTAGAGAGTAAATAAATCGTTATGCATTATGCTCAACTGCAGACTATACAAACGATGTCTAAATCAGCATTCGAAAAACATCTTCATATTCACACGACGTCAAACGGCGTGCTCGTGTTTGCACACCTAATAACTTCGCGGCCTGACGTCGAGCTCTATGAAATTCATCCCACATTTCCATAATCAATTTGTTTCATGTTTCCATTTTTCTCGCTTCCAGACAGGACCCTCCATGCCCTGCCATCAGGCGGCATACCCTAGCTCCCTATTTGTTTATCGCCAATAACCCCACGCAAATCAAGAACGCGACAGTGCCTGTCTTGCGTGGAACGTGATTTGGAGCACTTGAAGGTAACGTGTTTCTTACAAACGCATACATCCACTTGGGGCACCGTGAAGCCCTCGGTTGAAGGGATCTCAGGCGTGGCGGCTCTGGGTGGAGCGGCCAGACGAGGGTGTCCGCCATGCTGCTGTCGCTGCCAAGTGCGAAGTTACATGATGAATGTACACACGTTTTAAGGATGAAACTTTGCTCCCCGAAAACTCCGACGTACCGTTTGCTGTCGGTTTCGAACTTTGTCCATGTGTGTTTGGGTTTGTGTGCTCCTGTTTTGTTTCTTTTCCTTCGTACATCTTAGGGGTTTTCACTTTGAATTCTGCGTTCACCCGAACCAATCTTGAACCCCCGGCGATGTTGTTCTTCCGAGTCAAAGTACATAAATAATACTTTTCTGGTGGATTTTCTTCTGCCCGTCGTTCTTCTATTGTGATAAAAAAGGAATGGTGGAAGGAAACAAAGTGTTGCTGGGTCGGGATTGAGCTAGACAATTTTTTTATGGGGCCCTCGAATGGAAGAACGCTCTGTAGTCACAAACGGAATCAAATCTGAATCACAGCGACTACTCGCCATCCAGCGAAGTGCTCTTTTTACAGTAAAATGATAAATGAAGGGATATGCGAAATGAATAATAACCATATTTTGTAGCTGTAATTTGTTTTAAAGAGCTTTTAAGCGGTGTGATTTTTGGTTTGGTTCGCTTTTTTTCAGCATGTACGTCTGTTTTCCTTGCGCGATTTTGTACGAAGGGCATCATGAAAGTATGGCCATTTAAAGAAGCCATTTCAAAGAGCCCTAATCTTCGAAACAACATTTCACTGCAGATCTACGGCTGGGCGAATGATTCCCAAACCTTAGACCGACAAGAAGTGTGAAGAAATGATTTGAATCATTGTTGGCATTCCGGAGAATGTCCTTTGAAATGGAATGCGACGTGCCGATGAGATGTGACATGTTTCCACACATCAAAGGGAAGTTTGTTCAGCGCCTTGTTGCTTTCGTGCTGACACTAGACCGCGTGTTGCATTTGACTTGTCCATCCATCCGTGCATCCTTGATGGGTCTCGTGGGACTTGTGCCCACAGTATTCTTCGGGTAAGTGCGAAACAAACTGAGGACCCTAGAACACTAGTCACATCACAGCACTGGTGACGAGTGACGAAACACTGCTTCTTTTAATTAGGGACACTTTGAAAGGTTCCTTTTCTTTCTAGACTTCCATTCTATTGCTTTATATTGCTTCTATTTCTATTGCAAAGCTAATAAATGAAGATTGATGTTAAAAAATCTATCTTAAATCAAGTTTTGTATCTTAAATTATACGCAAGTTTGATTGTTGGCGATGTTCTTCAATTCTTAAGCAAACCTGATTTGCTAGCATCAAATTGGTAAGGATTCAAGTGGCTTCCGCAGTAGGGCCATTCATATGTCTGTTCCAACATCGAAATCATACATTTTAAACAGTGCAATGAATATTAACATCAGGGCCAGTAGCCTGCCTTACGGCCTTAGATTGCGACTTATAAACCACTTCTCCCGACCCGACTATTAGCGGTTTCTCAAGGGCCTGCGATTTAAATTTCCTGTCACTCGCGCCGTTTTTTATTTCGCGTGCGTCATTTAAATTATCGGTGAATAATAATGACATCCCGTACCAAGGCACAGATTTCACATTTCTCCCGAAAGCCCCAGGAGCAGGAACGCCACGAACCGAAAGATTGAACCGTGAACCTGCCGCCGCAGGATGTGCTGTTTGTGGGATCGTCCTGCCGCGAACGCCATTAAGCGGTTGAGAAAATTTCGCTCTCCCCCTCTCTCTCTCTCTGTTGCACTCCTTTGTGGAGTAAACTTTATGTTGCGGCGGCTTTTCCGCGCGCGCTCGAGATAAAAATAAAATAAATAAAAAAGGCGACAACTCCTCCCGGAAGCCGGAGATGGGTTCGGAAAATATGGAAACCACATGACGACGGATGCCGTTGGCCCATACCGGGCGTCCTTACGCGCAGGGTTCTGGTCTGATTTCATCGTTTCTGCATAATATATTTTTAATGGCGTTGATATTAAATAAGGAAATTATAGCTAAATTTAACTTAATGTGTCATTAATTTCATTTTTATTGCTGTGCACGGGGCCATGAAATTTTATGCGCAAATCGCGCACCACGGGTAAGACCACAGTAAGACCAAAGTGGGGTCACCGAGTGGGGTGCTCTATGCAATTAAGGCGTTGATGCTGATCCACGATTCCCAAAAACTGGCTTCATATTCCTTGGTTTTAAATTTTGTCTAAGCTGGTGCGAGTTAACTGTAGAGTAAGCCAAGCAGTCAGATACCTTTTAAAGAGTTTCAATAACCCGATGAGTGCTTTTTGATAACTAAGGACAGCTAGCGAACCAAATTATGTTGCATTTTGCTTTTGAATCATATCTGTTTAACAGGATTCTCGAGCAGGAAATGCCATTGCATTGCCACTCATAAACACAATTGTCAGTGAAGTACGATTATTGTTCCAATGGCCATATTGATCACAGAAATGATCGGTTTAGGTCCGCATGGGAGATTGCTTCGAATTGCCCAACACCATGATTTTGGTTCAATAAAAGTGATCATTATGTCGTCACCTTTTATGCTCGGCACCGGGGTGTAGCACGCGTCACTGGCCATAGTCAAGTCGAGGTGGCATTTATCGTTTCGTCGGCTTCACTTTCTTCTTACTTCTACGGGGTTGATACGCGTCAACTGCGACCCAGCTCCGCGAGGAAAGGCCACGGGCAAGCAAGCAAAACCGCTTAGTTGCCGCACAAGTGAGTGACAGACGATGGCAGCTTATCGAAGCGTGAAACCATAAACTTCATCACAGTCGTCAGCGCACAGGGGCCCGGGAATCGTATCATCATGCACGGGAACGGCTCCTTGTTTCCAACCGGGCGCCGGACTGGGTGAGGTGTGGGTGCGCCCCGTGTGCGGCGCCGGAACGTTTCGCAACATTTTTCGCATCCGGATGTTGAGTTGCCCTTTCGCCACTGCGCCACAGGTTGACAGGTGAAGATGGCACACAATGTCTTGGCCCCGTGCGGAGATCCGCAGAGCCCGAGGTCGTCGGTGCGAGAAGCAGTGATTGGAATTCTGGCAGATTATGTGGCGCAAAGGGTATGCGTGGTCTGCAGGAACCTCTGCCGACCCGGCAGACCCTGCAGTATCCGGTTCTCGGTACCGCCGAAAGCCGGCACGAGCCCTGCACGTGAAGACGTTTAGCAATGTTTAATGAAGGTAAATTATCATATTTATGCTGTCACTTCTGGTCGCCGGAGGTGCGCTACTGCGGTTCAGCGGGCGTCTTCGGTACACTCGGAACACGGACTGAAGCTGAAGCTGGAAGACTGAGGTTCCGAGAGAATGCACAAACTTCAAACGGGTCCCTCATTTACTAGATTTGCTAAACCATAGAATTCAGTTCAAACCATAAACAGTTAGCAGTAATTTTGCTTGAGCCTGTAACTTAAAAACAGTTTGCTTCAATTTCTGATTGTGTTTTAACAATTTCGTTCATTCTCAGACACTGTCCGTTCATTTTCTACTGTTCAATATTATTCTTATGACCGTACATGAATTTTTAATTAAAATTTTTATGTTCTCCATAATCGTTTTAAGCCTGTTGTAGTTTTGTTTGTTACTTTATGCGAAGATTTGACTATTCTTTAAAGTTTGGATACTATTAAATCCGTATTGTGTACTTTTATCACATGTTGCATATTGTGGACAATTTGCTATTTGCTACTCCAACTCACACTAACTTTTATTGAAACTATGTGGACTTGTTCAAATTGTGTTTACATTGTACTAAACTGGAACCGTAGGGATCCGTGTAGCCAAAAGGGAATGTTTGTTCATCAATTTCAAGTAACTAACCGGCGTGGTGCTACGGAGGAGCTGCAAATTGAGGTGGGAAAGTTGGCACCAAGAGCCAGGGCAATAAAAATTAGTCTCGCCAAGTTTGAGGCAAACATTTATTCGGCCCGGGCTCGCACTCGTCGCACGTGCTTCTGTGTGCGGAGCGAAAGCGTGTTAAGTATGCTCGCCGGAAGGAGGGTGTCATTTGCTTTGTTTTCTAAGCTCCCACCTGATGATATATGGTTTCTTCCGCTCGGCTCGCTGTGGCCAACAACGACGACGGTTGGCGGCGAGTTTCTCGAAAGACAGTGGAAAATCTTATCCCGGGCCTCCACCCCCCGGGACAGGGCAGGACTAAACAGGGCTTCCAACGATTCCGGCGAACGAAGAAAGACTGAAGACTCCCACGGACGGTGACGGTTTGGCAAAAGAAGGCGGATTATGAAATTAGGAAGTAGGAATTTCCGTATTTTTATTAATTATGATTAGTTGTGGGAAGACGATGATTTACGATCCAAGGTACGCCTTGGTCGAACTTTTCGCTCCGTTCGTTCGGTGAGACTCTGTGAGCTCCTCGGTGTCTGGACGAAGTTTTGCCGGAAGTTACATTAGCTTCGTGAACAACAGCGCCGGGAAAGTGGCAAACGGGGATCTCGAACGAGGATAAACGAAGGACACGCGGGCAGGCCAGGCTGGTGGACCACAGTTTCTCTCTCGCTCTCTCTCTCGCGCTCTGTGGACAGTACTTTGCGTGTGTAATCGTCTTTGGAATCGAGTGGAGAAGAAAAATAAATCTCCAAAACGAACTAGCGGGAAATGAGGGCGCCCCACAGCAGTTATTAAGGGTCGGGCGGCTGTCAGGGAGTTCAAGAAAATGCGGCTTACGGCTAATAGTGAGAGCAGACGGCGGCAGCAGCAGCACGAAACCGCTGCATAATCTTGATAATACATGATTTTCATCTTTAGACCGGACCGAATCATCTTTTAATACGCTTTCGGTACATTTTTTTTGCTCCGTAGAAAATGGCCATCCGTTCAGCAGGTGAATGATGGAAAATCGGTGCCAGTGGTGTGGTGCTCTCTCACTCTCGCCCAGTGTTGGTTTATTTCCACCGACTGCTGGCCACCAGCATGAAGGAAACAGAAGCTCTGCTGTGGTCCTTGCCATAGATTACTCTCTGCCGCTTCAAGGCCCAGGTACTATGGTGTGCGTGGAGTCGGGAAAATTGATTAAACCCCAAACGCTATACGAAAGGATCTTCTCGCATGCGTGTGAGTCTGTGCGCGCGTATGGAAATCAAAAGGAAGTAAATCCCGAGAGCTTACAAAAATAGAATATTAATGCTTCAATGATTCGATGCGATACGTAGTTCGACGACGTCGCCGGTAAGCCTACGCCTATAATCCGGAACCTCATCATCCTGAAGAGGTCGATCCTGGCGGACGAGATCTACCCGATCTCGGTTCACGGGGCCGACAAATGATGTTACAGATTTTACTGGCCCACTTCCCGAGGAGAAGCTCAGTGCGCTGCCTTGTGGTTGTTGTAGATGGGTAAAACTAGTAGCTGAACAGTTTTGAGTTATGAAACTCAGAAAACTATCGTATAGGAAATCTGCATTGTTATACTTTGTTTTTATATCGGTTTTGTACGCATTCACGAGGATTGTACTAGTTGATACCGGTACTAGTTTGAAACAATCGCTACATCTTCATTTAAATAATGTTAGTGTTATTTGATATTCATTGTTAATGAGGGTTTTAAAGTAAGACAACGAGCCATGTGAATACTTTAAATTTAAAGCTGGCTCCTGGCGCACTTCCCAAAGATCGTTGATGGTCTCGAAATAGCGATGGCTGGTGGCCACAAAGTGCAGAATAATGTAATGGAAAAATATTCCATGTTTTTCTAATATTCCTGCAGCAATACTAATAATTAATTTTTTTGTCCGCCTTTCGCCTGCACCGCACTGTTATATTCTGCACCTGGATAAATCACGGAAAGAATACCGCAAAATGAAGGAAAAACATTATTTCAAACTCCGGTTTCGGCTCCGCAGCCAAAGCGCCGTTTCCTTCGCTCGCCCAACCCGCGGCAAACGGGATGCTTTTTTCTTCCGATTCCGGGTCCGAAAACCAGTGACCACGGTGCAGCGCGGCATCGCTGTTTTATGTAAATTAATTCGGAAAACTTACGATAAATTAATTCCGAAAAACGAGCGAAGAAAATTGCAAATTTATGTGAAAATTCTGAATCGATGTTTTTGTTGGTGGTGGTCGGTGCGCTGCTGCTAGTGGGAAAATTTCGTTCACCATTTTTCGCTTGGCGCTCATCTGGTGCTTCCGGGTACGGCGGAATCTGCACAGATCCGGTCCACCTGGGTTGGGAGTTTCGGGTTAGTGCTGGCAGCACCGGCAGCAGCGGTGTCATCCCCTAAACGAGCCTTTGCTTTTGCGCAGTCCACAGAAAAAACGATCGTTGATTCGGTGTCCAGAAGATTCTGTTAAAAGGCGGCATTTGTGCGAACACTTTGCACCAGGTTGTCTTTGAAACTTTGCGGAAGTTTGCGCTTCAACAGACAGCATGTAAAATGTTTTTTGTTTATTTTTTCGGTAATAAGAATAAAATTACGTTAGATATAAAGTTTGTCACTCAACTAAATATTCCTCGAAGTTGTGTATTGCTATCTTGGCGAAGGATTACATAATTTATGCCGTTCTTAAAAGTATGCGCGCTTAAAATGTAAGCCGTTTGATTTAATTTTCGTATGTGCGTAAGCTACGTTCATTCGTTTAAACCATTATTGCAATAATATTTCTCGTATTGCTACGTGAGGTTTTGTGTTTTCCTTTTAATTTGTTTTAATTAGTAAAGCACTAAAGGTACTGAAACACTGAAATCACTTAATTTCTGTTTCGCGACCTTTTTAAGTTTTTAAGCATTGAGCTTGACAATGATTCAATGTCGATGTCGATGAACATTTCAAATGCTTTTAGTATCGAATACATCCAAAATCATACCTTAAAATGCACGGGATTTTACGCTTATGGACCGCGAGGATGAATTTGTTAATAAAATCAGAGCCATTGAAGCTGATAATTTTCCGATTCTTATTCGCCAAAGATCCGTTCAGCTGTTGATTTATTTGCCGCAGCTTAAAACAGAGCCCACAGTAAAAAAAAAAACAAGTAATTCCGAATACCTTCGAGACCCATAAAGAACCACTGGGAAATGCAAACCATGCGCACACGGGTCGCCCGTTCCCCGGATGTGATAGAAGGTACGACCGGACACCGTTCGACGGAAGGTGCAGATAGCAAGGGTCCTTTCCTCGGGCCCGGGCCATCAGCCCGGCTGATGGTCCTTGACCAGTGGCGGAGGTGGCCCCCGGTTTTGCATTCTGGTCTTGGGACCGCACCGTGGATGACGCCACCTTCGGAATCCTTGGGCCACCGGAGGGTCGCACAGCACCACGGCCCCGGGTGATGCAGTTTTTCTTTTTGATTTTTCGCTCGAACTCACAACCCGGGCACCTGAGGGATGGGTGGTGGGCAGAATGTGGCGAAGGGGCGGACAAATGGCAGGAAAAAAAGGATGCGAAGCGAAAACGGGAAGCCGTTCTAAAAACGCTCCTTTGCTCCTTCGCATCGTTGCATCCGGAAGTTATCGCTCACTCGAACGCCGGCCAGTGCGCGCCGGAAGTCCGATTAATGCTTCCGCTTCGTTCGGTCCGTCGACTCGACGGATGCTCTGCGCTGAACAGGATGCCTGTCTTGCTGCTGATGCTGCTGCTGCTGCTGGTGTTCCGCGCGTAATGGGGGTTCGGTGTTTGTTCTCTTTACCTTTTTTCCATATTTTTCTTTCTCGGCCCTGGGCCCGATTTTGTCTCGACCATTGGTCCATGAAATTGGTAGGTTTATATTGCAGCTATCAGTTGGCGCGCAGTATTTCTTGGAAAAAAACGCAATTCTCGTTAGCTCCCGGCCGAAGCCGGGAAGGTTTATAGGAAGGATTTTGCTACTCCTCGCTAAGAATTTGTTGGACAACTAGCGTTAGTTTAAAGCATATTCTCTTTCATTTTCCAAACACAAAACACTGGTTCGAACCCAGCGGCAAACCCAATTTTCTGTAACAAAATAAAAGAAAACACCGCTACTGCTCTAAGTCCTGGCCGGAAGTCGACGGTCCGAATGAAAGCATCCTGCATGTAGCGTTCCGGTGTTTCGGGCAACCGAAATAGCATAACGCCTTGTCGGAAACGTCACCGACGAAACCGGTTCACCCGGAAGCGATGAGACAGGGGAAAAAAGCAGTAAAAATCAGGCCGGACGGCCGGACGCGAATCAACCCGAGTGCGTCTGCATACGGTCATCGAATGATTCGTTTCCGTTTCGATAGACGGGCGCCAGCCAGATCGATAGCGAGTACTCCGAGGGCCCGGACAGCTATTCCGGACGGGTCGCATCGGGTATGGATTAGACCCAGAGCCGACCGGAAGTTAATTAAACAAGCATAACGAAGCTCTGGCATCGGCTGTGCAGGAGATCATCGTGAAAGTGTGCGAAAAACAAATTATTGGAATCCTAAATGTCGCCTGCCCTTCACTGGGGGAGTTGCGAAGTTGTGACTGAAGGTCCACTGGTTTGATTCCGAGTCCGGGAAAGACAGTGCTGATACTGAGGAAACATGACAAAAAAGTATGTAAACAAGAGTTAACATTAAAATTAGTATAATAATCTTTATGAGTTTATTTACTAAGCTAAACATGAGAAAAATAAACAAATAATATATCAAGTTATCAAGTATTTTTCCTTCATTTATGAATATAAAGTATACATCAATAATACCGGAAATACAATTGAAACAAAACTCTGTTCAGTTTGCAAAAAAGCATCTTCCTTTCGATCAGTAAAGCTTTGAGTCCTTATCTATGAAACAGACAAACCCTATCGCTTATATTTTCATACAAACATTTCGGAATTCATCTGAAGATTTAGTTTTCGAGTTTGTTTTTAACTTGCAATACAAAAGTTAGAGACTGTTTTTGGCATATAAAATGTCATTTCTATCGGTGTAGGAGAAACATGTACCATCTAATGGTCAAAATACAGTGCAATACTATAAACATTAGACCTTCTAAGGAACTTTCGTGTCTTCGCGTATACTTGTTGTACATTTTTTGGGTTGGCATGGCTTAGAAAATCTGACCACGAGAAGCGCCACTCAAATCACAGAGCAAAGTGCAAGAAGTGTAACAAAAAAAACGTTGAGATTTATCGTTTATAGAACTAGTTCATACAGAAGAGCGGCCACATCTCGACGACACATAGGCAAATCGTGGGACACCCATTTATCCGATGCCGTTTTCGCCTGCTGAAGGAATAACCCAAAAGTAAGTGAACATTCCCATTTGGACTCGGAAAATAAACTGCTAAGCCCTGGGCGACGGTGGGTCGGTCGGTCGGTCGGTCGGAAAAAGGACGGACCGAAGAAAGGCAGAAGTAATAATGGAAAAGAAGCGTCTTGGAAGGAAAACACATTAAAATGATTTTGGCGAAAGGTTTCTTCCAGTTTTTTTTCTCCTGGTGCAGGTTTGTTGACTCCATACTAAACATACAGTCCCTGGTGAGCTTCGGGAGAAGAAAATGGAGTCGCCTCATGGAACCATCCCTGGACGGGATGCCAAGGGATGGGATGAACCGGACCGGACTGACCGTCGGCGAATTGGACCGAAGAAAATATTTGCTGGAGAAAAGCCCTCTGCGAGAGAACGAGAGAAAGAGTTGCGGGTGGAAAAGTAAGTGTCCGCGAGGGAAGTGGACGGCAGGGGGATGAAAAAACTAACAAACGACAGCACTTCCACGGGGACCGGTGGAGGAGCGCGCCCGGAATGACGAGGAAAAGCCATCTCGCAAAGTGCCACAAGTCGCCACAGTGTCACCGGATATTGCAAACTGTCCGTTCTCAGGAACGGTTCTCCGATATGCTGCTGGCCGAAGCCGATGCCATTAAAGACTCTGTTGGACTTCAATTTGCGATGAGACGGGCTGGCCGATCTTCGGATGCCTTTTGAAGTTATTGCGTTGAATTGGTTCGGTAATCTATTTTGGCATACCACAACATATTTTGAAACATAACCAAATGATAAACCATTGAGTAAAGGAACAGAGTACAACGTAAAATCGTTTCAATATGTTAAAGCCCTAATCAGAAGCAAATAAATAACAAAACAAAGCGTAACATGACATATAAGCAAGCAATAAAACTGTATAAATATAAAAGGAAAAGAAAGTGTTATTAGGAAAAATCAAATGGAAGCCAAATCAGTTGATAGAGCAGAATGACACAAGCAAATCCGTCGATTCTTTCTTATTTAAGCTATAAAAAGTAACAAAAAGTGCCACTGAAAAGAATTAAATAAAACCATTTACATGAAAGAAAATATACACGAAACAAACAAAAAACTCCAGAATTGTGTTCCACTTTCTTACATTGTGGCATTTAAAATGGTTTTTGACTTTTTCAAACGCGAATCAGATTGATTTTCGTCTCCGATGGACGGTGCTTACGTTGCAAAGTTGACACTCTGGACGTTGACGGTGGCTCTCTTGCTACTCCGACGATCACTTACACAATAAACCCATATCATCGTCCGTTCAATGGTTGTGGATACATTCAATTATGCACCAAATTACGAGACAATCGCCGCGTGAATGGTTAGGAATGGCCGGGCAAAAAGGCACTCCCAAGGACATGGCGGTGATGCTGTTGTCGTTGCTGCTGCTGGTGGTCCTCGTGGAAGTCAACAATTACATTAAGCATGCTCGATTTCACCACACGAAGCGCTTTGATGTTGAGCACGGCGAAGAACTTGTTGTGGAGGCAGCAGCGCGAGTGAGAATCGTTTAAGTTTTGTGTCATTGATCGTCCTCTTCTCGGCGCTGGCCGACGCGGCCGAGAGACAGAGAGACAGAGAGACAGAGAGAGAGAGAGAGATCTCTCTCAGAGGCTCAAGTACCTTGATGCTTGTGTGTTATTAATTTACAGTAATTATCCACGCCATTGTGTCGCGAGGGTTGGCCCTCGTCCCGCCCAGCGCCCCGACGACCACAGCAAATCAAATCAAAACGATGCTAATGATGGGGGCCATGTGGTTCCGGTTCCGCCCTGAGAGGGGCAATAATGTTTTGCAGAGCGTTGTTTTTTTTGTTGGCCCTCCGTCTTGCCGATGCAAACGGACCAAACGAGCGTTGCATAGACAACATTGTATGCAACGGTAGCAAACATACACAAAACATGCCCCGAGCTGACACTGACCCATCGCGCCTGGCTGGCGGCGAGGTCAGCAGCCAAGGTGTGAAGGCAGGCAGCGGCAAGCGCGAGGAGGCACGATCGAATCCGCTTTCGACTTACGCCGGGGAGAGCCTGACAGTGACAGGAGAGCACAAGATTGATGGCATCTTTTCCAGGAGGCTCGATCGAAGCGTGAATGGGAAAATTTAGCGTATGATTAATGTACCGCTGCTGTAATTGATGAACAATGGACGGGCTCTCGTCCGCGGAAGATTAAGGTACATGAGTGTGTGTGTGTGTGGGGGATAATTTGGTTAATTTGCATAGCACAGTGTGTGCTGCCAGCACGCTCACTCCATGGGAAATCTTCTTCCGTCGAAAACATGGCCGATGTTGAGGAAATTCTACAGGCTATGTATGGTTGTGTTGGCTATAAAAGTTTAACCTAATATAAAAAGAAAAAAAACATTTTCAATTTTTTTCTCTTTTTAATAGGAGAGAAATACGAAAAGAACCGAAAAGAATAATCGTATAAAGAAACCTAATGATACTAAAACAGATTTAATTAAATAACCATAGAGAAAACAAACAAACAAAGAAACAACCTTCAAAAGTTCTGAGCTGAGCTGAGTGCTTCAGATCTATTTCCCACCTCGATCGGTCTTCCCGTGGTACCCAAAAAAAGTGTCACGAATTGGGTGAGTGTTGCGACACCTTCAGCAGCCGAAGTGAAAGTGAAAATGGCCGACATTTGAATCGTTTAGCTGATCGTATCCTTACGGGAATGAGGTTAATAATCAAAGACGAATGTTGGTGGAGAAAGGAAGAACCCCTACGGCTTGTGGCCATTTTCTTGGTTTCCCACAGCCTCAAACTTTCATGACCGGGGACTTCTATCGTCTGACAGTTTTAAGATATCGGGCGTTTTTGTGCGGTCGCCCCGGTGGCAGATATGACCATCACGAGAGAGAGAGGATCCTTTGTAGCCATCGCCACCCCAAGTCCGGCAAACAAAAGCCACGTCAGCAAGGATGCTGGTGGCTGGTGGCGGTAGGAGCCACGGAAGACCCGCTGGCCCGTGGATTAGGGAATAAAAAAGAAACTGCTTCTCAAATAGTAGTCGCCTTGGCCAACTGGCGTGTTTTAGGATGGGGCACGCAGCGCGTGTGTAGGATAGCTGCATTTGGGCCAATCAAAACGAGGGCCACGCGAAGCATTATGGCCTGCACGACAAGCGGGGTCGCCACGCATCTTGCGCGTCAATCAGAACAGTCTTGGGAGAAATCTCATTCCGTGCCCCGGCTCGTCAGCGCGGTGACACGCACGACCCCTATGACGCTCAACTGAACTGAGGGTCGCCGGAAATCTGATTTTGTCTCTGATTTATGTCCGCCGTCTGCCTGAGACTGCCGGTCGGTACACGGGTTTTGTGGTTACACTTTCCAGTGCTTGTAATTTGACGAACTGTCAGAGCGACAGAAAGGCGACCCTCGGTCTACTTATTAGGTGTGTAAGGATGTCATCCCGTGTCGCTCGCCGTGTTTTTTTGCTCTTTTGATAAATTCTTGCTCACGTTGCACAATCGCCGGTGTCAGATGATAAAACCAAGGAATTAATCGACCTCAAGCCTCTGGCAAGCTAAGTGGCATGGGAAAAAGTACCGTAATTGATTGGCGCGAATAAAACGAAAGCTGAGTAGGATAGGTTAAGAATTTTGCTTTTAAATGCGATGTGCGACGTAAGATCAATAAGATGTTAAGCAATCAATTACGAGCTTTGTTATTCAGTACTTTGAATTGGTTTGTTTTAGATAACGTTGAATTGTCAACAATTGCCAGAACTAAACGTTGCTAAAAATATACAAAAAAACATAAAAATAAAACATAGATTGACAGATATTAACAGATTGATAATCTGTAGATTTTAATGGTTGAATCCTGACTGCTGGCTCTCGCACGGCCTGATACCTAGTCCCCCAAATGATTAAAAAATAATCATACGCAACAGTGACCAGCGCACAATTAGTAACTTTTCAATGCCTCAGTAGGAAGTTACTGATTGAACTCAATCATAATTTCGGAAAAAAATTAAAATCTTATAAAACATAATGAAATATTTCTCATTTTTACGGCACATAATTCAAATTCCCCGAAGCACTCGCATACCATCATTAACTCAGCAATCATGAAAAGGAAACGATTACGCATCAATTGCGTGCCCGTTCGGCTAGAAAGTGTCAATGGATAACTGATGATTAATTGCGGCACATTTCTTTATGGTTGCCAGGACACTCTGCACTTCTTTTGAGTACGGATTTCAAATTATAAATCCGCATAAACTGTTGCCATGAAACCCATTTTCAGGAACGGATCGCGACCTTACGCGTGTTTTGCAATGTGCAGTCGGCGATATGTAGGATGTGCAAAATTGGTTCGCTCTAGGCTCTTGCGCGACGTTCTCTCACTGGGGACAACAATTTGGGATTCCTGATCTTCAGTTAACATTTGATGCAATACAAGCTAACCTCCACGCAGCAGCTGCCTCATTGCCGCCCTTTTCTCAGAAGTGAACTTTGTGGAAAACTACGGAAACATGAAAGGAAGAATGCCTTGTAACATCAAAGCGGTCCCGACGGCGAAGGATGCTCGGTCGCGGAATAATCTATGCGTTGGAGGTTTTTTACTTGGCGGCTAACGATGATTGAAATCTCCGACCGCGATGTCGTGTCACCTCGCTAGGCCTGTAGTCTGGCTAGCTTCCCGATGCGATTCTTGGATTCCGTGCTCCGTGACAACGGTAATATCAAACGCAAACCTTCGCCACTCGGCAAGGGACACACTTCTTATGCGTACTGATGGCCAGAACCATTGTAGTGTGAGGTTGCTACGTACATGGCGTTTAAATCTTAAAGCTGCTCAAAATGCTAGCAAAAGGATTACAGTGCATCGTCTTTATCGCGTAGCTGCTTTTGTTTTAAACGGACGTTTGGACATTTAAATTCTTTGCGTTTCGTAGATTTTATGCATTATTTGTGCACTAAATGTGCACTTGTAACAGTGAAACGAAATATATAAAAACAAAACAAAATTACTAGAAAACCGTACATCATATACATCGGCAAACGTATTGTCAAGACATCAACACGGAAGTAGTAAAATGGTTGCAAAATAATGATAAATCGTAAAAATTAAAGCTGAGCTTTTCGTTTTATTATTTTATGTTTACTTGGGATTGTAAAAGAGACGTTGTATTTTCACACGCTCATTTCTGTATCTTGTAGAAATCATGGGTAGGTCTATTTGGAAAACTGATAAAATAATAACATTGCCCACTGGAAGCTGCTGCATATTAGAAAGGGGTTTTCGTTGTTTTTATTTGCACCCTAAAACGTGCAAACGCCGAAATCAACGTCTATCCGAAAAAAAGATAACAGAACCCGCACACCGCAGCGTGTTTATCATTTCCCCCTTCGCAGCGAGAACCCCCAAAAAGGAGGTCCTTTTTCTTGACAGCCATTAGCCGCAAAGTATCTTGCCAGTGGCCACGCCGACGGACGGAAGCAATTTGTTTCTCTCATTTGGCTGGCCGTCGCTGAGGAAGATTTATAATCCCGTGCAGCGCGGCCGTCAGGCCGCCATTACGGTGTCACCAGCAATGCCCAATCGGTGTCCGCCGGCTGGGCACCGCATTAAAGTGTCCCTCCAATGGCTTCCGGTTCGCTCTGCGCCGGCGAACAACTTGGCGATTCATTTCGCAACTCCCCCCTCGAGAAGACGTTGCCAAACCCATGGCCCAAGAAAGACAGGAAGAGAAAGAAACATCCTCGCCCAAGAAACTCAGAATCGATAATAACGGCCTAGACCTGGTCCTTTTTTGGGAGCAGATCCACTAAAACGGCCCTAGAAGACGGCCCGTTCCAATGTTTTCACGAACCCGCCTATCTGTCTCTCATTAAGGAAACAGATTAGAGCAATGTCGCCTAGGGTTTTTTTTTGTGTCGGTTTTTTTGGCAGGCGAGAAGCGTGGGCTGTTCCTTATCCTTGGTCGCCTGTGCCGGAGGGCTCCATCCCCGAGCAGAGCATCTTCGCGAG
This sequence comes from Anopheles bellator, assembly GCF_943735745.2. Taxonomy (NCBI): domain Eukaryota; kingdom Metazoa; phylum Arthropoda; class Insecta; order Diptera; family Culicidae; genus Anopheles; species Anopheles bellator. The sequence continues at coordinate 58,777,518 of NC_071286.1, forward strand.
AAGACAAATGAAGGGAAGTTGTAAACGAACAAGATAACGTTAAAACATTATCGCGCGTTCTTTGGCGTCCTTTTTTAATGTAACTTTCACTACATTTTGGGGTGAATAAAAATGGTGGGTGATGAAGAATTATTAATGGAAAGAAAAAAGTATCGACACTTCGTAAGAGATATCGTACGAAAAAAAAAATGGCAGCTCAATGTTGCGTCATACTATAAATATAAAAAAATATAAAAGCCGCTTTGAACGCTATCATTTGAAGTATTTCTTTTTCGAAAGTCATTCGAAAGTTGTTAGTGGTGGAAAACAAATTTGAATTTGATTAAAAGTTCTCGAAAAACCAACAAATTGCCCAAAACGAACTATGAAGATGGACTAATAAATAAAATAATATGAAAACACGTGAACGAAATAGAAAACATAAAACAAAATAAGAAAACCATAATTAAACTACACGGACACAAGAAAAACACGAAAAAATGAATTGTTGTAATGTAAATTCAAATGCTTAGTACTTTCCATACTCATCGCATCGCTTCGGTTCGTAGCTATCTATTGGACGATTGTCAAAAAGCGGAGTTCCGCAGAGTGAACACAGAAATTCCAACCCTTGCGGTGTGCGGTCTTAACCAGAAACCAATCGGTCAAGTTGGTAGTGGGATCCAAGCACTGGACGTTTGCCGAAAAACCGCGAATCGCGACGGCAGCAGAAAGTCTGTGGAAATCCATTTCGCTAATGACGTGGAAGCTGCTTCGGAGCGAACACATCTTAACGCAGAAATTATAATTATAATCATTTCGGTGAGTGCACCACCGTCCGTACGCTCCCTTTCGAACATCCTCAAGGACGACGTCTTCCTAGCCTTGAAGGTGGTCAATTGCACGTGGTATGTGCGTGAGTGAGTACGATAGAGTGTGTTTTTTTAATCCAACCAATGCCTAATGTGGCCAACCCGGCGCCACGAGCGGTTCCACTTCACTCTCGGGGTGCACGGACTTAAAATGGTGGCGGCCTACGAGATTCAAATGCAGGAAAAGCACGTGAACATGCGATGAAGTGTGTAATTAGTGGTCTATCAAAAATCACTCGTAAAGAGCACGTGCTGAGGCGGCGTACTGAGTGGATAGACTAAAGTGCGTCTGCTCCGTACCGTTCGGTCGGTCGGAAATAATCTTGGCTTGGTTTTGGGTTCGAGAGCTACACTATACGCCAAACGCAGCCGCAACAAATACCCACTCGAGCGAGGAGCACACCGAAGGATACGCCCGGCGAGCAGTTTTCAATTACTGCGATTGCGAACCAGAAAGGGGCAGATTGAATCGAGGGCTGGAAGCTGGAAAGTGGTACATTCGGGGCGTGTACCCCGAAAGTGCTAACGAGGTTCTAAGCCCTAATTCTAATTTCAAATAAATTAAACAGCAACATGGCAATGGTCAGGATTCGAAGAGAAAAAAACGGAGCGAAATCAAAAGGACGAAAAACGTCGTGGGTATGGAAATGAAATAATTAGAAGCAACATTTTTGACATATCTTCGAGAGGAATCCAAGAAAAGTTAAAGGTTAGCGAGCTCATGTAAATGTTAAACGACGCAACCATTGTTCAACCATTTCAACACATCGAATCAGTCTCACCAGCAGAATTGCACAGAAAACCACTCGAACGTGACGAAAAACACTCGACAACTGTTGTACTGTTGGTCTAATGAAACTGATTCGCAGCGATAACATGGAATCGCCAAGTGGAAGTGGCCAAACTGGCCGTTTAAAGACCCTTGGCGAGTAGCTCCAGGAAACAGTATCGATGTCGTGCAGTCGTAAAAAGATTGGATTATTTTGGGCCTTCAAAAACGGAGACTTTCCATGAGCGGGCACTTGTAATTGATCGATTAGGAAGATAACATGATGCAATGGAGGTATTCAAATATGCTGGAAGACCGGCCGAACGAACGATAATCCACTTGAATAAAAATGACATTGGTTTTTTATGCGGGCACCATTGAACGATCCATTTAGGGTGATTGAAAGACGTATGCAAGCGTAACATTCAAAATAAAAAACACTTTTGTACAATTACTGTAGAATAGTGCCAAGGTAAATTATATTACCGATAAATTTATAGAAATTTCGAAACGGTTTTATCCGAAGTTGGCAATTACATTGATAATGGTACCGCGAAACGAAGACGCCGGCATACACCAGAAAAGAAAACTTTTCTCGCATCTTGCTCTCGTTGTCGTCTTTATCGAACGTCCATATCAGAAGTATCATTTATGATAATTTATCTTCGCAAAGTGCGCGTGTAGCCTGTTGCTGATAATAAATAATTCTTCCAACTCATCTTCCTAAATTGAAAACTTGATCCAATGAACCGTCGTCCGGCAGTGCTGGGCACCGGTTTTGGGCTCGTCATCGTCATTATCGACGTACTGTACGCATTTTCGCATCTGCGCTGCACACTGTCTGATAGGGATGCGGCCGCCACCTTATCACTTTCTCGTAGCCGGTTTGAGTAACAAATCTTGGAGCATCCAACAATTAGGACCACGGAAGGAGCCAGATTTTATTCACCAAGTACGGTGGACTGGTGATAAATTCTAAAAAAGTTCCCAACTGTTGGCGGCAAAGCTTAACCATCTATTTTATTTTTTGCTTGCCAACCCACATAATCGCAAACACGACCTGTAATGGAAAAAGCTGACAATAACAACGTTTAATTGAAAGCAAATAAAAGCTCATTAAAAGTTTGGTCAAGAGACACAAAGGCGAGTACACAGCGCTGGGCGTAAACGATAAGCCCAATTATTTTAGTGGACAATCCGGCCGAAGCAGAAGTTGCAAACAAAACATTAAAGAAGATAGCGATGGACTTTTTAATTGCTTTTAGCGATGTGACATGATGCTCTAGAAAATGGTGTGAAGCTTAAAAGTCGAAACATGTTTTTTAGTGATTATGAAAATGGTAATATTTGTCACAACTTCACAATGAATATTTTCCAAACGATTCTTTGTAACGAAAGTACTACCATAATGCGTGCAAGGTTTCAAGAAATTTATTCTAGGTGCTTAGAACGCAAGTGTGTTCCTCGTCGGAGGACTAAAACCAGCAGGTCACACCTCACGCCAGCCGGGGTCGCATCCTGGGTCATCGTGTCCCGTGCTCGCAAAAACGGTCGGAATAGCGTTGGAAGAAATATGATTGATAGTTCGTTGTGGGCTTTGAGCGATGATGAATTAAGCCTAATATGGAAAATATTTTCCCGAAATGAAATTTAAGGATCGATCCTCGTCATCGTTGTCATCGTGGCCAGGGTCGACCCCATCATTTACGCTTATTCTCATTTATTTTTCCAATTGACGCAGCAAACCAGACGGTATTCTATCCGCCCCATGACAGTTGCTCCCTACGGCTTAAGGCATGTAGATGAGTCCTGGAAATGTTGGTGCAGTAAGCGAATGTATGTAAGCACTGTAAGTACTGAATCTGTAATTGATGCCCTGTGGGAGGTACGAATGTTAATGATATGATTCCTTTCATCTGTAAAATAAAAAATGGGACGCCTTTCGTGTATTAAAACGTGAAAGGAGTAAGACCGCTCCCGAGGCAGTGATAAATCGGAAGCCGAACGCGAATGTAATTAAAAAATGGAACCATGATTAATCACAAGCGAGATAAAACATGATTTAAATGTCGAGATATTGAATCAACAAAAAGTGTGAGAACGAAAAAAGAATTTGTTGTTATTGTAAGAAGGCGTCGTATTTTTTGCACAAAGTTATTACTGAGAACCAGTCTCTACAATTTGTTGGAGATTTTCATACATTGATATAGTTCTTGTAATGTTCGGTCTCAGTGTTCAACATCACTGCAACCTTGTGTTTTTATATCCTTCACTGCTATGCTCCTGAATTTGGTTTCGCAAAGTCAGTCGCACAGCCCAGGCGATTTTTATCAATTACACAAAATAAAATCGGTGTTCAAGAAGAGGAATCAATCATCCAATCCGCGCTATAATTAGCACTTCATTTCCTTTCCAGGTACGGACCATCACCAACGATAGCCCCGGAGATTCCTTTGGCGAGTTTCGCTTGGCTTGGCGCGCAGCAGCACCGTGGAGTCGGTGAGAAAAAATAAAATGAGAACCAAATTTGCATGCTGTGGAGCTATTTTCGCTCGTTTTTCCATTACATTATTATCGCACCCTTCAGAGGTAACCCGACCCGGGTCGTATTGGAACGCTCCTCCGTAGTCCTTGAAAGTCCCTGCGACAAGTGGTGATTATGATAATTGCACCGGTGCCGCACCAGTAGTAGTACTCGGCCTCGGCTGGTGGAGTTGCAGCCACCGGTAAAAGGAATGAAAATTATTTCTACGTCACGCCTTTAACACAACCTGCTAATTCATCTGCAAACGCAGCATACGCGCGGCTTGAGTCTGCTGCCATTTCTGCCAGCAGCCAGAGCTCGCGAAGCTTTGGGCCGAGAGCATAACCGAGAGCTTCCGCTGGGAATTTCGCCTTGGCCTGACAATCAGCAGCGGAGAAAAATGGACGGAAAGGTGGACATTATTTCCAGGTGCATGGGTTCAATCACGGTTCATGGTTGTGTGAAGGAAAAATATTAGCTCGTTAACAAGGACCCTTTCGTGGATGTAAATTAGGCAATGATTTAACTGTTACCGGAAGCGCGAAATATTTATTAGAAAAACTACAAAATTTTTAAATAAAGTTGGGCAGTTCATTACCAAGAATGTAATAAGGGACAAGCAATAATATACCTAAAACGATAGACTTGACGATACACAGCAATGAAGATTTTCTTTCAACATGTTCCACCGTAGGTCATAAATGCCACTGGAATTCCAAATTCAGGAAGCGAAAACTTTGACTCATCACGTGCATCAACACTCTCAGAACCTTCTTCCTGTGGCATCGTATTTTAGCATTCCTACGTACCTTCTTCACAAATAGAACTTCTCGAGCTGATGAAAAGTATGGTCTCATTAATTACAAGCACTAACCGAGCAGCTTGTAGCGACCCGCATCTTGCCCGTTATCTATTTATCGTAACATTATTTTGTAATGTTGCAGTTTATTTTCACTTACGCCCTGCACCATGAGCGCGTCTTGAGGAAAAATGAGCCATTCCATTCTTTCCCAAAGCCGCGCAACAGTTAAATGAGATACATTTGTTTTTGTGATGTGTTGGCACAAAAGCTCTCTCTCTCTCTCTGGTTTTGTGAAGAACCACAAAAGTGAAGTAATTTTTATACGTCCTCGTGGGCTCACGCTCTCTCGCTTACTCCTCCGTTCAGTAGATAAAGGGGTAGACTGTTAGAAAAAATACTATCCTTGAAAAAGGATCCTTCTCCCACAGCACCGCCCCACAGTGAAGCGAACGGGCTGGAATTCCAACGTATACGGTTACGTTACATAATTAAGAGTAATTTATGAGCCTTTGTGTCGTATTTATGGCCTCGCAAGTTGTGGCCGAGATTGATGAATGACATTCCCGGAGAATATACTTGGCAGTGTTTTTCAAATTTTTATGCTGCACTTGCACCGCCCATGCAACGCTGATGCGCGATATAGTATCTCGAGTTTTTTTATAAACTCCTCTCGTGTCACTTTACAAAGGCAGATGTGAAAGGCGTCACAGACGCACGCACACATACCCAGGTGTGCAGAGTTCTGCTTCACACTAGAGAGTTTGAAGTACAAAGTTTTCTGCCTACACTTTTCTCCACTTGTACCAATTTAAGTTCATTTTTCTCATTAAATTCATCCATTCATCCACTCGTCAGGACTCCACAGTGGGGCTGTAGCATAATTAAATGCACTCATTCTTGCCACCACATAATCATCCCAACGCGCGCACATACTTTTAGCACGTAAATGCGGGCCAGGCCCAAGGTCTAGCAACACGAACGCGCCGGAATAGGCATTCGAATTATAAACGAGTGGACGGCGGATCTATTCGGTGTAGAATTTGGTTCCGCCTAACCCTTGGGTGCGTAGTGGACGAGGTTTCTAGTGTTACTGTACTGAATCATTGTTACTGTGTCGCTCTGTGGTGGTTTTACTGTACGAAAGAATAATTTGAGTAGATTGGGCAATGTGTTTTGGCCTTCATTTTTAGAACCAATTCAAAACAGCAATTCAACGAAGTGTACAGCAGAAGCTGTATGTCCACGGCCTGTGAGAACGAGGCAATATGGTCAAGGTAAAGTGAGGTCAAGGCTGTTGGAAAAGGGTTATGTTTGCGAACGTTGAAAAGTACTTTACGTTGATGACCCACATTTACCAAACTTTATGTTATTTTATCCTTAATCCTTGAAGTTAACATTTACTCCTTAAAGTTAATATCGATATTATCCTAATGTAAGAAAATGCAATATTCTTTCGCAAACTCTCTGATGCCATTCGCCGAAGGAGTGAGGCCCGAAAATGGCAGATGGCTGATCGTTGAAGGGTTAAGGAAAACCCGGAGCACCGTATCGAGGAGACAGTCCCTGTAATGAGTGTGATGTAGTGTTTTGATTTAAAAATGCGCGCGACAGTGTAGGTGCCTGGCACGGGCATCCTCCAATTTACCGAGCCGAGCAAATGGTTTTCACCAGACTGCGCCGGGGCACCGTTCATCCGGACCGGGCTGGGTTTTTCCTGCAGGGCGGGGGTCTACCGCCGCGCCGTCTGCGAGCTCTGTTTAGATATTTAACCAGCGAATGTGGTGCCGCGGAGTGTGCGGACAGACCGGAGCGCGCTGAAAGCGAGTGCATTGCATATGAGTGCAATTAATTTTTTCACATAAATTCCATCCCCGCTGTCCCACTGGACAGCGACCCAAGGCGACCCGTCCCGGTGGGTGGCCCTGTCACACAAAAGCAGAAGAGTTCTGCGTGGGGTGGTTGGGCCGGTTGCTGGCCAGACACGGACGGCACGGGAACGCACTATGCGGTGGCTTTTGTTTTGAATTTTTTAGACTCCGCGGTAAAGTCCTTGACGCTGCCGGGGCAGGGCACGCTGTCGTCCTAAACAGCAGCCTCCGTAGCGTCGGAGCATTTGGGGTACCGCCCGCTGCGCTGTGGAAGCCGAGGCCTGTAGTATATGGCGAAAGCACGCCAGGCCACGGTACGACAGCAGTGGAAGGTTGGTTTGGGATTATTTGTAGCATGTTTAGAATTTAAACGGAAAGTAGCATCCTCCGGGCGATATAGGAGGCCGGGCGTCTGGCCGTGACGGTTGCCAAGAAAAATAGTGCTGCTTGATGGTAGCGATGGCAAGCAGTGGCAGAGTTCATGCGGTGGTTTGGTGCACCCCCACGCCTCGAGGGCACCATAAGTCAAGCTGTCAAATCAAGTTCTGGAGAAGACGCGACTCATTTGCTGCTGTCCATCGTCATCCTACGGATGAGTATGGTAAACGCTTTTTTCAATGTTTATAAGAACGTCAATGCACAACTGTATTTAAATGTAAGCAAACGTGTTTATGTGTAAAAAAAGAAACAGAAAAGCCTTTTTTCTCTTCTCTGAACTTAACTTTTCCAAGCGAAAGTGATTTTTGGTATACATAAAAGACACAACCAACCCATGCCACTGAAAAGGTACGCACATTAATATAATTATACTATTAATCATTTGGATAAATGATTGCGTTTTCTTGTCCAACCCTCGGACTTGGGCTTGAAGAAAGGATTGCGTTTTTGCTTTCTTTTTATCACGGTTCCGGCGCCTCGGCAGACTGCCAGTTAAACTGTCAACTGTACCGGCGTGTGCGTAAGGGGACGGAAAGTTGATACTAATGTTCTTGTAGGCGTCTTGCTGCCCACTCATTGAAGGATAAGGAAAAAAGGACTCAGTGAGAGAGACAGAGAGAAAGAGAAAACACTGGAGAAAAGGCAGAAGTTTTAGGGCAAATAGGGGCCTAGGTTTTTCCTGGAGGTTGCTATGCATGCCGGACCCGACCCGGAACGAGGTTGCCAACTTATCGCAACGTCAAGTCCTTGGGGGGCACACATTTCCTTATCAAACCCTCGAAAACTTTGAATTGGATAAGCTTTGCTTCGGCGAACTTAGGTTTGTTGCGATGCTTTTAAAGACCTTGCTTTTCCAAAGTGTTTCCCGATACTCTTGTGGACTTGGATGTTTTGATATAACTTTTTGAATTTATAAAAATAAGTTTGCTACAATTTTTATTGAATTGATAACATTTGTAGTGTGTAGATTGATTGTAGTATAAAGCATACCGTTGGTAACCTTACTTTACCGTCCTCTATTTCAGAATGTGATGCAACCAAATAACTCAGCCGATGGATGTGTGGTCTTTCTTTTTAAAGAAATGGTGGGTTACACGAATGCATGCACAGTCACTGGCGGGAAAATCGATTGTTCGATGTCATGTGTGAAAACCCCAAGAATTCAAGAGCCAACCTAGTCAACAAGCACAATGCTTCGTTCCTTGGCACCTTCAGCTCCCTCGAGAAGACCAACTTTTACGGGCCACGTTAGAGAAATTCACCTCTCACACGGGGTTTCTTCACTCATCGAGGAATTTTTCTTTTGGCGTCGCCTTTTACTCGTTTTGCACTTTCCATAACTGGAAAACTTGAGCAAAATTAAAAAGATTTATAGCGTAGACAAGTTCTCCTGGCTTTTGGCCGGTGAAACGGCTCTGCTTCCCCGCTCGTCTTGGCAGAACTTGGAAGACGTTCTCTTGCAGCTAGCCAGAAGGGAGCTACGAGCGGACCTCACTCTGCGAAATGCGCCAGTTTATTGTTTTTAGTCAACCTCCGCACCAACAGTTTGGTGTCAAAAGTCCAAACCCGAGGAGCCCCACGAAGGGCTTAAGTTAACAGGAGGAGCTAATAATACGTAACAATAAGTGAAAGGGCGGAGAAAAGTAAAACTTGTCTTAACTCTGTAAGACGGAAACTGTCAGAAACACGTCCAAAATCTGGGCGGATTGTTTGTAAAATTGGCATACGAAATAAAAAGTGACATCGAGAGAAAGTATGACGAAAGATGTGTGTATTTCTATCAGATAAGTTTGCACTTGATACAAAATGTAATGCAAATCGGTAAGCATAAGCAATCATAATATGCAAATCATATTCTTTGTATAAATTGGCAATTGTGCCAAAAGATGTTTCTAATAAAGAATCCTTCAAACAACGTCCTTAATGTCTGGAATGTGTGGAAAACCTCCAATTCTAACATTCTAAGATGCGAACATCATTCTTACACTAAATACAAAAAGTGCTTTACTTCATAATTAATTCATCGTTGTTTCCGAAGCATCAAAACATCTGAACACGCTCTGTGTGTCACGGGCCGATAATGCGTTGCCGATTAATGTGCCATACTTGAAACCTAAATACGCCTCCATCGCCAAACAATTCCGCAATGCGCATGTTCATACCATCGTCCCGAGTTTGCTTGGCGTTTAGCTACCTTACACAACATATTTGGCTACTTGGGGCCGTAAAAGGGCCAATTGCTCTGGGATTCCGGAATGCCTGGTTATCAGTGAAGATAGACTGCCCAGCGACAGCGGACTATCGACATGCGCCAGAGTCCAGCTCGGCCGCCGTAGCTTATTACGATCAGTTTTCGGCCGTGCCAGGAAGGACATCGACGGGCGCAAAATCGCGGTACCAAAAAAAGTAAACAACGAAGAAAATGATTACATCCAACACTTGCCGGACAAGCAGCGGTACCGTCGGTAGATTACCCTGGCTGCTGCCGAGACTAACGAGCCCGGAACGCGGACATTACGATTAGGGAAGGCCCAGCCAGCCAGCCAGCCAGCCAGCCTTCGCCAATCCACCAAGGCACTTTGTTACGATGCGTTTCGTTTCAATGGCGCTCACGTACCACTCGCTTGTCCTCTGCGTGCGTGTAAGTGCACGTGTGGGTGTATGGGTGTGTGCGGGCGTTTGTTCCGCCTACGAAATTGGAAGTTGTTAGCATCCTTCGGAAGAGTGTCCTGTCGGTTGGTCGGTGAACAGCGAGAGAGCGTGGCCCCAGGTGTACTACGCAGGGGGGGCCACTCTTCCACGTGCTCGCTCCGTGAGCCCACGTGGACCGAACCGAGGACAGTGAAAAGAACGCCATATTCATCAACGGCAGTCATTTTGGGGGGATTTGGAAATTTCAGTTTGATTGGATGGGAAGTAATCCGTTTATCGAAGTTCGAACACGGATGGACTTAATTTTCAATCCTCAATTCAGAGCAGGAGCGGCCGCCTTTCTCTGAGGCCCGGGCCTAGGTGGTCGGTCGGTTGGTTGGGTACGGGCCGGAAGGGACACGTGGAGGAGTTCATGCGATTTAACCAACCCCATGTCACTTTGCGCGCTCGGTAGCTGTGGTCGGGCGAACATGTCAATCGAGGCCCCGCTCGGCTCGACCCGGAAGATGGGCCGGTCGCCGGAGACGATGCAATCTGCGATGGCGTCCGTGGAGTGTTGGGCGGCCGTGGAGTATTTCGGTGAATGGCGCGTCTGAGGATGGCCTCAAGCCTGCTGCTGCTGCGTGTAGTCGACTCTATTCACTCTAATCCTCGGACCATTTGCGCATAGATTTTACAGAGTGACACTCCCGAGCGAGGGCGATCAGGTTTGGAGAGTGTGCACTATGGACTCCCAGAGACAGAACTGACAATCCTTATATAAACTATTAAATGGAATTTATTTTAAAATGCAATATTCTATTACCTAACTATTGGTTGATTGGTTAAAATAAAACAAAATCAACTTCATCATTTTGTTTCGTTTTTTATACTTGGTTTTGTATGTTTCATTGTCAATTCTTCATTTATTTTATCTTTATACATTTAAATTAAATCTATAAACCAATTCAAAAGATTTTTATTGGTTTGCTTTATTTTGTTTCAATTTATTTTTAAAAGTTTTAGTGTTAAGTTTATTTTGAAAAGTTTTAACTTAAAATTTTCAAGTTTTTTTTACTTCTTCTTTTCATGATTTTGCTAGTTTTGTGATAGTATTTTCTGCCACTTTTCTTACAACCACTCAAACCTACAGTGACTGGCAAACTTTCTCCACGTCACATCACACGATTCCCGGGGTTGGTTATTCTCAGCCCAAGTATCGCGATTCTCTACGGCATTAGTCCACTTGGCGTGCACCTCACGATGACCAACGGGCGACTTGTCGTGTGTAGAGCCAAAAAAGCTGTAAATACACGAACCGAAGCCAGTGAAGAGCTCTACGGAGCTGCAATGCAACGATTCGATTCACTTCAACACCTTGAACAGCGCCAGCCATCCGGCTTCCGGTGCGCACTGGGCATCTATAATCTAGCAGAGTTCGCAGCTCACACGCTTTTACGTGTTAAGTAATGCAAAGGAGTTTGCATTGGACGCTCGTAAGTCCATTCGTCCGCTTAGGTCCGCTCTAGTGCGACTCGTAAAGAGGTCCTTCCGACGAAAGTATTGCATTTTTTTCTTCTTTTTGATTGATTCCTCCATTCAGGGATGACCATGCGAACAAATAGTTCAACGTTGCGATGTACCTACGAGGGTGCTCGTTACAAACCTGGTGACGTATTACGAGCTGGTCGTCACGTTGAGCTACGATGAGCCCTTTCAGCAACTCCGGCCGAGTGTTTGCGGATCTTTGATTTAATTAGGAAAATAAACACTTGAGCCAGTGACTCCTCGGGGAAAGGACAACTCAATCGCCACAGAGGCGTCTGACAGTACACGAAGGCACGCCGAAGGCCTACCCGATGACTGCCCGTGTCTCTACGGCGCAGATAATTCAATAAATAATTTATGCAATAAATTTTCACTTAAATCAGATCAAGTACAACTTTTAACACCCTCCGTCCAGGGGCCGACTTCGAGTTTTCCCCCTTCGTTCGCGAATTGCGGGTGGATGTGTTGATGATGATGATGATGATGTGGTCCCTGGTGACTTTTTGATGACCCAAAGGCCCGAGTGTGCCGCCAAGGGGAGAATACAACCCTCCAGGCGGCCGTACGGCCGCCTTCTATTTAGCGTTGGTCGTCACCCGGGAAATGGCCTCGGGGGAAAATTTGGATTTCCTGCCGACGCGCCCATTGCGCGTTCGATCGATTCTGGCTACCACGAGCGACGATGTCGTGGAAAGCGAAAGGGATTTTGATTCTGGGCCTGGGACTTCCTGGGCTAGGGCGCCGCAAGCTAACGAATCTCGCGCAGTGTCGCCGCGCCGCGTGCTTGTAAACGCGGGATTGTTCTAATTTATTATTCAATTATCAGCATCGTCTTCGGCCGTCATCATCGCTATGGGAGGAAGACCACGGTTCCGGTACCACCAGTGCGGCCTCATCAATGTCCTCATCAGGCAGGTCGCCAGCTGCCGCTGCTGTTGTAATCACAACTAACTCCTCGTTTCGGAGGCCGGTCGAAAATCGGAGAAAAATTGCGCGACGCCCAGGGGGAGGAAGGCACCACAGCTCAGGGATCGGACATCTACAGCGAACCAGGAACAGCACCCTCTGCGCTAAGGGCGCGGACGGCGTCGTGATATAAAATGTAAGATGATTGCCACAATATGGTTTACGTTTTCAAAATTCAATTATCAAGCAGACGGTTCGCCGCCGGATCGGAGCGAGTTTGTTTCTGTCGGCTTCTCGGGTTTGTTTTTATGTGTTTTTATTAGGTTACCTCTCAGTGACCCCCTGACTGCCACTGGCGGTTGAGGGGCGGTTCTGCGCTGTTCCAGACGAGTTTCTGCTGCTAATTCAGGCAGCAATCGAAAGGCAAGCGAATATTTTATGCACATCTAGCTGCTAGGGACATTAAAGGGTAGACAAATGTTAGCAACGAGCCATGGAGCATTTTATCCATAATCTACTTGAGAAACAATGTTTCAAAATCTCCGGATAGCTAAATTCGAGTTCAATCAATCTCAGCGTCAGCATATACATTTCGAGTAGTTTCATGTTCAAAATAGACACTTAACTGTTAATGTGATTACGCCATAGCTGATTTATTTTCGAGACTTTTTATTTTTGTTTCCGACTTTCGACGACTTCCGACTTTGTTCCGAAACATTCGGAACGTTTGAATGAAGGACTGTTGAAAAAATTTTTTTTTAAAGGAGCAAACACAAACAGGAAACCCCCAAATAATATTTACCTTTACAAACAGTTGAACACAACAGCTATTAGTAATTGATATAACTTATTCCCAGAAAGAATCCACGCTGCTCATTTTGCCAACGGTCCCAAGGGTCAACTCTCAAAGTAGAATAAACTTTAAATTCACAAACTGATTTGATAGTGCTTGATAGTATAGACTGATGATGCCAAATAGAGCTTGATTGTGCTAAGACACACCACCTTTTGCAATATACCCAATCAAACTTCTAATTATTTCGAATTAAGAATCAACCATGCGATTAACGGCTTCGCGATAGAAAAATTAAAGTGTTTGAGTTTTTCGTTCAAACGACGAGCAGAGCTTTACCAAATTGATTACCGGTTCCGCTGACACCGGTTCAGCCGTGGCGGGACACAAATCCCTGCTGGATTTGGTTCGAACCGAACCCGACCGTTTCCAATTTGTTTCGAACCCAATCATCGCGATAGCAATTGCGCTGGTTTGGCCACGGAAAAAAGTAAAACCTTAACACCTGGGTGGCATTCCCATAGCCTGCGGCGCGCCGGCAGCGGCCGGGATTTTCATTGCGAACCCGTCCATCTTCTCTAAATCCTCTTAATGAAAGTCCTCGCTCCGACTGGCCACCGAGCACACCCCGAGACCCAGCACCGGCCCTTTGACCGGTGGACGAGGTGTAAAAACCTCATTCCACGCTTCCACTGGCTCACTTCGCTAAATCGTGCGCAAAGCCGATAATCCGTAATGAGCCATATGGGGAAAGAAAATGAATCCCTCCTCCATTCCGGACGCGGCAGGCTGGTCGATTGGTGACAGCCCTCACCTAGTCTCCCGGGGGACGGCACCTACGCTCGCTGAGAAAGTGTCAAATCCCAAGTGCTACACGAAACTCGTACTGTTTGGGTGTAAAAATTAAATATGAAAACTATTCTTTTGCATTATAAAACCAAGGAAACAACCTTGTAGCGTGTAGCAGCAGGTTTCCACCAGCACCGGCATAGGGTTTTCAGCGTCAACTGTCAACTGAACTGTGACATGTGTGTTCGGGAGTTGATTAAAAGTCTAGTCTCCGTGGCACGCAGCGAACCGGCACGAGTCGCTGGTTTAATTGAGTTCTGCAATGATTGCATTTTTCGATGCGCAACATTTTTCTGCTTCCCGGGCCATCCCTTGAGCCGGGAATTTCACATATTCCGCACGCGAGCCCCTCGCGCGCAGGAATCATCGAGGCCCGCGTGCGGTGAGATTGATTTCTGAATTAGACCCAGCGTTGCATAAAAGCAGGGGGCGAGCGAAAAGATCTAAGGCGAGCGGAGATCTTGCCGTGGCAGAGGCAAGCAAAAAATCCACTTCTGAAGGTGTTCATCCCCTGGCAAGTTAATCTAGCGCGCGGCCCTAGTTGACTCCTGCTGTGCCGAAGCCGAGGAACGGGAAGAAAGAATGTTCTTAGTTCAAATTGGAATGAGCGGGCTCCATTTCGCACTTCAGTACGCCACGGTGAGAATCCGTGTTGTGACGGGCAATGTGGCCACAGTAGGTGGCTCACGAGTTTGTAGAAAAATGAAAAGTTATTAGTACAAAACTGTGAGACCGGCTAAGGTCAGTAATACCTGCAAACGAGAGGGCTAGTTTAATGCACTCTGTTACTATGGATATGTTTGGGACAATATGCAAATGAATGCAATAACATTGTGCGGAAAAGAGAGAGGCTGCCAATGTGTAAAAGGGAGAGAAGAGCAGGCTCTTTTCAGTAAAGGATCAAAGTTGCGCGCGATTGAGAGAATAAGCTCAGTTAGTTACAAACATCCGCTGGTGATAGTCTGAAAAGAGGGAAGGAGCCATTTGATGTGAGTTCGTAGTCGATAAAACTTTACAGAATAACCAATTATAACGAATATTAAAATAAAATTGAGCAGTTTAAAGCTGCTCATAGCACGCTGTGTAAAACGGTGCTTCCTTCCTTTTCAGAATCGCTACGAAGGGATTTGTTTTCGTGACAAACATTTTTCAGATTTATTTTAGTTTGAAATTGGTTATGTCATATTTGGCCACTAAAGTGTTAATTGATTTTTTAAATGATATCTCTACATTCATTGATTCTTCAAAGAGTGAGGAATGTTCCACTATAGGTTGTTACGAAATTGCAATCTCATAGTAGTATGTGGTTTTCTAAGTCACAAATATACTGCAATTAAGGGAGAAGATAAATTCAAAGAATTAAAAATATTAGGGGAAATATGTCAAGAGTTTGAGTACCTTCCTCGTACCAATGAATTGCGTTTATTATGAGAATTACTTGTATTTAACCACAAAATCTTTTCTATACTTAATGTTCGTTCAAGGCTGAGCTGCAATTTTTCAAATTTATTCCTTCAAGATAAAAAAAATGTTTTGAAAACTCAACAACCAAACCGTTTCGTATACAGGAACTAGTGCTGGCGGTAAGCCGATCCAAAATCAGTACGTGGAGCTCTACTGTTTCTTAATACGTCGGCGACCCATCGCACATGGTACTAGTTGGTGCGGTACTGACCGAGAAGGCGACCATTGTTGAAGAATGATTAATAGTTTGTCCCTGCCATCAGCCAGAGTGACACATTGCGAGAGAAAGAGTGGCGGACCGTTGGCCCTCGGTACTTTAAGTAACACGTTACCTGTACGGCTGTAGCGTTAATGTACCTTACGTTATTGGAAGAAGCAAAGGTAAAGAAAAAAACGCTGCCCCAGCTCATTAATATGGATTAAGCAGCCGTACAGATCACGCCGTAAGTACACGCGATACGCGTTCTTAAGAACCTGACACACGTCCTACAGACGGGCTTGGGAAAGTGCGTACGGTGGTGTGAAAATTCAAATTTAATGATAGCCAACCGACCTAACCCGATCGGACTCCTTGGCGGCGTGATGATCACCAGAGCGTGCCCTCTGAAACGCGCGGACGTAATTTTGCCAGCCCCGCTGCCAGTTGGCTCCCTGACCCAGAGCTAATCAAAGCACGCGAGCCGGTACCGAGAGTAAGTTTTGACACTTTCAACCATCATTAATGGAACTATGCTTTTTTGAAGCATGATTAATTTGCACCTGGCCCAGACACCAAAGGAACCCCTTTCGTGAGTGGATCGCGTTTTTTACCGACTTCTGATCTTCCAACCAACCAAGCGATAGAGAGAGTGAGAATGAGTTAGAGGGAGTAGAATGCTGGCCATCCTGAGTAAGACAGATGAGGTGCTGGCCGCGCCGCGACTGAGAAGGAAGTCATAATTCATCTTCCATTCATCTTCGTCCGAATGACACAAAAACTACCCTCCGATGGTGACCCGATGGTCGCTGCCAGTCGGTCTGGGTCGGAGAATCTGTTTGTGGTAATTGAAAAAATGGGAAGTCCTTTTTTTGGTCCAGCCTGGGGGGTTGAACCTCGTACTAGTCAAGGTCGGACTCCCTCACGAAAATCGAACTCATCGAGTTTACGCGAGGCCAACTAATGAATCTAAACTTAAGCGGGCCTGGATCGCTTCGCGTTCCCAACACGAAACCGGGAAAAATGTATCTATTTGGGAACGAGGCCACCCAAATTGCGCACACGGGGTTCCTAATACCCGATCGATCTCGCCATTGATGCTTAATTTATGTCGGCTGGCTAGGCCCCGGAACACGACGCTCACGCAGCGTTTAGGACCAGGCGACGGTACGCAGAGAGCACGAAATCGAAAAAAAGCTAGCATGAGGTCTTACAGAACCGGGCCGATCTATTCTCACAGTCCCGAGCGAAAAAGTATCACCGGGCATCGGATCTGGAACAGGTAAAAAAGGACCTGGTGGGACTGCCGAGTCATTATCCTGATTTCACACGTGAACTCAGGTGTGCCGACGCAGAGGACCCGATTTGGGCGAAAATCTGCGCATCCAGCGCTCGGAGGCGCTCCTGGCTATCGGGGTCCTAGGGGGAGGTCCAGGACGGATCCTTTTTTGTCAACCAACACTGCGCGTCGTCCTGGATTTCTCGTTCGCCTATTTTCTTTTTATCCCTTGGTTGGTGTTTCTTGGCCGTCAGCATCATCATCGTCATCATCATCGTCATCATTATGCCTCCTTCGCATATTCTCGGGTTCGTTTTCGTCCCATGTCCGACACTCTCAGACCCTGTGGCTCCGCTACCAAGCTTTGCCGTAGCAGCGAGAAAAACGATGGCGAACGAAATCGGAAAGGGGTTCTAGGAAATAAAAAAAAACGACGAGGAGCAAAAAAGGAAGAAAACGCAAAGCGCGGCCTGCACGCAGAAATGTTGTGCACAAAAGGAAGCCTATATTCTTGGAAATATTAGGTTTCAAATAATTGCTACCGCCGCCCGCGCTCCGCCGGTCGGCCGTTACCAGCAGAGCGGCCCCAGGATCAGATCAGGAGGAAACCGAGGGCACAGAAACAAGATCACCGGAGAGCGGAGAAACTGCCACAGGATAGTTCACAGGAAGGAGCGCTCTTCATGGCTCGTCGGAAACTGGAAAAACAATATTCTCCACAAGAGCTGCCGGCGTACGTAGATGGAACAAGCGAAAAAACGCGCAGAGTCCTTATACCAGGACCCCGGTGGGCGTGCTGGCGTCGGGACGAGGACGAGAAGGTGTTGCTCCTGAAGGGCTTTCGTTTCGTGCTTTTTCTGGCTCTTTCAAGTTGCACCCCCTTTTCGGTGAAGTTGCGGATCGCCGAGAACCCAGCGAGGCTCGGTGGGACCAGCGCGCACGTCATGGTGTCTTGCCAGGTTTCGTCCTCAAGATTTCTGTATCGTCGTCGTCGTCGTCGTCGAGAGTATCCTTTTCTCATACGCCTTCCCGGGATTTAGGACTCGAGGATCGTAGGCTCTGGTTCGGGTAGTAGTAATGGCTACGCTGGGCTCGGTGCGCTGCTCCGTGGAGTTGCGTGGCCGCATTGTTCAATCGCTTTGTTCTCCACGGATGAATGACAATCTCAATAAACATTCGTCCTCGGGGAAGATGTTTAAACTCATTCATTTTTTATGCTGCACACACACTTAACGAAACTGTGCGTTATTGGGTGCTGCGACATGTTCCAGAAGCAAAGCGGAACGAAACGATGTAATCAGTCGCAAGAGAGTCGATTGTGATGAAAATTTGCCATTATGAAACCATAAACATGTAATCTCTGATCGAACAATCTGATTAATGGATTGAAATTTTTCCACTACGTGTCTCTAATGCCGTGCGAATGCGTTCCATTATCTGAACACCCTTTAATTGCTAAACTATCCTTCTACTACTTAACCATCAATGTCTGCCGAGTCCCAATCATTCATGATTTAAAATTGATTCAAAATAGGAACTAGGTGGGTAGATAAGTAGTTGGCGTTGGTTGATCATTATAATAAATAAAAGTTATAATATTTTAAGTAACTACCATAAAGAATATGTTTGACTAGCTATTGAGTACCTCCCGAAAAAAGATGCGTAAGGATCGTAAACAAAAACACCGGTAATTTGCACACATGTTTAAATTTGTATCCTCAATTGGGTTAAACCACAACTTTTGTAATCCTATGATCTCCAAAGTAAATATATCACTGATTGATTGTTACCAAGAAGGCATAAATGTGAAATGTGATCATCAAGCGAAAGGAGCCGAATTGAAACGTAAAGTTATTAGAACGATATTTAAATAAGTAAAACATCAACATGAACATACTTAGTAGTTAACCGTTTAATTTAACAGGTTTTGGGGGACCATCTAAATGACGGTAAAAAAGGGTGGGCTTCCAGTGGCCGATGGATTGAACCATAATTTAGGTTGCCGCAAGCGGCGTGATTTCTGTCGGTGAAGTATTCTTCCTCGACAACTCCACGCGAGTTCCGTTTACGGGAGCCGAAATTCTAGACGGCCGTGTCGGGTCGAATATGAAAATTACTGCAGCATCAAACAGCCCCGAATCCGTTCCGGGGGCGTAACGCGTCAATCAAGCGTGCATTGTACGTGTTTTAATATTTTTTTTTCCTAGTGGGTTTTCGAAGCAAACAATTTACACACCAATCCCGAGAGTAGGCTCCGACCGAGATAGGATCAACGTCGGGGATGTGGGAAGGTAGCTAGGTGGCGTGCGAGCGAGTAATGATAAAATCATCAACAACAAACTTCGCCGCTAGTGGCGCAACGTAATTACAATAATATAGCTGTCCCATGCGGTTAGCGCAGCTTCGGTTAACCAGGGACCCTTTGCCCAGGTTCGCTGTTGTGTGGGAGTGAACCAATCGGTCTCGACATACCGAATCGAAACTCCGAATGTGCGGCACATCTCTTTTCGATAGTATCGAATGTCTCGGTTTCCTTGCCAGCCACGGCGCGGATTGTTTCATAAAGCCCCGAAGAAACTGCACAATCGTCGAGCTGAAAGAACTGCACTGGACTCGAATCCGTCCAATTCTGGTTGGGCGAACAGGAAACATCAACCCAAACCGGGAGGGTGGCAGAACCCTCCGTCGGCCATACACGGGCTGGGCTGGGTTGGGCAGGGCCGGGTCGCCACAATGCAATCAACCGTAACAAGTTGTCAACCGATCGACGGCAGACCGATGCTGGAACCACAGAATCCCTCGGAGGTCCGGAACATGTAATTAAGCGTAGGGAAATTAATTGCGCCATGATTACGGTTCTTCAGCTCAACCAATCACCGCCACCATCGCCGGCAGCCGTCATCCGCATGCCTGTCCACAGTCTAGCTTCGGCGGAGTGCTGGTCTAGCTGTGAAGGCGGGCTATTTGGAACGTGATTCGCAATTAACCGTCCCCGCATGTTGTGCGAAAATTGGGGTACCCAAGGTAGAGATTACGATTATCGTACTGCAGGATGTAGAAGTTGGCAGAATGGCGGGTGCGCCGGATATGAGAGGGTCAAGCACTGGTTAGGTTTATTATTATAACTTCATCTAAAATCTGTTGATACCCGCTCACTTCATTTGCATACCTTAAGTTGTACTAAAATTTATTAACATTGTTCTAAACTAAAATTTTGGACAATCTCTTGGGACGCAACAGGGCTTTTGGTACGAAGAAATTCCATCCGAACCTGTTGCCAGCAAATGTGCGACTTTTGGCCTTAAATTTCAAAGATGCTTGCCTCGACATTCATAGGACTCCACAAATGGCCTGTAATCAACCGTTTGTTCACTATCTTTGTCTCTCCGTGCCCTTGACTCACTTTCGTTTATTCTAGGAAATGATCAAAATGAGAAACAGATTATGGTCAGGCCAAGATGGCCGGGCGATGCGTATTGAATGAAATTTTCAGAGAGCTATGAATGAAATTCATTGAAAAAACTAAATCCCGATCGTTTGCTGCATCTTCGACAACATCCTTTACATCCTTTTGCGGCCCGTTATTGAACGCCCGTTTTCGAAGAAGGCACACCCGCCGCGGTTAGCAAAAGTTAACTGCCTGCCACAGGGCGGTGAGAGAGCATAAAAAACATGCCCCGCTTGCCCTTCCAGTCCAGGTTATGTGCCAGTGCCAGTTTCATTTTCACGTTTCCACCGAAAAAAGGCAAACGGGAACGGGATTAGGAGCGGAAAACCGGTGAAATCCATACATCATTGATTGTCTCAATTTTCCGCAGCCAGGCGCACCGGGATGCCGTAATTTATGAGCAATGAAGGACGGGCCGGGCAAGGATCGTACAAAAGACCGGTGAAGCCCGGGGACCGAAGCTTCTGTGGGATGGTACAGAGGTCTTTCAATGGATGTCACAAAATCTTGGCAACCCAAATCGGGAGAAAGAAAAGAAAATCGAACCTTCGAAATGGTGCTGCATTCCTGCATTCAATTCTCACCGGATGTTTGGCATGATCGGTTTATTGTGGACAACACCCATCAAATGGGAGACGCTGCTTTTCAGAACTGCTGCCGGCCGATGCCCAGGTACGCAGCGGTGGAGTGTATCCTCAAGCTGTGAAGTGTAATCTAAATCCGTCTTTTATTGGACTTTTATGTGCAAGAAATGCGGTAGCGAAATGTTTGCACACAATAACAAGATTAAGTCGAAAGTTAAGTTCAACTTGAGAGGCTTCAACATGGAACGCGGATTTTAGTTTGGATCGATTGTTTTCCAAAATTTAATGTCTTGGTGGTTTTTGCAGTTTTCTCAGGAGTGAATAAAATAAAATATTACTCACAAATGACGGGACTTGCGAAAGAATCAGACACGTCTTAGGAGACAACATATTTCTGCCGTCAGCCAACAAAAGAAGGGTGAAGAATTTAACGGCTTCATCGAACACTGGATGTGAGAAGTGAGCATTAAACGTTTATTTCATTTTGCACGAACTATCGACCCGCGGGCGGAAGTAGTGAAAACACTTTTTTCAACTCGCGCCGAACACCGAACCATCGACCGTTGTAGCACAGCGTTTCCCATATCCGACACTGGCCCAGGCTGGTCCACGGATAGTAAACATCGAACCAGCCAGCAAAACCAAAGCAAACTGACGCAAGTTTTACGACCAGCAGCGTTCCTTCCACCGCGAAACGTTGACCATAAAACCATCAAGTAATAAACCATAAAATGGTTAAAAATTTATGACACAGAAAAGTGAAACGAACATCAAAAGCATAATATAATAAAGCAAAGAGCTATCGGATGGGACCGTTTATTTTATGTGTGTCGACGGCGAACTTCGGAGCGAAGGTTCTGTCGGCCAAAAAGTTTCGGACGAGCAGAAACCGAGCACAAAAACTGAATGCAACTCATGTCCTGCGATCAATCTGTGTTGCTTCACGGTCCGTGATTTGAGGCGATGGTGTTCATGCCGAGCAAAAAAATAACCACTTTTTGCGCGTAAGTGCCATTCACCTTCCGTCGCTTATCAGCGATACGGGGCGAGAACGTTTCTGTGCATCATCCTCGAAGAAGGCTCGGGCCTTCGCCCTTACATCGTATTGCGTGGCCTTATTCGACAAGTCATCAAAATTAAGAAGAGTACCGTTGAGCATAAAAACCTACATCTATCAGTCGCGTTCGCAAAAAAGGGTTAGATAAAAGTGCATCACTTTTCTCACGCATTGTTCGGGGAAATGCTTTTAATGTAATATTGAACTACGCAGTCAGTAATGATTTATTATTGAAAAAAATGTGGAGATACTTACCAGAATATTCATTTCTGCCGTGATGAATTGTGGTGCCTTCGCCATACTTTTGCTGCAAAGACACTGCCTAGAATCACTTTTTCACTTTCAGAAACTGAGGAGTAGCTTGGGACGCCCTAGAACGCGAACCGGTTTTATTGGGCGTAATTGCCTCTTTTCCTCAGACGGATGTCCGAGCAATCGTCACATCGGTTCCTCAATTCAACCCGATTACCCAATCCACATCGTTCGAAATTGGGCTGGTCCATTATTCAGTTTGCTCCCTCTTATCCCCAGACGAAGGCTACGGACTCGCCATAAGGAAATGTGCAAAGATTGCGAAAATTTTCTCACCAATCGTTACCCTGGCGCGCGGCCGGGAAGTATGTATTGGCTTGGGTAAAGACAGGGCGAAAGAATGCCGGACGCTCCGATGCGATGCTATCGCGTGCGCTGATTTGCCCGCGGACGGCTTGCAGCGGTCCACACCCAGTCCGTGAATGTGACAAATAATTGGAAAATTGGTATCGCTTACGCTGCTCTCGAGGAACACCAAACTACGCCATCATCATCATCATCGGCCATCGTAAGCGTCCCCATCGGTCGGCCGGCCGGCAAGGCGGATGCTTTCTTATAGTTTCTTACTGTATTTGGTTTGACTCCTTTCTTTTTGTTCCGCTCCGCTTCGGCATCTCGGGTTTGATTGGGGGAGCCGTCGCTGCTTTGATCAGCTACTTGCAACAATGCGAAAATTGTCTCATCGGCACTGATTAAATTAGTGCTGACTTGGTTTTATTTCATTGCCTCATGCCAGGACTCATCGTAACGGATGGCCTGATGAACTTTATTTATGCGAAACACATCGCCAAATCAGTGATATTCAAGATGGAAGATGTCCAGCTGTTAAATGGCTATCTGCAATCTTATGGTGCGAACAGATAAGCTCAAGGCTGATCGCTGAAGCACCCACATAGTGAAATGGAATGTAATCACACCGTGCACGCAAGTTTAGTAAACATCTGCCTAAGCCCCAAAAACCTCGAAAACCGTACGAGGTATTCTTCAAAAGATAACCGCTCTGCAAAATCTGCTTCCCGATAGCGCATTCAACCACCAAAGATCGCGTTCGTCAGTACGGTGCTAAATTGAAATGACCGCATCAACCGATTGAGAAGACGGCTGATTTAAATTTCCTTCCAGACGACTTGCACACTGTAGTTGGTAGGCAGATGCTTGTAGATCTTCGTATTATTCGCGATTTTCGTTTTGGTCCAACGGATGCAATCACTTGTCCGTTTAAATCTAACCGCGAGCTGATTGGCACGACCCAACTTCTAGAAACAATTCTAGTCAGACACTTGTTTTGATTTGTAGCGACTTGGTTTCTTCGGAAAGAAAACATGAAATTGCCAGCAGTAAAAGAAGAAAACACTCTCGTTCTTTCATTGTGAATTATTTAGTCACCAGTCGCAATCTTGGAAAAATATCTTTGTGGTGTTTTGAAACACTTGTCAAACTGAAAGTATCAACTTGACTTTGACATTGAACCGATCTTGCGCACTGACAGCATTTCCAAAAGAACGCAGTGCACTGACAGCATCCTTTCTTTAGACCGAATTTTTAATTGTCAATAATGCCATTGAAGCGGAAACAAAGGTGACAAAATGTGCAACAAGTGAGGACAAAGGGCACTCAGTGGAGCACATGTTGAATGGCCACTTCCAAAAGAACGTCGCCGAAGGTCAAGATAATTATTTTCAAGCTAGTTGAAGTGATAAAAGTGATTTGTTTAGAGATGAAATAAAAGTTTCGCTCGTATCTACCGTTCGTACGTTAGCGGATCCTGGATCTCCTGCACAATGAGTAATTGCGAGAATCGTCCATTGTGTGTCGTCATTCATACCGTGTAGTTAGTGAATTGCGCATGATTCCAATGTCAAGGTAAGCTTTGCAGAAAATATATAAGATATGTAAGTAGTTTCGTATTGTTCTAAGTTTTAAGTTTGGCAAGGCTCTACCTTGCGAAGAGAAGAAGAGACAATTGAAGGCCAACTTTCAAACGCTCCTTTGATATGAAATATTTGAATGGAAAACGTAAGTTTCGCCACAGCCCAGTTGACGCGTAGCGAGGTTAGTTTTGTCTCAAAACCATGATCACTCAACACTACATATTCCGGGAAACATCAGATTTGATCTTTCATTCCGTCGCGGACGTATTTTGTTAACCTTGGACATTGCATTCATATTGAAATGAATGCAAATAGCCTCCCGAAGCGACTTTTCGTAGAAAAACACGGCAGCAACGAGCGGAGAACGAAGCTGTTCTTTGTCACCCAGCGAAGGGTTCTAATTTAAAAAAAAAAAACGGTAAGTAGCTAATGCATTGTTAGTAATTCTGTGGTAATGCTGTGTGGTGCGGCTATCAATCCCATCTTGGAATATATGATGAGGAGCAACGTGTTGATGGATATTTGTTCGTTCTTTTATTTCATTTGTAGCCGTCAGTGCCGCCCTCCCGAAAGAATACGTGAACCAGTTTTTGAAAGAACAGTTTGATGCAACGTGATCACTAAGAGGCGCGTTTGTGATCGGTGCGTTTGGTGCACCACACGGTTCGCGAAATGCGTGAGCCCGAAGAAGACGAAGTGCTGGAAAGGATCCTTCGCCACCAGCTTCGACAACCGCCATTCGCCCCTTTCAGTTCATCATTTACCCCTTCATTCGCCGATGAGGACTCAGAAGTGTTGGTTGCCGAAAATTCGTTGCTGTCGATGTACTTGATGCAGTGCACGTATCCGATACAGTACAAGCTAACGTCGATCAGGTATGAGGTGTATGTATGAATCTCTTTTTAATTTTCTATTGAACCAAGCAACACCCACGGGCATTGTTTGGTTTTCACTTTGCACTGCAAAATGTGTGTCAAATGATTATTACTCTCCTTTTTGTTTCTTATGGATCCCCACTGGGGTGGCGTTCGGCTTCTTGTGCTTCGGCAATGTGTGCCACGCGCGCTCGATTGTTGTAATTATGTGCCTATCGATGTACACCGATTCCTTTGAATAGGCTCAATGCTTTCAATGCCACCGACAACGACGGGCTCCAGAGAGGTATGGGCGAAGATGCTGTGCTCCCTGTGAGCTGCACAGATGACCACGATGGGTCTTCTTTGGTGGAGAGCAAACAAACCAGCACAAACTTCTGGTGCCGCTCTGTACGCGGTATGGAATGAATGAACCGACGGGAGAGACGCCGACCGAACGAGAGCCGCGTCTGGTACGGAACTAAATGCCAATGAATGGGATATCACACCTTGCTAAACAAAAAGCATCAAATCGGACACTGGCGGATTACCACCGGTCTGTCGATGAATGAATTCTTCTCGCCCTGGCCGGTGTATTGTTATGGCGGACAACATATTCCGCAAACCCCTCTCTATCGACCCTCTGGAATGTGGCTGTGTGTGTTTGACGATGTTGGCCGGAAAGTTGGCCGACCTTCTGCAAACAACGGCTGAGGATGGTGGTTGTGGAAGCGAGACAAAACAATAACAAACCAGCATTGCATTTCCCCTGGCGCAAAATCTCACAAAAGACGACCTTAACTCTCTCGCAAGGACGAACCTGGGCGGCCGTGGCGTATTGACAGGCCACGGCTTTAAAGACACCGTTTCATTACCCAGCCAGAGTCTATTGGTCTTTTATGTTCAAACGGGAAAAGCATGAATGAGAAGAGAGTATAGGTCAGGTTGTGTTGCTACGATCGGCACGGTGGGCCTGGGTCCTTCAGAAATTCTCAATGGACTGTTTGTACAAAGTCAAGAGCGCTGTAACGATTGTTACATAACTGTGCAATTTACTATTGATTAACATTGCAAAACAAGCGTGTATATTTTCTTGGTATTATTTTGTTTAATCTTCAATAGTCACAGGGTCCTTGCCCCCGTTGAGAGAGTATTCGGTAACGCTTGTCATTGCCAGTGTTTGATTTCCATGACCGCGGCGTGACAGGGGGTAGGCACTAGGCCAACAACCCTGCCCGAGAAAACTACATTGTTACTGTAAGAAACAAAGATTTACATCTGCAGGACAAAACCGCTCGACGGTTGTAATAGCCGGATAAGAAGTCACAGGGTCCAATGCAAGCGTAAATGTTCCAACCTTCAGCTGCACATCCATCGTTATTCGGCGTCTCGAATGAGGGGCAGGATGTGATTTTCTTTGTGTCTACTCGACACTTCCTTCTTTCGAAATTTAAGACGTTCGTGTAATTTGATAATGAGACTGGCGGCGGGCCATACCTCCGGCCGGCGGTGGTGGCACACCAGGGGAGCGTGGATTTGCTTGATCGCCTCGATTTGCTAATAGGCTAAATGATTCGGTTCTCGAGATAATAGTGTCGGCTAACCGCACCGGAAGGTTTGGGACTACTTTTCCTCCCTGCTGCGGTGGTAGTTACTCAAAAGTGATAGTTTATCTGGTAATTTAATACCTGCCGAGGGATGATCCTGCCTGTTGGGTGTTTTTGTTCGTTGTAGTGATGCTGAGAATGAACGTGGCGTAGCTCTTGATAGTTTTAATACCAACCGTAGCGCTCTGAAGCCGGTCTGATGGCTGTGGTTTGGGCACTAGGGTAGTTCCCAGATTCTGCACAGTGCCAAATGAACTCATACGTTCGCAGCATGCTTATTATAGGTGAGAGAAGCTAAATATCCATTATTAACCAACTCGCGTAACATATCTGCGGTTGTATATTTTATCGCTGTTCCGCGAGCAGCTATTCGATCGATCTGAAATGACAAATCGTTTACTATCTATCTTGAGCAGCTCCTGGGACCGAAACGAGTGACGTGAAGTGACGATTTCCTGCACGGTCCAAGTGTTTTTTATCCATCGTTCTCGTGCCGGTAGCGTTTCTCGGCCTAGGCGGGTTGTCGGAACGCCGACGGTGACGGGCGTCTACTTGCTACTTGCGGTAGCTAATTAACTGCTAGGGAGCCTCCTTCCGGTGCACATCGAATCGGTTGGAGTACCGTCGGCGCCCGCAAGCATACTTCGAAAGGTCTTGAAAAAAAGCTAATCAACATATTTCTTCGTCGTGCGCGAACCTCGTTCGCCTCGAAGCTGCTTTACTTTTAGCGACCACAGTGCCGCTCGCTAGAGGCATCTGCTGCTGTATAGGAGCATGGTCCAGCAAGATTGACAAACAAATGCTCTTCTTAGCCCTCGGTCGGCAACGGAGGGAATCGAATTGGCTTATCCCCAGCGTGTTGGTGTGAACGGCTGCTGCCAAACAGCCGCCGATTTGTTCAGGCGACCAAACTCCTCCAATTCCATCCTTGCCTTGCCGCGTGGCGCCCGCCTGCGGTCCCTGGTGGCAGCAATCCGTGTGAGAAATGAGTCTTGACGGAAACACATTTATCATGCGGACATTTTACCTGCCAGTGGCACTCGTTCTTCGTGCCGTGTTTGTTCGTGAAGACTGCGGCGGTGGCGGCTGCCCTCCTTGACACCCAAGCGCCAAAGTCACGGCGAAAATCCTTGGCGCAAAAGAGAGGTGTAGGCTAATCACATTGGGTACCGTCGAAGTGTTTTGGTGTATGCGGACTGTACCGCAGGGACTCGGCGGTCGGCTAGGAAAGCATGTTTTTTTACACGCCTCAGACCGTTGACCATCATCCGCGTGGTGTGAATGTTGTGACCACAACATTTGCTTGCTTTGGGTGCGATTGGTGGACAAATTAGTCCCATGTATACGTCATCATGTGGGCGGACTGTGCTGTGGTTGCGTTATTTTTTATTATTAATAACTCGGTTATCGCCGCATCATTAAAAAGGGGGCCGTCGCAAGAGAGTCCAAGCTTCATGGGAATTTATCTACATGGTCACACTTTGCATGCTTAGTCCTTAATGTAGATCTCGGTTAGGTCCCTCCAGGCTCAGTTCAGTGCCCTGATGTTCCCGAGCTCTACAGAATACGCGATCCGTGATTCGCAGTGGTTAACAGTATTTTCCTCAGGAGTACACATTACCCTCATAACGACTGCCCCAGGCTATTGCTTAATATTGCAACTGTTTTTCACATATGTTTCATGCATGGTGTGAAAGAATCATTACCATTGTCATCGTTATTGTTAATTTTAGTCAACCTTTCTGTTCTCACATATTGATGATATGAGAACAAATGGCAAGTTGGTAGCCATAGACTAATGGGGTTTTTCAAATAGTATTCCTTTTAATCGCAGATTTTGAAAAATGATAAAATTTATATCAAATCTTCATAACTTTTATTAAAATGTCGGGGTTTATTCATTATCTATTCTATTCACGCTATGCGTTTGTAGTCTTTTACAATTTGTTATGAACGCAGACCATGATAAAGTTTTAAAATCATAACGATTTGAAACAATCCGAATCTGGTTTTGTCAGGTTATATTTTAGTTTTGTTGCTCATCATTCAATGTGTAGAACTTAAATTTATCAACAACATATGATTATCGTGAACATTGATTAAATAAAATGATTCCGACAAGCCTGATGAGCGCTAATTTGTTGCTAAAAACACGTTCACCATTAAAAGGGCTTTTCAGTGTTTCAATTAGTTATCCCCTGGTGATTGCTGCTGGAACATCGCTTACGAATCCAATATTAAAAATCTGTATCAGAGTCGAGAGAAACGACCGAAAAAATGACGAAAGAAAAATCATGCATGATAAATTATGTTCCACCGGCACGACGGGAGTTGCATGGCAAGTAGTGGATTGTTTGTGGTCTGATCGTCACCACCGTATGGTGGTGGTCAACATTTTCTCATTTGACCTCGCCGGTCTCCGGGAGTACCTTTCCCGTGCTCCTCGCTATATTGAACACTGCTAGCAATCTTTCTCGTAGTCTACACTCTCAGCGGGGCAACTGCCGCTGCGTTCGTGTCCAAAGTTTCTCTCTTAAGGTCCTCGATCTTGCCCGGTCCAAGCAGCTTCTCCGCTAATCGTGTGCCGCCGCCGGTCTTACAGCGCCAACATCGCCCTCGCTGTTTTTTTCTTGGTAGCTTTCCAAACGCCCGTTGTTGGAGTGCTGCTGCGAGAAGGTGGCCGTGTCGTGTAATAATGTCGAAGCAATTTAAAATACTAATTAATCAATCAACGTAATTAACAGAACACGGTGATTTTTCATCCGTTCCTCCGTGTGATCCGAAGGAAGCTGGCAAAGCTAGATGGAAAGCTTTCTCTATTTTTTGCTTAACCTCCGAAGGATTAAAATTGACTTTTCCAATTCTGCACTTCAGTCTTCGGTTGTCGGCGGTGATATTTTAAAAATCTTTGAAAATGGTAACCAACGCCTGACGCTGTCCGAGCGATAGAAACAATAGTTGAATAATGATCATGGTTCAATTTGTCGAATTCTTCAACTGTTTTGTGATTCTTTTTTGCATTTGACATTAAGTAATTCTCAATTTGCAAATGATGGAAGAAAAGTAAAGAATCCACGAATCGTGAATCCACTATAGGTAAAATGTGCTTTTGCACCTTTTTTCTTCACTTGAACTTTCTACTTACGAGTTGGTAAGTTCACACTGACAAATGGGATAACAAGCATCGCCCACTAATTGCCTCCACTAATTATCCAATTTCTATAATTACTTCATTTGGGTGAAGGGAATGAAAGTAATTTATTATGATATCTCTTACCGAGACGCATTTGCTTCTTGTTTTTGCTGTATCTTGAAGCTACTCGTCGTGGGCTCACCCGCCACCTACAAATGCTTTGATGTGTGAAGCTCTGGCTCTCGTTGGCCACGAGAGGCAAATGGTTTTCATGCTTTCCCATTTTGCCCCATGCTTCCCCGTTATGTTGCGCTCTCCATTCTTTCAATGCATACCTCCCAAGTTTATGTGATGGTTATGAAAATGAAGCACCTACTGACTTTATGTTGTGCCCTTTATCATAATTTCTTTTGTATTTTAAAGGTAGTTTTTCTGCACTATTTCTTATGTTTCTTATACTTTTATTTATTTACATTACTAAAGTTTTCATTTTAGCCAGATGTTGGCTGGTGTTATAAAGCTGCAATAGCTAACGAAGCGCCTGTGAAGTCTGGTCTTAAAGCGACGACACCCGTGGCAGATTTTTTCACGTCCTACCTTTATTAGTGTGCCTCCGGTCGTAATGATTCTGGTCGGCGGTACCGCATTTTTCAGAGTTTTGCGCCTACCTTTCGATCAACTTTTAGCTCCTGTGGCCTATGTCGATCGTGGCTTCTGCCGTTTAAATCGGGTTCCACCATTTGCTGAAGGGTAATTTTATAATGATTTCTTTCACTGAACTGTTGAACTGCTGTTCAACCGGTCAGTGTGAGTTGGTTCTCTTGTTTTTATGCATTTCAGAAGTAGACGATAATCTCGTGTTGATACCTTAACTGTATAAAGCTTGTTTACATCTACCAGATTTATCTTCTTGAAACATGATGTGTGAAATTATATAAAATACTCGTGCAAATTTTGATTTAGAAAGCTTTCTTCGGC
The DNA here is from genome assembly GCF_943735745.2 of Anopheles bellator. NCBI lineage: Eukaryota > Metazoa > Arthropoda > Insecta > Diptera > Culicidae > Anopheles > Anopheles bellator. The sequence continues at coordinate 58,808,280 of NC_071286.1, forward strand.
ATTTGGCAAACATGATTGTGCATGCTGCTTATGTTCTCTTCGTATATCGTATATCGTAATCATTGACGAAGAATATTCGTTCCACCTATTTTTTGGACTTCCCCAAACCGTTGCGTTTTGCATAATTTTACGAGATGACTGAGATGGGGGCGCGTAGCGAATGCTAACGACGAGTGAAGAGTAGCGTTTTTTGTCTGATGGTAAGATTATGGTATACATGATTGTGCGAGTAATCAGATCTCGGAAAAACCAACAAAGCTGACCAAACAAAAGACGATGTACTTCGGTGCGCATTGTTTTGTAGCTTAACAAATTAACTGTACTTAACCCCCACTCAGCATGATGTTGAGCCTCCGGAGCACGACAACCAAAGATAATGCACTGCTCGGATGCACCAGTGTGTGCTAGTGATATTGTAATTTAAGCCAGACTACCGTGAACCAGCTCATTAATCTTGCGGGTGCCGTGAGGTGAAATTTGGGTTTTGATAGTAGAAGGATAAAGGGGCAATCTGTTGTGGTCGCAGTACCAACCGCGTACTGCGTGCGTATTGTACGGTTATGGTATTTTGCAGAGAATTGATTTTTTTTTTCGCCACGCATTAACGTATTTCTCTCTACGGTTCGACTTCTTTCGAAATCGTTTACGAAAACCTCGGTCCTGAATTTATTTAGTGGATGACTTGAGTCGAAACCATTGGTTCCGAGTTAAGGTGACGAATGTCAGGTCGCCTAGACTTTTGTACCATTTGCATATTGCGAAACTCTTGGTTTCCAATTATGAAGTGGAAAAGGTGGTCAAGGATTTTCTGACGACTTAAAGATTTCAAGATAACAGTACCGTGGCAGTGAGATAAAGTGATGCATATGGTGCTTGAACTACCGGCACTCAGTCACATTCGCCATCAACATCATACTGTTCGCCGGTCCAAGGGTTCATGGCACGGTTGCGTTGATGTGTGGAAGAAATTATGGTAGACATTGTTGTTTTATTTCGAAATATTGTTTACAATAAAAAGATCATCGGGCGGGTGTCTCATGATGTTTTCACGGATTGTTGGTAGCATTCCGTTTTGCCATCATCTTTTCGTTGGTAACATTAAGCTTAATACACTCATAAAAGATAGTAAACATTGGTTCAACCAATTTTGTCTTGTTATTTGTTAATTAATTATTTCTTGTTTAAAAGCACTTTTTTTTGTTTTGATGGTGGAGTAAAAGGTTCTGTAGTCAATTGTTCACAAAATGGGAGTTTTATACGAACAATAGAACACAGGCATTGCAATTTTTAAAGGCTCACCGATTACGGTTTTTTTTGCTCCCTCGGTGAAGGTGCGTATGATGAAACTATTTAACATTCCCTGGAGTGTGCCTATAGCTTCGATTAATATACATAAGAGAAGTTGGTCACTTCTTTTTACATTTTTAAATGACTTGAAAAGATTTGAACGTTTTTTGTATGTTTCTCTTAAGGTTTTTTGCTATTTATTAATTTTTCTGGATCGATTGGAGCATTTTAATAGTCAGTCGCAAATGAGAAGAGGATGGAATGTTCCAAACCAGCGCAGCACCGAGTGATGCATTATTTGTAACCTCAGCTAAGTTTCGGTAGTTTGCGATTTGATGTCGCGAGTGATTTATGTTACCTTTGCCACCGGCCAACTGCAACCGACTTTAGGTGACTTCTGCTGCTGGCATTTGGCGGCGTTACAGAGTGCTCGTGAAAAAAGGGTGTTTATTATAGTTTGGAATTTTGACTGTTGGTTATCGTACTGCTGCAGGCTAGGGGCCAGACGCACGCATTTGAGGTAAAAATTATGACTCCCGAGAGAGCGAGATATCGTTTTTGTCCGTTATAGGGTACACATAGAGCAGGGTCACAAGATAGGTTTTTTATCATCCGATCCCAGATCAGATTTAGAATAATGATTTCTGGTAGGATTCGAATTTTATTGCTATAAAGTACCTACACAGGAATTAAACGAGAGGCACATGGTTTCGAGGGTTGCCTATGTTTCAAGCTATTCTACCGAGGGTGTTAATTATCAAACTTTATTCATGGGAGGCTGTTGGGCAACAACATGCCCAACCGTTGATTTGCAGAGAACGCTTCGTACACTTTCATTCACCGTTAGTTACCTTCTGTTCCATTTTTAGATTATGAGAGAATCGTGCCACGCGAATGTGAAGTGAGTGCACAAATCGAATAAAATAGCATGAAATTCATGTTTACCACAAGCCCACAGTGAACGACATCCTTTGCCGTGACGTGTGGTTGTTGGCTTTGGATTACTCCTGCTCGCCCTGTCAGTCCGTGGACACACACCGTATCTTCCCATTCGGCAATCCTGCGAGCCTTAGCACCAATACGTAGGGCTAGGGCAACACGGTGACACTCTATTGAAGCGCTGTTGTTTCGCCACGGCCCCGATACATAGGATGGTGGTGTTGGTGTGCTTCGGTGTATCAGTGTTTTGCACCTTTGAGCGTTACATTGATCGTGTCACAAAAGGGAAGCGAAAAGGAAAAAGTATTTCAAGTGCTTCATTGAATGTTGTTTGTACTGCTGTTGCTACGCTCTCGAGAATTGTGCCGACGCGCGACGGCTAGGGGATCGGCGAGCCGCGACCGGTGCCGTTGGCGGCGTAGTTTAGAGGTCCTGCGGCAGGGGTCCTTTTTCCCTTCGCAAGGCTTGTTGTAGCTCAATTGCCAATAAGTACTACCGTGTGCAGTAAACGTTTCCATTGCACCGCAGAGCGAAAGAGAAATTCAAAACAGAAGGGTAGAGCGAGAGAGTGCAAGTGATCAGAGTCCCTTCGGAGCAGAGCGCATAAAACATGTGTCTCCTTCTTAATCGCACCTCGCGCGAACCAAAGAGTTTGTGGGCCTGCGTCTCGGGCCTATGCATCTCATCGAGCAAGTTCTCATTCAGCGCGTGGAACGGCTGGACCACGGCTCTGGACGGATCCTGCGAATGGCACAGACGACACCAGCAGGGCAGAGTTTATGATGGCGGCAGTTGGTACCGTCGGGACATGCTTCAGAATGTTGGTGGCAGGACGACGCAGCAGAGATCGTCCTGTTTTTCGCTTTTAATCTAACCACGGATCATGCACGGGCACCCGAAATTTGGCACTCAAAAAGTGGTGGTGCTAACACACACACCGACAGAGAGAGTGAGAGAGTGAGAGAGAGGATACCACGAAAATGGATTCCAGGAACAGCGAGTCAGCCACCCCTCGGCCACAGAGCCAGACCGCCCGAGAGAGGACACAGTTAAGCCAAGGACAATGGCCCGCGTACAATTGTAGTGCTGCTGGCGCGGACTCCTAAAATACGAGACCCGATGGACACGGATCCGGATGCTGAAGGTATGGTGGTGTGTGGCGTTATTCCGGCGTGGTGGTAGCTGAAGTGTTGAACCTTTTATTTCCCAGTTTTGTTGAAGTTGAAGGTCATCACGGAACACTAACAAGCACACTGCACCACCATCATCACGCGCCTCAACTTCTCTCGCTATTCTGGGAGTTGTTTGCTTTTATTCGTGTGAATCCATACTTCACACTGTTACTTTCACTTCGAAATCTTCTCTCTATCGAGCATTGTGACTCTCTCTCTCTCTCCAACACTTTATAGCACTCATTATTTGGGTAAACAGGATTACACGATCAGCTGCAGCAGTGTGTTGTGTTTGTAGGTTTGCAAACAACAAGGCGAACGACACTGTGACTCAACTTTGCCAGAGAGACTGTAGCTCGTCGTAGGGCGATGGGTCGCGCGCCATACGACTTCCTATTGTCGAAAGTTCTATTGATGCATCGGAACCGCGCTCTCAAAGGGATTCGGGTCTCGGTGTTGACGGACTTTGTTTGGCACTTGTTGAATCCCGTCGGGTTTTGTTTATTTATTATGCAACTCGTCACCAGGCGGACTGCAGTGCGCCCCACCATTTGACGTGTGCTCTGTTGTGTTGCCGTTTATGTTTCGCATCGCATGTCTGCCCACTTTTTGGTCGATTTGCTTACTTTTTTTCTCAAAGAAGGTGCCATATTTATCGATTTGCTTGTTGATTATACCCAATCGTTTTATTCAGATTTGATCTCGGATCAGACTGATTACTTGTATTTTATGTTTTTTTACGAACCATGTCCACAACATTCTTGTGGGTGCTGGCTGCAAATTGCACTCTAATAATGGCGCCAATTTCCATTTTAGGACTTCCTCCGAGAGGCCGGTACTTAGCAACGGTGTGGCGCATAAAAATAATAATACCGAAATGCCGCTTAGAATAAGCTACATTTCAGTTTGTTTTTCCACTTCAATCTAACTTAAGAAATATTTTAAAAAATTCATCACAACGTAGATTACCATTTCAAAACTACGAAATAGTAATAGGACATTTCGATTTCGTTGCCGGGTGTAATCTTCAAGGGGATCTGGGAAAAATGCCCAGAAATCTACCGGAGAACGACCGAGCAAGGGAATCGAAGACTATAGTTGGATTGGAACGGAAAAACCTAGAGTTTAAGTATTATTATAAGTATTCCCATATCATACCTTATCATACTCTCTATATCTTACTATCATATTATAATATCACACTATATTAATTTAAAATAAAATAGAATATAATATAATTAGAATTAATTATAGCTAAGCTAGTGCATAAAAGAGACGAATTGGCTTAAGCTAAAAATCTCTATAATACATGAAAAACAAAAAAAAACGAGATGCCGCTGCGAGAACACGAGGGTTATTGGTTCGGATGCGATTTTCATATCCCGAGGAAGAAGAAGATGAAATTCTTCGATGTGCCGTCGTCCACCTCAACGCCACCTGGCCGTGTTTTTCCTCCTTTGTAGGAAAATCGATGATGGAGCATCACCCAGCGGTGTTAGATAAAAGAGGGACTGCGCGATATTATTATCGCTCCGCTATTACTATTATTAGCACCAGCGACTCTCTCGCCGTAGGTTGGTGAAAAATCGAAGGAATGTTTTGGTCGCAATAAGTAGATTGATTTCTATTTCTTCCACTTCCGCAAAAGAGGACGCAAAAAGCACCCCAAGGAGAGGAGGTACTTGCGCCGAAGGACTTTGGTATCCATCTTGACGAAACAGACCAGGGAAGCACGACCACACCACAGAGAGGACCGAGCGAGGGCGCAAACCTATAATCAACATATTTTGGGTGGCGAGAAATTTCCGAAGGAGAGCGATGCGAAACCCCGCAAATCTGGGGTGGTTGCTGCTACCAAAACGGGGGGCGAACCTTTCCGATCGATCGATGGCACGTCACGGTTCCACGACACGGCACCATGCTCTCTCGGCCTAACCAGTGTTGCGTATCGTAACGTGCGTACGACGGCTCTCTAAACCGTGGAATGTTGGAACGATGGTGGTGCTGGATGTGTCTGGCAGGGTGGTGCGCTGAAATGTCAGAAATATCGAAATTGTGCGTGTTGTCCTCAGCGGACCCCGCAAGGGCTCGGTTTGCAAGGATGCTGGATGCTGGATGCTGCCTGGCTATCCGTATTTTATAGCACCCCAGAAGCATTTCGCTCTTTCCCCAAACGGACCAATCCGTTAGAAAGAGAGAGAGAGAGCGGTGCCAGGATGAGAAAAATCCCTTTTGCCGTCCTTTGGTCGACACTTCGGGGTGAAATTTTATAGCAAACCCTCGCATGGAACTTGGCAACGTCGCGCAGTCACAATCCGAGCCAGAAACCCAGCAACATTAGCCACGCCCCTCGGTGGCGGAGAGAGAGAGATGTGTTAGCCTCGTCGCGGGCGAGTATTCACCCCCTCGGCCGTATTTGGCCCCCTAGTGCCGTAGCCAACTTGTCTGGCTTGGCACGGTTTGCGCCTGGGTTGGTTTCTTCGTCCGTCGCTGGCCGCGAAATACCTGCGCATGCTTTCGCTTCGTGCGTGCCAAAGCGAGACGGCGGCCGATGGCTATGCTGCCGTAGCCTACTACGAACACCATCGCACTTATGCTGCCCCGACCGAGGCTTCGATGCGAGAAGAGCATGTTGAGAGTGCGATTCTCTGTCTCGCTCTTCCTCATACACTCTGCATGCTGGGTGTTTGCGAGTGTGTGCGTTGTTGTAGAGATCTTTCGATCTGATTGGTCCACACTCCTGCGGCCCACACGTAGTGGTGGGGGCAAACGGCTCGCGAAGCATACGATGCATAAGCATAAGCCGCCGATTCCTCTGATAAATGTGCCAGCCACAAACGCGTGTACTCACAAACACGGCTGTTCCGTCGAGATTTCACGGGGTTCGGTACGGGTTCCGCGGCGACCGAGCTTTCACAGTACAACGGAAAGGTGCTCTGTTCGCATGTGCGTGGCAATTCCGCACGCGTGTACCGTGTAGCTAGCGCGACGTCGTCCTCGTCGTCGACGTTTCTCGTCTCGTGTGCGGGTGTATCTTCGCTGTGGCCCCAGAGGGTGGCGTCCGCGGGATCTGTTTTCCGGTTTCCGATTCCGATCGGCCCCAAAATCCCCAAGGACCCGGATCCTTAGAAGAGGGCCCGCGCGATCGTCTACTACACCCATGTGTGTATGTGTTGGGAAGTGATCGAAAGCAGCTCGCAGCTTCCATGATAAGGTGGCGTGCAAGGTCCCAAGGTGATAACATAAGTGAAAACACTGAGTCCGAGGAAAGCAACTGTTGTGTGTGCTGGTGATTGGTGTGAAGTGGAAGGGGTCGATCTTGAGCTTATCCGATCGCTTCCAACCCAGATCTTGCCAGAGTTCAGAAAGTCAAACTACGAAATATAATTGGCAAATCATAAAATCATCCACCAAACCCCAACCTCTAGTGTGCAGAGTGTACCTCTACTTGGTGTTGTCGGTTTCATGCGAGGTCCTGGTGTTGCACTTTAAGATCGCATCGAGAGAGAGAGAGAGAAAGTTGGGAGGGTGCGATCTTTCGGATCCGGAAGAATCAGTTGAAAGCCTGATCTTATTAGATCACGTGCTCGCAGTGCTTTTGGTGTGGCCGTGTTAGTGTGTCGATGCAAGTTCCAATAACCAATCGATTCGGATTGGTGACACGCGCGCGCGTGTGCTCTGTGTAAATGTTCGGCATCCTTGCCGCTTGCCGGTGTCGTAAGCCGGGGATGCATTTGATCACGGCTCTGGTCGGTTCCTTCGAAACATTGTAACGAGAAACGATTGCCAAAATCGTGTTTTGGTTGTGTGTGTCGCGTGGATTTCTGTGTGTGCACCAACCCCTAGGCAAACCGAATTACAATATTTTCCAAACTGTTTGCCTACAGACAAAGTGGTTTCGGCCTCAGTGCGGTAAGCGACGACACAGCACCGGCAGCAGCAGCGGCGGCGGTGTCGATCGCTGACTTCGGTGGTGGTGATTTCGTTGATTGTGTCGACGACTACAGCGGCAGCACCATGCTGACCATGGAGTCCGACATGAAGGGGGGTGGCATCCTGCATGCCACGATGCCCCCGCACCACCCGTCGTCACTGCACGGCCACAGCACCTCACCTTACGGTGCGCTCGGATCGCTCAGCATGATGAACCTCGGACAATCACAGTTCACGTCGCATCAGACGGGCAGCAGTGCGGCGCAACAACATCACCTGCTGGCCAATGCCGGAGGTGGTGGTGGTGGCCATCAGCAGCAGCAACAACAACAGCAGCAACAGCAGCACCACCTGACTCATGCGCTCAGCAGCAACAACAATAACAACAACAACGGTGGCAGCAACAACAGCAGCGGATATGGAAGCCACACGCACGATAGCAGCCCGCTGCAGCAGCCCGTGTCCGGTCTGAGCCCCACCGGAGGCCTGGGTGTGGTGGGCCAGGGCCACTCGCAGCACAGTTCCCCGACCGGGCTGTCCGGTGCCACGATCCAGCACCATATAACGGCCAGCGGTGGAGGTGGTGGCCACCACCATCATCACCACCACCACGGGGGCCCCGGTGGGCTGTTGGGTGTGAATCACAACAACAACAACACGAGCAAGGCGGCCCAGCAGAACGCGGATCGCGTGAAGCGACCGATGAACGCGTTCATGGTGTGGTCACGCGGCCAGCGCCGGAAGATGGCGTCGGACAATCCGAAGATGCACAATTCGGAGATCTCGAAGCGGCTCGGGGCACAGTGGAAGGACCTGTCGGAGACGGAGAAGCGCCCGTTCATCGATGAGGCGAAGCGGCTGCGGGCGGTGCACATGAAGGAGCACCCGGACTACAAGTATCGGCCACGCCGGAAGACGAAGACCCTGACGAAGGCGAAGGAAAAGTATCCGCTCGGGGTCGGATCGTTGCTGGGAGGAGGCGGTCAGTCGGCGGACGGGTCCGGCGGTGGCGGTGGCATGCGAACTGGCTCCTCGACGACACTGGCTGCCCAGCAGGCGGCAGCGGCCGCAGCAGCGGCCGCGGCGGCCGCCGCCAACCGTGATATGTACCACCAGATGCCTCCGAATGGCTACATGCCGAACGGCTACACGATGATGCACGATCCGTCCTCGGCCGCCGCCTACCAGTCGCAGCAGCACTACATGAGCAATTACCATCATCACCACCGGTACGATATGGGCCAGATGGCGGCGGCGGCCGCCGCGTCCGGTACGGGCTCGCTGAACAGCTACATGAATGCCACCGGATACGGTAGCATGTACGGCGGGGGTGGTGGAGGCGGCGGCGGTACCGTTACTGGTGGCCAAACGTCCCCCTACGGTAGCAGTGGTGGCCTGCAGCAACCCGGCTCTCCGTATAGCACGACAATCCAGCAACAGCCCGGTTCCCCGTACGGCCTGAACCACCAGCCCGGAAGTGCGATGTCCTGCCAAAGCCACAGCCCGAGTGATTCGAGCATCAAATCGGAACCCGTCTCACCGAGCCCGATCGCCACCGCCACGAACAACAATCTGACGATGAAGCGTGAGTACCTTGGCGGCAGCGGGCACCAGCAGGCGGCTGCGGCCGCGGCCGCGGCCGATCTTAGCCATCTCATCAACATGTACCACGTGCCGGACATGCAGCAACCATCGGACCACCGGAACCAGCTGATGCAGCACTACCACCAACAGCACCAGCAGCAGCAGCACAACGCGAGCGTTTCGCCCGATCTGCAGACCCAGCACCAGCACCACCAACAGCTGCAGCAACAGCAGCAACAGCAGCAGCAGGTCCTGCGAGCAATGGCGCCGATCTCACACATGTGAGACTTGGCTACGACTACTACCTCTCCGCAACGCAGCAGTAAGGCCACGGGCGGGACTCCACCTAATCGAAACACGAGTAACGGAAGCGCAACGGCCGTCGCAGCGGTTTCCATCGATTGTGGTGCCGCCTCACCTCCAGAAGCATCATCATCCGCTGCAGCAGCCGCCACAAGCAGCCTCTTCCAGAGCCATCATCTACAACATTCGCTCGATCGGTTGCCACTCTCGGCTTCGTCCTCACCGCTGTCGGCGTATCGGCACCATGGGCACGGCGGAAATCAGGACATGAACGGTAGCGGTCGGTCAACGGAAGTCACCGCGACGGCGGCCCATCATGCGGCTCTGCTGGGCAGTGCCGCCAGTGGATTCGGATTTTCGCTGGCCAACGATGACGGTTCAGCGCTCGGCGGCAATGATCACGATCCGCAGGACCACCACCATCATCAGAAGCATCCGTTTCACGCCGCCACCGGACTTCACATGCCGTCGCCACCACCATCGCACCATCATCACCACCTTTATCACTATCATCATCATCACGATTATCATCATCATCATGCGTCGCTTTTGGGTGGTGCTGGTGGCGCCGGTTTCGTCGGTTCGACGGCGGCAGTAGTGGACGGTAACAACGAACCCGGCGGCGGTGGCGAACGGGACGACACGTCTGGGTTTCTGTCGATTGCCCCGACGATACCAGCATCGGGTGCCGAAAACAACTACTGTCTGGAGGGAGGGATGGTGGTCGGCGGTGGACCTGTGGCCGCAGCAGCAGCACCGTCTTCGTCATCGGTTGATGAAGACGCGCTCGAGGAAGAAACGGGCGCGGAAATCGTCGTCGGGAGCCAGCGATCGAACGATCGCTCAGCGGCGGCGGGACCAACGTCATCGAGCGCGATTGCGGCGGCTGTTGCCGCTAGGACGGCGGCTGCCGCAGCAGCGGCCGCTGCCGTCGTAGCCCACCATCATCACCACCATCATTTGCAGCCGCATGCGGCGGCGGCAGCGGAGTTGCAGCAGTACCACCATCGGCATCATCCGTCGCATCATCATCGATCACTGGCGATGGACGTATCGGCACTATGAGAGGCGGCGGTGCGCAAGCAGAAGCAATAGAAACATTCTGTTCCGTAGTGTGACTGACGCGTGCCTCGTGGGGCGAAATTGCGTGCGTGCGGTGGTGATGTCCTTCGCCGTGTGTGCCGTTCCGAGCTTTACGGCCGCCTTCCCGTTTAAAGTAGTAGAAACCTGTCTTCCTTTATTTTTTGCGGAAGAGATACCAACACAGAGGTTTGTTTTTGCCGTTGCAGTGGGGTGCTCTGGAAATTAAGTGGTGGTCCCCAGATCTTTGACTTGACGCGGTGTTGCGGATGGATGGAACTGTTGATCGCGGGGTCGATCGGCAGCAGTAGTGGCGAGTGGGTCGCATGGGTAAGAGGGCCACCCCATAACGTTTGACGTAATGTGTGATATTATTATTCCCCTTTTTCTCGAATATTTTTCAAGATGACTCCTTTTTTCTTCCTATTTTACACTTCTTTGTTACACTCTTTGTTGGCCACACTTGTAGGCTACAATTCAATTAAGGAACGAACTCTCAGACTTGACTTTCTCGAGCGATACAAAAGAATTACGAATCGAATTATGCAGTGTTTTGTGACCAGATCCGTCTCGGGAAGTGCGTGCGTATGTGTGGAGAGGTTAAAACGTCGTCGAACTGATAATGAGTTAACTGTGCCCAGTTTTTCGGGTTCACAGGTGTGTAAACTTTAGTGTAATCTCCAGAGCTATAGGTTTTTCTTTCACGAATGGTGTTTTCTTCCGCCACCTGAACGAATCGAATTATGTGCGGCGAATGGTGAAAAGACACATCAGACGACGACGCACGCTCAAGCGTTTAGTCCTTCGAGGGCACTTTTCTTCCGGGGGCGCGAAAGGAAAGTGGTGTAAAAAACCCAAGCAATCAACACACACAATAACTCTCTACGCAAATAATGTAAAGCATATATTATATTAGTTTTATTAGCGTTTAGCAAAGCACAGAACACAACACAGTGAACTCAGAAGAAAAGGGCGCCGCCGGCGTTCAAAGGAGAATTAAGAATTTATGGAAGTAATATGAATATTTGTTGAGTGAGAATTAAAGACGACACAATCCTGAGCTACTCATTATTGTTTTTCTTTGTCCCTTGTGACCTCCAACGATGGGGGGTGAATGTGTTTTGTATGAAACATTTTTCAACATGGCGGCGCCGACTAAGCAGTTGTTTTTCCAGCGACTACTTCGACCGGCTGCTGCTGTGTGAAAGTGTTCTTTCCTTTTTCCTTCTGACGACGGTGGGTCCAGATCTTCTGGCTCACTTCTGTGGGTCGCATCGGAGTACAGGACTGGCAGCGATGGATCTGAAGGCCGTTTTCGAAAATGGTAATGTGTAGCACAAGAACGCAGTAGTCAAGTTATGCAACTGTAAATAGACGAACAAAAATGGTGGATAATTAAACGCAGAAGCGCAGAGCAGAAGTACTAGACGAAGAAAAAGAAACGAAAAAAGAATAAAAAATAAACAAAATAAAACGCAAACCAATGATCAATCATCAAAACTGCACCTGTAAAAACTGACAGAATTTAACCGATTTATCCAGCAGCCGACACCCGTCGGGGTGTTGTGGCGTGAAAAGTAGCCGATTGGATTGTTGTATGGGCAGTAGTCCCCATCCCGATCCCGTCGGTGATATAGAGAGCAGCTAGGTAAACTGTAGCACTTGGTCAAAAGTGGTGCAAAAGGAATGTGGAAGAACAAATACCTAGTAGCGCGCACACATGAGGAAGGAAAACAAAAACACACAGAGACAAACAAAACGAGCATACCGATTCGGAACCAATGTAATGAAATATCCCGCGAGAACACTGAATTACTACTGTACGATGGCGAATTTCCAATGTTAACAAAAACCAACAATGCAACTAAAAAATGATGAAAAATTGAAATGAAATGTGCAGTCTTGTTTTCTTTCGGGGCGCATCGTGGTGTGTCTGGGTCATCGGGGATTGAGATGGAATGGAACGATCGATTACGATGCGGTCGTCGCTGAGATCGCGGTCTCTGTTCTCCAGGGTTTCCGCTTTTCTTGTGTCGTTAGGTTGTCGTACGTTGGCGTTTCGAACCCCTATGTGTGCCATCGATTGATTTGTGTTGAGTTTAGGTGGAGCTTTCTTCATAACCGTCGTGTTCTGTCACCGGAAGATGCCCCTCTCTCGAATGGATTTGTGTGGGCGCTCGACTTTTCTACTTTCCATTTGTCATAGGCGCGAAGTGGATGCACCCGCCGCTAAGGACACGTTCTGACAGCAGCAGCCGGTACACAGTAGTGGCTTAGAAAAGGAGCGATAAAATCGAATGCTCGCTCAGGACCCAGTGAAGAGCACGGACAGCTGGCAGGTAAAGGCGTGATGTAATAATTTTCTTCCACATACCACAGCATGGTCCGTGAAGGGACAGACCCACAAACGGTGCATGTTTCGGTGTGCGTGCATGAGTGTGTAGAAGCAAAGTGCTGCCCAAGTCCCAAAAGGGACTCCGAGCCGGCTCGTTTCTGTTAAATCATTCGAAATAATTTTCTTGCCGAAACCTAGCGTACCTTCGGCCGGAATTCGCGGAAAATCGCCCTTGGGGCCGACGGGAAAAACGGCGGGCCACACAGAGTTCGTCCCAACGATGACGAACCGTTTTCTCGAGCAGTGGGTAGCGTGTGCTCGTGTGCGGTGTGCGGCTGTTTTTGGGTCTCCGGACCCAGCGTGGACAGCAATTAATTATTAACTACACTCTCTGCACCGCTTCCCAACCACGCTTCCGAAGCCCATGTGTTACGCACATCAGCTGTGGTCCGGCGTGAGCAACATAGTTTTTTTTGTCTATTTTTCTTCCACTTGGGGTCCGACGGCAACCCCCGTCGGGTTTCAGGTGGCGTGTGCGATCGGTTGATAGCGATAATAATAATCATACGAGGTGTTGGTTTGCCTTGGACGCGCTTTTATGTATGTTTTTCTCCGCGCTTACAGACCTAAAGTGTTGTTGGGTTCGTTTTTGCTGATCTCGACTGACCCCTAATAATTGGTCGGAAAAAGAGATAATTTTAAATGCTCCCGTTTATTATTCGCTTCTCTAGAGGTTGGCATGAGAATGGCCAAGTAAGGCGAGAGAAAGCATAGGAACGAAAAATCCAAATCCAAATTGCATCATGACGCTGCAGGGAGAGCTGTTAAGATGTGCTGTTTATTAAGATGCTCGAGCAGCACGCTTAAACAAAAAAACCACAACAACTCCGGCCAATGGAGAACCTGAAAAGTTTTTATGCCCACCTGTAGACTTCGGAGCGCCAAGCGACGAACCCCACGGTGAAAAAAACGGTGTGAAATTAAGTCGCCAACCCAGGAATGTGTGACCCGTGGAAAAGATGGAACAAAATAAGCAAGTAAAACGATTTTTATTGCAAATGGTGGCTCCAGAATGCGGCACAGGTTGTCCCCGCGTAACGGAACTTGACGTAAAATTCCGATCCACTTCTCGCACTCCGCTGCTGCCTGCCCGCCCGTTCGCCCTCCCTTTTCAGCAGCTGCGTGTGAAGATTGGGTTAGTATCGCTTATTAATGTTAAACCACTTTAAATGGGTTTCCGATTCCAATGCTCTCTCGATTCCGTCGGCCCTCCGCCGCCTCCGGGGATTACCGGTGGCTTACCGTGTGTGCTGCTGCGCACCATCTTTTGTGGCCGATGGCCGAACGGTCGTGCTCCCTTTTTTACCGGTCTGTTTTCAACTCCGAAAGAAGTCATAAAATTAAACAAAAATTATGATAATCATCGCGTTCGATCGCGAGAGAGCGTCACCGTGGTTCGCGCAGAGCCCGACCGTGCTGTGGCCCGAAATTGCAGGTTCTGATTTCCATCGGGGAGCAATAAACGTAATCAAATCAGTGGTCACGGAGGCTCGCGCGCGCGCGCACGCCCTGGGGTCGAAGGAGATTGCTCTGGGGTGTTTCGTGCACGTGAGGCTCTGGAAAGTAGGCCCAATCTTGCGTACCTCTCCTGCTCGAGGCAGATAATCCGCGCGTGGTGATCGAGGATCGTCATCACTTCATTAAGAAGAAAAAAAAAAAACGGGGTAGGTAGAAAGGAAAATCGGAGCGAAATCGGAGCAACCTGCCCATCTCGTGGTGATTATGTCGATAAAATTGACGATGACGGCAACGGCGGTGATGACGACCTAGAGTTGGTAAGCGACATGGGTTTATCTTCTTCTTTTCGGGCCCGAAATACCCGTTGTGATAGCAAATGTCTTCATTTTCAGGTGCCAGTGCGTAACGAGTCTATCGTCGTCACTTTGATTTGGGGCTGCATCGTCGACCGTTCCGACGAACACTGTTTCCGATCCGATCCTACTGCCCGACGGTCCGATGCAGTTTAATCTATCCGTCGCGGCGGCGCGTTGGTCTCAATTAACACGATGTTATCAGGAAGAGATCGTGCGCGCCCCATCGCGGATGAATTTTCTTTGGGGTTTGTGTTGTGAAGCAGTCGTTGACAAATGGGCGCCGAGCTTAGCATTGATTACCTGACAGGCTCTCGGGGCGGCGTTGTTTTCGTCCGCGAGGGGAGGGCGGCGTCTGGAGGAAATTAGGAAGATAAATGTTTTCCGCGCCGCATCTTCAATTTGGAAGAACTTGGAAGTCCACAACGGAATCAGTTAGAGAAAATCTCCCGGTCGGCCCCCGGCCCCGGTCCGGTGATAGTAATTTCTTTGCGAGTTTCGTTTTTCCCTTTTCTTTCTTTCGAAACGAAATCTGATCTTTAAGTTGGATCCGAAGGTTAAGACCGGGGCTTTCAAAAGCGGGCCGAATCGGAATATGTTGAATATGCGCGTGGCAGGGGCGCGCGGATGTTTACGGGCTTACGGGCAGTAGCAGCCTAACAGGGATGTAATTTGTTGGCGAGACTAATTTAGGTGAATTATTATAATGCTGAGGGTTTTTTTTTTCGTCCAGAGCAATAGTAATAAAAAACAATAGCTCTCCCCGTGGTGAGTGGTGAGAAGATTAGTCACGTGAGGATATGAATATTTTTTTTATTAGCAGCACAATTTATATGGAGCTTTAAGGTGAAGGTTAAGTGGATTGATTTGTGCCTGGATTTATTTGTTTGAACACATAATTAGGCTAAAGATGAGCACGATTTCATAATTTCGTGCCACTGACAGAAGTTGCTTAATACTTGATGGTAAGTAACATTTATGTAACACTTCGCTTAATATTTTTATAAAGTTTACCCATTTATTAACCACGGTAAGCCGTTTTAGTCCTAGTGGTTGTGTGCAGTTGATTGGAGGATTCTCTCTTGCTCCCAACCTGCCAATCTCGAGTTCTGTTTTCGCTCTTCGACTCGGCCTCTCGCGTATCGAAGGACACTACACACAAATACTAATGGCCAGTGTAGCAGCAACTAGTAAAAAGTGGCACTGTGTGATGTAGGCTGGCTCTCTCGCACATGCGCAGCATAGTTTTGTGGTTTTTGTTTGTCCGCTTTCAGCAAGCAGCACGACATTTTACAATTTTCCCATCGTCCTTTGGGGTAGCGTTACTTTAAGAACCGTATTAAAGGTAGATGCAGTCCGTTTGGTAGAGTTTTTATAACCGCTTTCTCAAAACTCAACCTTAGTTAGAATGTTTTATTCCTTTTCTTGATACGTAATAAACAACCGTAATTATTTATGATTCTACACGATGAGTAAGGATTTTAAAAGGAAAAGGCGAGCTCGCGAAAAGGTGAGAGGCTCGATGATGAAATTGTCTGAAGTGCTGGTTTTACATTCTCATCGAAAATTATCGGTTCATTTATCGCAGAAGCTTTAGAAATGCTTAAGATAATATTCGATACGTTAGCTTAACTTTCTAGTACGGTATTGGTTATAGACGTAACAGAAATGAATGAATCAAATGAAGAGAAATCTCTTTTTAAATCATATTCAATTATTTATCTAAAGTAAAGACCGCCTGAGAAAAACGATTTTCTGTTGTAAGCATGTCAAAATGAGTACATCTTACCATTAAACATTAATTCAAAAATAAAATATTCTTGCTCTACTACTTCTCTACTTCTTGCGTCCTTGTAAGTGGTCCTAAAATTAATCGACATTGCCAATCAATTTGCCATTTCTATTGCAAAACACAACCCAGTTCATTCGCAAGGATCCATTCGTGGGGCCGCACTTTCACTTGTGAAACTTTCTCCATCGACACTGCTCGAAGTTGCTATACTGCTGCTGCTTTTGACGATGGCTCCTGGAAACTTGTTTCCTATTCAGTGGCATAAGTTAGAGAGTAATTTCGGGCTTTAATTAATATGAGTGCGTAGATAAGGGACAGAATGGGACATGACTTTCGCCGTCGTCGTCGTCGTCGACGCCGATTGTACCCGTTTTGAATCCGGTCCTTCTCCAGAGCACTCCGTTTTCTCCACCTTTCTTCTAGCCTTCATTAACTTCAGAGGGGACACCCGATTCAGTGCGACCATGTGCCCAAAAGTTCCCGTTTTGGCTCCCCCCAGACTAGGTGTTAAATGGGGAAAGTTTTTTTGTTTAATTGCGCAGGCCAGCAAGGCGACAAGGACGCTCGGACTCTTCCGATCTCGTCACCGACCCAACTGACGAGTGCGCCGGTGTGTGACTTTTCGGAGCGAAATATGGCACAACTAAATACTTGGACTAATAATGGAGTCATTGCTGGTGTCGCAGGCGTATTGTGCTACTTAATAATGACTTGTGTGTTTCATAAAAAGTGTTACGACGCGTATCGTAACGTCAATCTGTTTCAGTTTCCTTTTCATAATTATTATAGGTTTAAGGTTTTTTTTTTACACACCTTTCGATAATTAAATCATAGACCCCTGCCCTGCTTCCGATACCAATGGAAGTTTGTTGCGAAATCGTTATTTCAAAGTTTCTTCTAGGTGTTAGACAGTTACAATCTAGACAGTTACAATTGCCATTTTTGGAGGAACACCCATAGTTCAACCATCTCTCGTTCGCGATATTAGGTCGAGAGACGAGAGTCGAGAAGAAATCGGAACGTGTTAAAGTAGTAACCGTTCGTCTGGAGTTCGGGAGGAAGTCGGCAGAACCGGCAGCAAATGGGACGGCCAAGGAGCAGCCGGGACGTAATTTAATTAAATCGTCTTTCTTCTCTTCTCGTCCAACTTTGCACGATTTCCGAGTTTCCGAGGCGCTGGGATGCGCCAACAGAAGCAGCGGCGTAAAGTTCAAGGAAGTCGATTAGAAGAAGAAAAATTTTCACTCCCCAGCCAACCCCTCCGACGGAACGCAGTGGGCCCGGTTCGGTAACAAGGAAGTCCGTCCCATTGTGCCCCGATGTCATCCGGGACGGACAAGCGGACTGACAGCATCCTCGACGGGACCGGGGACTCGTGCTCTCGCTCCATCCTGGTGTGTGGATCCTGGTTGCGCTGCGCAGGAATCTTCTTTTTGCGAATGCGACGAAGCAGGTTTTGGACCGGGGGCCATGACGTCCTGGTCCAACGTTTGAGACCAGATTTGATTTTTTTTTCGTGGAACGATATAATTCTTTTCTCTTCCAGGCCAGGTCCAACGGTGTGTGTTGGTACAATTCATCTGCTGTGTGGCTTCTTCATCTGTTGCTTGAGAGCGAGTTTATTTCCTGTTTGTCGGCCGTGTTGCATGTTTCGTATTTTTTATTTTTCGTACACAGACCCACACCGGATATGCTCATTTTAATAAGGTTGCAATAGCAGGTATGATAAATGTTTGCCCAAGACGGGGACCATCATTGAACAAATTATAAAAATAATGTGCGATGCGTCCACTTCATTAAATCAAGCTTGTATACGAGAATAGTTTTAGAATACGAAGAATACGAGAATACGAGAATAGAATAGAATGAATGTTTTATTTATTTAGTTAGTGTTACAAATAAAAGAGCTCATGTGTAGAACTGTAAATCATGAGCTGTATTGAACTATAAATTTCTGTTTAGGTTAATCATCAAATCCTTATGTATTTTTTACTAAAAGAGTTTCGTCAGTCTCACCTTATTCATGTCTTTTTTTCCCGAAGCCCATATTTTTATCGTATCCAATTTATGATTTAAAACAGACGTGCACACAGTTTCACGACACTTTTCATTACTAATAGTTTTGATTTCGAACGAGTTTTCACACCTTTCGGTGCACTGTGGCACACAATCAATCTCAAGCACACGTTCGCGCCGCCCGGTGTCCGTTCTCCCGGAGTGCAGCGAAACTTTCCTCTTATATTTATACTCCGGTTGGGGCTCAGCGCCTGCAAAGTTTTAATTGCATCGGCACGCCATCGCCCCCCGGTGCCGTCGGTGCAGTTCCTTGAAACAGCCAACAAGGGGCAAGTTAACTGAGAAACTAGCTGACATTCTGGCTTCTGGTTTCTGCTCAAACCCAACACTGTTCCGGGCAAGACGCTAGCTTTGGCTGGGTAGTGGCTGGGTTTCGCGAAGAGCAGCTTTCCGTTCGCCTTTCTTTCCAACGGTGCTGCAGCCGTTTTTTGCTATGTTTTGTGCTCGAAAGCCGGAAGTTATGGTGTGAAGTGCAGTAGTAGCAGTCGACTCGACACTGCCACAATGTCTCTCATTTTGGGGCTGACTTTTTCCGAGGAGTCTAGCAATCAGCAACGGTCTGGCGACCGGTGTTAACTTGTGGTATTTTATGTGGCTCTTTGGTAGCACCAGTTTTTGCCCCCTTACTGCACATACGTTAAAGTTTAAGGAGTTTCTCCCGTTGATGCCATTTGCATTTTGACCTTCTTCAATACCATGTTATGCATTTTACAAACAGCTCGATGCAAGTTTTATTGCTTTTCGTTTTTGTTATATGGTTTCCTCCTTTTATTTCATTCATGTTACAAAATGCTGTTTGCTTATTAAAGTAGAACACAGTAAAGGATATGGTTTGCTAAAATTAGTTGAGTACATTGGCTTTAAAATATTTTACTCATACGTCGGGGCTGGTGCTGCGGTCCTGCGCTTTGCTGAGCATTTGTTGTTACGTAGTCCTCGTCAGCGTCACGATCAGTAAAAGTTGGTTGACACTCTGCTCGGATGTCTGCGGAGCACCTAGCAAAATATTGTTTGCCATTTTAGTGAACTTGTTTTTGCTGTTTGCTGCCAAAGCACCTGATCCGAGGGCAGCCTGTTGCCGTGGAGAAAGTTGAACAAAAATAATCATTTGGGCGAACTTTAAAATGACTGAAAGTGGGAGCAAAAATCCAGGGAAACGATGGAACTGTGCATCGCTGGATGGAACTGTTAAAAAACAAGTTTATCAACCACCGAATTCAACGAGCGGCAAGGTTTTTTCTGCTTTTCTCCGTGAGTTATGTAGAGAGCAAAACTAACGAGTTTCGACTTGCAAGAATACAATCACACATTTGTTGTTTTTTTCAATTCTCAAACTAAAAGGTGGCCAAGCATTATAGTTCTACTAATGAACTATACGATACACGAACCGATTATTCAACTCAAACAAACGGCTTTTCAGCTTCACGGGGCGTATCCCACACGATGCTTTAAAATGAAAATGCATATGACTAGTATTAGTTGGGCATTTCACAAAAAAGTTGTTGGTGCAATTAAAATAAAAAAACTCCTATTTATTTGAATAAATAAATCTTTTTGCCAAATGTTTATGGGGCATATTATGAGTGTTTTCTGACGGGCAGCTATATACTCTATATAGTGCATGTTGGATTCGACCCGGCAATCAACAAAATGAACACGAATGAGCAAAAAACCGAAGAGAGTGCGGATGAAATTGAATTTAAATTAAATCCCCAGCCACGGAACAGCGCGTCATAAGCTCGGCAAGCTGGGAGGCAAAATTTAAATTGATTTAAAACAAAACTGTGATTCCGAAGGCAACGCTCCCCATCATCATCGTGGACAGGCAACATGGTGCTGATGATACACACGTGTGTCGATGTGTGATGAAAATTGACCGCGGAAAAGCTTCGGGGATGAAAATGAAATTTAATTTGCTTCTGCCCGACGGAACGGGCATAAGTTCAACAACAACAGTTTTCAATTTAAAGCTCATGACAGTTTTCGATGGAGAAGGTTTTTCATTGCGCGCCCTCTGTCGATTTCCGACCTCCCCCGAATTGAGTGATGGCTCAAACTAGGGTTGCAAAATACCGATAACCATCAACGAGGGGCGCGATATGTTAACCAGCGGCGAGAATAATAGATTGGCTAATATCTGAGAATTTCCAACGAATGCATCAAAAAGCACCGGTCCGCAGGAATTAATTACAACAGGCGGAGGAATGGAAAATATGTTGTTTAGGTCCGTTCGCGGGTTCGGACACGGGAATTTTCGTTGAAAAGTAAATTAAACTGTGAGCCACGTTATTGTACGTTGTGCAAAAACAAAATTAAAAACCTGTGAAGCGCCAATTGATTGCATGTAAAAGAGAGGTGTCCAATGAAATTTAAGCATTAAAATATGTAAAATCCTGCAAAAAATATGCTCATACATCAATGAAGGAATTGGAACAATCGATATCGAGATTTATAAAAAACATTTCACAAACATTTCAATCAAACTCGTGTGTAATATGCAGCAGAAAGAGCTCAGTCACCTTTATTGAACAGAGCCATTAACAATGAATATTTTTGGCCTAATACAAAAACTATTGGACCGTAAAAACGTAGTAAAAATATTTAAATGGCATAGTCGCGGCATAGATATCCTATCGAGATGAGCTCCATTCATAATGGAGCAAGTTATAGGGACAAACCGAGCTTCTTCATGTCGTTGTACCTTTTATAAGGCGGCATGGCTATTCAATCTTTATTTTACGTTCAATATTGTGAGGGGCTTCGACCAGAACTCTTCGAATATTGTTTCATTTAATTTCTTAAAAGCATGTTAAGATTGATAGTTTAGACATTAGATAAACATAGACAAAGACATTCTAGGCTCGGTTAATTGCGTTCTTAGCGATTCGCTCATCTATTGAAGAGTCCGTGATTAATGGCCTTTGTCCTTTATTCGTATGACACTCGTGTACTGATTTTAAGAACATTTACGTTGTCAATATACTAGTCGCAACAATCTTACAGTTTGCATATTTAATGGAAATTTTTTGGGGAAAATTACTACATTGAACACTTTTATTCAGCTATTTAATGCATGTGGCAAAGGTATGAAAATTATGCACTTAAGACAGCTAGACTTTTTCTAAAAACATCAAAAAGCGGACAATTTCTGGCGTGTATGAAAAGACATTTCATCGTCAAATAGTGTCTACCAGAGGTAACGAAACTTTTAATGGAAACCGAAGTATGTACTTCTCTTCCAGCTCCGCCGTTGATCAAAATCCGTGAGTGGCCGAAGCGTGGTACTAACGAGGACCAGATCACCAGATGATCCAGCGGAGGGAAGCAAATGCAAAAGAAAGAGAAAGAGATAGAGAGATGAAAAACATTGAAACTCCGCCATTCGGTGGCGAACTGGAATTAACTGAGCAAAGAATTGGATCAAAGTTCGCGCACCAGAATGCAAATCAGAAGCCAATCGATAGGCCGACATCCATTTGGCCATGTTGGAGGAAAATGCAAAACACATCCGGCCAGCCAGCCAGCCAGCCAGCCGGACCCCTCGCGCGGCAGTGAAGTGGTCAAGGACTGGAGCCGAGGGTGGCGAGCAAAAAATAGTACAACGATGGAAGGGATGGGACGGACTCGAACTCGCTGCGCTACTGCGCACGGAACTCTCTGGCTACGGGAAGGGACTCCGACGACGGGGGTGATGCTAGAACACATGTCTGCAGTGTAGGTTTATCCGCATGCTCCCGTGTGTATGTGTAAGTAGCGGTTCTCTCTTACGCTTGAGTAGTTGAAATGGTGTCCACAACCGTTGCATACAGGAGCCAGGATCCAGCCGCCACAGCATTCAGCCAGGCGTTGATGAGATGAGAGGAGTAAGTCAGGCGTACGGACCATCGGGATTCGGGGCCACTTTCTGGGCGTGGAGGAGCGGAGTTGGGTAAACAAAATGGACGGTCGGTGCCCCAACGGAGCAATAGGAGTGCAACTGGATGACCCTCTGGCCGCGCTCGTCGGCCAGATTCAGTCTTGCGCTTATTTGCACATTTCGGGCACGGTTCGATGCGGATGAACGAAAATGCGAAACGATTCTACGCTCCACCGTACGTGGGTGTGTAGGAGGTGGGCGGGGGGGCGGAGGCCCTCCACTGTATATGTGTTCACTGTGTGCCACCCGCTTGGTTCGATCCGCCGAAAAGGGAAAGCGGTGCAGCCGTCGTTCGGTGCAAGAGCTCGAAATGCAAACCCGAAACGCCGCAGAGTGGTGGTCTGTCCTGGCCAACGGTTACAGGGGAAAGTTATGCGTCAGATTATGCTGCTGGTTGCCGGTGACCGCTAGAGTAGCATGCGCCTTGCTGGCGAGCGATAGCGGCGAAAACATACTCTCCCCGTGGTTGGCGCGGGTTCTGGCGGAAAACTCGAGCTTTAACTCGATTTTATGGTCGCTGTTTACAAATGGCCCCACCCTGGTTTACGGGTTCCCGACAAAACATAATTACTGGTTATTGGGACAAAACTGTTCGAAATACAGTTGAAGGTAGCAGTTAGTGTTATACACTCTGCAAGCTCGAGATTTATTCAAGAATATACTTTGGAAGGTATTTTTAAACATGAAATTCAATATCATTTTTATTTTATATCACACCTATGAACTTAAAGCATCTTATGCTTTTGAGAAAAAAAAACATCAATTTCAAAACACAAAAAGAGTAAATAATTTCAATAGCATATTTTTGGTTATAAAATAATGTAAAAGAAACGTTTAAATATTTCGGAGTGTTCATAAATCGAATGGCTCCTTGAAGGGCACAAGACGAACGCGATAAGCCAAGCCGAGATAGTAGTGCGAAGTTGCATCGCAAACATATGCAAATGGCGACATCGGAGCGGTCTCCAATCCGGTTAGATTTTTCAAGGTTTTTTTCGTTTAGTGTTGTTTGGAAAACAATTTTCATGGCTAATATGTTGAATTTAATTTTGATGTTAAAACATTTTGAGCTTCCTTATTTTACAATGGAGACGCCTGGTATCTAACTATGAATAAGCATGGCTCCTTTCTACGCGTCAACTATAATATACCGAGATTGTATGTTTGAAAATCTAATACCTAATAAACCTTCACGTCTCAATGACCAATACTCTCACAACGCAACGAACCGCGCAGTCACAGTCCCAGAACGGTGCATTTACGCAATTAATCCGGCTTTGCGAAGAAAATGTTCGAATGCCGTCTTCGCTCGACGAATCGGACAGTCGCCCGTCGCCTGGCCTCTGCTAAGCGTACGTTGATTTTCAGTAGGTTGAGCAAATATGCTTTCCCGAGCCCTCCCCGTAGGGGGCGGCTAATGGCTCCAGCCATTCGTTAACGTTCCCAACCCCGGCGGAGGCATCCGGTGTCTCTCTGCGGAAATGCCTCCGGAGACGGACTGTTGGCATAATCAAGAACTCAACGAAGCGATATGAATTTCCTTCTTTCGGTCGCTGGTCGCTTCCGGGCCGCCCTTTCGCGCTCGCCGGAACTCGGTGCATCATAATTGGCTGATTAAAATTCAAACCGACGACGACGGTAGACGACGGCCCAGAACCAGGACCCAGGATGGGGATCGGGAAAAGTCTTGCAAGATTGTTCCATCTTCATATGAATTTTTGATATGCTGTCCGTTGTCGTCGGCTTCACATCGTGGATGCTCTTGCAGGGAGTTATCTCTCTCTCTCTCGAGGTTATGGCCGCACTTGCCTCCAAAAAGTCCTGTCACACGTTCGGTTCCTTTCCTACTCACGACGGTAGCGCTCTGCCCGATGCAGACGATGACAAATATGTTGGGAATTATTGATGCCCTCCACAAATCGACTCGATCGGCTGTTTGCTGCTGATGCCGATGCCGGATGATGACGAGGAGACCAATCCTTGGTTATGCTGGAAATGCTTGTCCTTGCCCTCGCTCGAATAATTTTCATTCACCGTGAGTTTTCACCAATCGATGCTCGTTGATAGGGCGTCGGAGTTTCTGCAAACATTTTTGGGAGGGAATTATTGATTTTCGTCCACCAGGAACTTCAATCATATTTCAATGGACGTGTGTTGAACGTGTTCTGCTAGCACGTGTATATGTGTGCTTCATTTTGAAGTTTCAAGGGTTGATTTATGGTTTGTATCGTTTGAAAATGTTGACATTGGTCCTCCGATATTTCGCCATGAAGCATTCGTTTAGTTGACGATTGTTAATCTCAACGTATCCTCGTACTTTGTATCGTATTAAAGGTTCTGTGACTACATCTGCATCGGTATGTGCTTACGTATGAAGATCATTTGAAAACCGAATAATTTTTCAACCACGGTAATGGAAGTGAATCATTTCATAATATAGAAGGTGGAATCAATCTTCGAAATGCGTTGCGTCCGTTCCTATTAATCAAACTTTAAATAAATGGTGTTGTATGTTAACCTAACATGAATTTTATTAATTTGCATTTTCTGACCAGCATCGACATCGGCTTAAAGCATCGACTAACCAATAATTATTAATTTCTCAAACTATTAATTGTTCAAGATGCTCAGTGCAGATTTATTTCGTTCACAATTCAGACGATATTGATAGGAATGAATTCAAAATAAACGGTTGCGGTTCAATAGGCGATGAAATTTATACAATGAACCAACAAAACTTTTGCCGTTCGGAAACGTATTTTACGGAAGGTCAGTGCTGATTGTATTCAATTGAGTATTTTTGTTAACAAATGATTACTATTGAAAACTTTGTCATTCTTTTATTTTTACACACCGCCATAAACTTTTGTTATTGTTGTAAATAGCAAATACAAAATCTGTTTTAAATCATCACTTGCGTGTTTGTGGTTGTCATTTACATAAATTTGTATTGTCCGGTCCGGCGTTCAAGACAATGATAGCCTACCACTCAATGGTAGGCCAATGGTTGTTGTGAAACAAACGCGGCTGGGCCTGAATTTAAAAGCGGCATTAAAGGATTCTCATTCATCGGCTTCGGTGCATGATTGTTTTAAGATCAGCAAATAGCGCCTGCACCATTTGCGGCCCTAAAGTGAGAGGTGAGAAACAATATTTATGGTGTCCCGTGCATCATGGTGGCCGTAGTGCTGCCCGGCAAATTGGTGTCCCTTCTTTAGCGTGTCCTTCGGGGCCAAACCGTGCACCGCAGGACACGGCCCGAAAGGACACCCTTGACACCGGATGTCCTACTGTGCTTTTGGAGGCCCGTCTCCGAGGTTCTATTGCAGCCTCCCAAGGTCAGTCAGGGTGTGAGAAGGAGTACATCCTTAATGGTCATGCTGTTGGGTCGCATTCCCGAATGATGGCATCCAGGTTGTTATGAAAGGTGTTCCAGTTCGTTCCAGGGATAGGTAGGGACATCGGGGCAAAGGTACCGCGTCACTGTGTCTCCTTTACACCTTTTTCCTCTTCGCCAAGGTCTATAAATTAAAGTCGCACAGTGTCGAACTCTCCATCTGCGATGTTGACCATGAAGCCTGACCATGAAGACTCCGAAGCCCCTGGTGAGGCCTTTGGTTGGTCGGTCTGGTCTGTTTGGCCATCCATGGAGGGTACAGGAAACATAATTTTAATTGCTCGGTCAATCGATTTCAAAAATTTCATCCATTAACATTTAACTCGCCGGAGGTCCACCGTCCGCTCGTGTGGAGCGAAGTTCTTCCAGTGGCTCCGGGAGTGTGAAGTGTTCTCGTTTAATTCTCCTACCATCCGGCCAACCTACCGCGGATCTATACACATAGAGACGTGCACTGTGTAGGGATGATTAGCATAAAAAAGCCCTACACGAGTCGAGCTCGCACTTGTGCGCGCCAGCTCTTCGGCCTGGCTGCTGGCCTTCTGGCTGCTCGCTGCAGGGTTCGCAGAGCATAACTCAACTTCTGTTTATTTATGTTTATTATATGTTTATTTACACATAAATTTTACTTTATCTTTCACACCTCACCCACCACGTGCGCGCGCGCGGTAGTTGCCAACGACCGGACCGGACACTTGGCCGACACGAAGGAAGCTCGAAAAGTGCCATCCCGCCCCGGTGGGGAGCTAAAACACAAGCGTCGTTTAGCCGAAACGGCTTCCCGGGTGGCAGAGTTAGCACCTAGTTCGAAGTCGGAAGTGATTTTCCGATTTTCGAAGGTGTTAGAGTGGAAGTTAGGACACGCTGCTGACCGAAGCAGTAACAGGCTGAAAGTAGAATAGCTTTCGATATGATGCAGCATAAATGAGCATAAGCAGCTCAATCGCCGGGGGAAGCTTTTCGGAAGCTAGCACCTTCGCCGTGCATGTATGTGTGGTCCGTGACTGGCTTTCGATGGGGGGGCCACTACCCACTATGCATATTTGACGAATGTTGCGTGTTTAAGAGGGCTTCAGAGTTTGGGTGATTGTTATTTTTCGGTGCCGTGGCCGTGGTGTTTACCGGGCAAAGCTTTCTCCACAGACCAGAAGCTGGCGCGAATGTGAATGTTTGCCCTGCGTTATGGAACAGCTTCCGGGACGATTAATCGTGGGAACTACTTGGCCCTTAGGAAAACCATAAAACAGTTTTGTTCGATCTGGCCAATCTGCGAGACAAGTTATATTTTCTGCACTAGATCGACAATCGGTTATCGTTTTTCTGGATGTCGAGTAATAATTGTATGGAATACTAAGCAACTAACCTTTTTTTAAAGTATGTTTGGACACATTTTGAATTCTTCGTAAAATATTTTAATTATACTTCAGCGCATGTCTAGTCTAAAATGTTTCATTCTTTACAAAAGTAAATTTTCAATTTAGAATGATTGTTAAAATATGAGTTAACCAAAAGGAATTTTAATGTTAAACCAAACTATGCAATGATCCAGTGCATATTTAATGCTAACCTCTCAACAACTACAAATTGTGCCCCGGTGTGTCCGCTTTTAAATCAACCTCACGGCCAAAAACCGGTTGCTGCGGCGAAGATTTATTAACAAAAATATGGAACTTTACACCACTTAGGACGAGCGCAGACGCTGCTGCCAGTGCTCCAACCGCTAACCATGTGTTGCCCGAAATTCCTGCGTGTTCCGGATCAACTTTTTCGGTAAAGCATCAGGTTCGACCGGGCCAGGCCAAAATCAGGGTCAACAGAAAAAAATTAAACTCCGATCGATTCGTCTAACCACCCGCTGTTCCAAGTTCGATCATAAATTGTTTCTTGATCAGCGCACCACGCCGTTACCTCCACCACCAACCATGTGGACGAATGTGGAAAACAATCTTCGGGCGGCCTCTGCCTCAATGGGTCATATTTATTAAGCACCACGATTCCCGGGCGCTTCGTTTTCTCACATTGGAAGTGGCGTGCCATTCGCGGGTAGCACGTTTTCGGATTGGGATCGGGCTTCTTGTTACTTGTTAGGTGCGAAATAATTCATTTAAAATATAAAACGGACTTCCGCAGAAGCCGTGACGACAGTTGCACTTTGTAAGCGGGTTGATGTATGGTCGCTTTGTGCACATTCTTTCACCGCGATGTGGGTTGTGCACTTGGTGCAACATAACCGTTTGCCCGGGGCCACCAAGGACAGTCTTGTTAGAAGACGTATGTATCGCAAATAGCACTATGGATAGATGTCTTATGTTTTTAATGTATGATTTTAATTCTGAATTGTCGTTTCATGTTTATTGCGGCCAAATGCATTGAGCTTAATATTTACGCCATCTCCAATGATGTTAAATAGGGTTTTTCCAATATTTTGTTTTGTTTTATCATGGTTTTTATTTACCTAATTTAAACTCCTAATTGCCTAATTTACCTAATTGTTATGATTTTATTTGCTTTTTCTCTATACCTTTTTTCATAATGTGTTTTTGCTGCAAAATTTGACTAATTTTTATCCACCACTTGGTCGACGCAAGGTGCGTTGTGATGTTAAGTGAATAATGGACGGCACTGTTGAGAACACTCTGTTCGAACCGTGGCGAATTGGGCTGCCTGCTTCTGAACCAGCAGCTTCTTATGGTTGTGATAAAATTTACGCACATTATTTATCACGACTTGGCTACCGATTCGGTGCCAACCTTTTTTCATAATCAAGCGTTGGCTATGAGGCGTCGGAATGCAATGTTTGAGATGCCGTTGGCCTCAGAAAGTCAGTCTGCTCAGTAAAATGACGCGAAGGTGAAAGAGATGGGAAGAGCACAGGGCACAGAATTTTCAATAGTAAACGTAGTAAACGAATTATCGACATTCTTGAGTATTTTTAGATGGTTTTGAAAAAGTTTCTTTATTAAAACATTTGTACCACTAAAAGCTTTATTTCAATATCGTTCCCGGACCGTGGTATTATATGATTTGTGGTCTGTGAGCGAAAGGGAATTGATACGTCACATATATATTTTTCGCACTTCATCCCCATGACTTATCGACTAAAAGAAACCCCTGAAATATTGGAGCTCCAGCAGCTTCGTCAGGAGACAGCAAAATTCATTTGCGAAATTCACGCAAAGTGATCGTAAAGAATTTCCGGGAGCGCTGGCGTTCGCGGACTCACCGACCGCAAACCGTGCGTGAAACCTGCGCCGTGAAATACGAGACACGTTCGAAGGAACCCGTAATGAGCAACTGGTGGAACCGGGATATGCTGTAGGTCACTCGGCTCGCACGCTGGTTGATTTGTACGATTGCCGTGAGGGGCCGCCAAGTGGCCCGTTTTGAAGTGCAACATTTTAATTATGTTTAAATTGATTGTCAGTGCATTTCGTTATACGAAAGAATGAAGAAAATCACATTTTTGTAGTCGAGATGAGGTACATTTTAAGCTTAACGTGTTAATCTTTAAACAAAACAGCTTTATCTATAATTAAAGTATCAAAGAACGGGTAGCAAAGAATAGCATACATCACCGATAGAAAAAGCTATAAAAGCATTTATTGTAAATTTGAAATTCTTAGAAAATTGTGAAATATGAAATTATCAAACACAACGGAACCATATTGAACGTAAATTAGGAGCATGATTTTGTGATTTATCATTAACAAAACCGTATTTTTGTGTAAAATAGACCGTTTCATTGGACTTATTGAATCATTTTCGTATTGCAAGTATCGCACTAAACAAGAAAAGTAGATCAGTTAATTTAGTCAATTGTGGTGATAAAAATTTAACGTTTGAGGTAGGTAGGAAATTAAGTGTAAAATTAAAGTACATAATTCACTTACATAATGATGACCCACTCGGAGCCTCGAAGGAAGAATCTTGGCTGAGCCGATACTTTACCGGTAATCTGTCGATCCATCAATACCCCTCTCTCTCTCTTGATCGATGGTGTTGCTATAGATTAATTTGTGTGTTGGGTCCAGGTTTTTTTTTCATGTTTCATTCCAGCGGCCATCATCGAGCCGAAACCCGGGCCGTCGAAGCAATCGGTTGGGCTCCCGTTAGTCTACCAGCGCGACCATTTTCGGCGCTGCGTGTAGTAGGTTAGCAACCAGCACCGATCCATCTTGGGACCGAAACCGTGAGGCCGAGGCCGGCAAAGGAGATAAACAAAAATCCCATGGCATGGCGCGCTGATGGGAGGTTCGTCGGACGCCGAAGGTTCCAAAGAATCCCAAAAACGATAAATTATCTCTCCTTACACACCTTTTTCCCGAAACACCGGACTCTAGCCCAACGTGGCCTGGTCCTGCTGGTGATGCTGCTGCTGCGGCTACGGCAACCTTCTTCGTCGTGGTTCAGTTTGCCCATCGACCGAACCGGGGCCAGGGTCAGGATCCCTCTGCGACGGTATGTCTGGTTCCGAAAAGAAATCACATTCCACGATCCGGGCGACTCCATCTTGTCTTCCGGGCGGCGTGAATGAATATTTCGGTATCCGGGCTTCTCGCTTGGTTCTCGCTCCTCTGTGTGCTGGCCACCGCCGACGCCGGCGGCGTAGCGTCAAGGGAATGCGACCATAAACCAAATACCCAGCAGGTGGACCTCCGATCCTGGGCACCGGAGCTCTAGGAACGCAGGAGGAGGAACAGCGCCGTGGGTCGGTAGAAAGTTGCGACCAGGCGCACCTTCCTCGAATCCCAGCTCTTTGCTCAACGCTCGGCAGGAGACGCTTCGCCATGGCCAAGAACGTTCGGCTTGAAGGCTTTCGCGCTGACAGCCGTGTACAGCCGTGATTCGCAATGCCTACGGACCGAAGCAGAAATGATGGAGCCGAAGTTGTCGAAGCTGTATCGAAGCTGTGTCGAAGCAGGGTCCGTCGCACAGTCCTGTGGAGAGGCGTTGCTGGTTCTTGGGTTTTTTACGGTCGGACAGTTGCATTCTTTGCAAAACTTCTAACGTCGATCGCAGGTGCGGATCGTTGGTACGTCGAAGGACATTCGAAGTCAGTTTTCCTTTGTGCGAGAGTGATTAACGAGGTGCGTTGCTCAAGATCGATTGGGTGGCCGAACGGTACCATATGGTTCGGTAATTACAGGTAGGTCAATTTATGGACAGCTGCCAGAAACTGGTCTGTTGCTTCGATCTCTTAAGCAACGAAGTAATTAACTATTGAATACTATTAAAAAAACTGTCAAGATGGTTATTTCAATAAATGAAATTGATGATTGTGGGTCAAAAGTCGAAGAAATTTGAGTCAATTAAACGGTCTGCTGATGTAGAAAAACTTTACCGAATGCTAAAATCAGAACCTTTTCCTTTTCCATTTGCTCTTTTTCTGATGAGTTAAAGCTTTTTCAAACGGATGCTTGTCTTTTTTTCGCCTTCGACTCTGATACCTGTGTGAACTTTTACGGGTGGATGGTTCACAGGTCCAGTTCTTCGACACTCGTCACGGACCGAGATTTGCGATGGAGTGTTAAGCTAAATCGAGAAGGGAGAAGAAAAACGAGTACCGTCCAGTACCAGC
This sequence comes from Anopheles bellator, assembly GCF_943735745.2. Classification (NCBI taxonomy): domain Eukaryota; kingdom Metazoa; phylum Arthropoda; class Insecta; order Diptera; family Culicidae; genus Anopheles; species Anopheles bellator. The sequence continues at coordinate 58,839,543 of NC_071286.1, forward strand.
TTTATGCAAAGCGGATCAACCGGATCGGCAGTACTGGGGCCAGTGTCGATAATTGAAGAGCTACCGAGTGGCCATCCCGGGACGAGAGTTCTTCCGGTTGGCCATCCTGACAAACCTCCGTAATTATCAGAACCTGTGCGTAATCGAATATTACTTGCGCATAGAAATGTGAAACAACGTTGCTTTGTAATCGATATTTTGTGTCGAGTCGAGAGTTATGTCCTGTTCTGTTCAGTCCCTTTTCGGTCATAGCTAAATTGTTCAGCCAACCGTGCAAAAAATGAATCAGCCAGGAAAACCAGGTTGACCAAAAACATAAAAGTTGGAAGACTTACAGTGTTCATGGTGCATAAGAACGAAGGACGATAATGAGAGTATTAGCGCAATAAACTCTGTACGATCCCTATTATGCCAAGCTGCCAAAGTAAAAGAATGAAGGGATCGTTCGCCCAGTGTCTCATTGTGGGCGATAAAAATCACGAACCAATTAATTAGCAACTAGCAGTTGATTAAATAACGATGATTGTTCACCCTTCTGCAACTCCCGTAGGGTTTTGTCTTCCCAATATGTACTGTAGGGGTGTTTGGCTTTTAGTGAGGGATTTTCCCCTCTGTCATTGTTGCGGAAATGATTTCGGAAAAATATGAGAAAATCGGAACATGTTGTTTTGGTATATTCCATTTAGATTGCCTCACGAAGTATGATAGCCGTCTAATGTTAGTAGCATGGAGAAATACTTAACCTCAACCAACGTATCAGTTTGGAAGGCATTACCTTTCATTGTAAGTAGTTTAGTATCAATTGAGGCGAAAAGTATATTTTTTTAATTTTTTTATTTATTTTTGAAAATTTTACACTCACTTCATTGAAATTGAACACTCTACAAATGTTTTTTTTCTATTTACTCTTTTTCTATCATTTTTGTTTCTAGCCACTGTCGAAAGTTTGTTCACGCCAGAGATTATTGAAATTTAATGCTCTGTTTATAAATTCGAATAACTAATTGAAAATCCCTTCCACAGCTCGAACGTTACGTGCCTTCAGCAGTATCAATTGCAAACATGGAACCAATGCTTTTATAGTCTGATCATTTTCCCACTACACACACCGTGGGGCCACACTCGAGGGTACATTCCCCAAAAAATTGGTCACTTGTGTGAAGCGGTCGGCGGGTGGACCCTCTGGCGAAGGAGCCCCCGGCTGGAGTGGTGTTTAAATTTCGCGTCTAATTTAAATACGCCAGCAATGTGGCCGGTGGTCGTCAGTCTTCCTAGCCCCTGACAGCCGCAGCGTGTGAAGCAGCAGCACCAGCACTTTGGGATAAGTCGAGTAGATTCCAGTAGCCAACACAAACCACTTTCCGGCTTGCAAGTGCCCCCGCGCCACCGGCATGAATGATATATTTTTCTCCGCACCTTGGCGCGATCCCTGGTATCCGATCGTTGGAACCGTGCGTTCGGGCTCCGGGATCCGGGCATCATCAATGGGCAACGGGCAAAGCACTGCTCCAACCTAAAGCCTAAAGAGGACACCTCCAACGAATCGAACGCGCTGTGCTACGAACAGGCCAACGATTAATTCAGCTAAAAATCAATTAACATAATTTACCGGCGTGCGCTACTTGGCGCAAGCTTCATGGGAATTTTAAATACCCTCTCAAGACCCGGGCCGGGGGCCGGTCTGCTGGTGAGAAAGAGAGACCCCGTACAACCCGTACAACCCGTTGTTGTTGAGATACACCGTTTTATCATTCCACCGCCGGACTTCCAGATCTTGAGGCACGGTGAGGCAATCGAGTCCCACCGGGCGGGCCCAAGACCCAACTACTAGAGCCCTTGTGGTCTCCTCTCGGCGTCGTCATCGTCGGTGCCTTCGGAGTGGCGTGAAGCCGGTGTTGTTGATGAGCCACCCAATCGGACCTCGGGGCTCAATCCACTTTGCCGCTCCAATCTTCAATTGACGCCTCCGAAAAATACCTACAGCTCTACGACTCTACGCCAGACAGTGTGGCACTGCCTGGTCCGTTGGGTCAGCAGCGTCGTTAGCCCGCTTGGAAAGCGACTCAGACACTACGTCGGCAACGCGGTGCCCCCGGGTCTACCAGAGGGCTGCGGGCCTTCGGGACCGGACACAGCGTGGTAGGGAAATTTTAACAGGTGTGGTCGAAGAAGTATCACTCGCATCTACGCATCTTTCCCGGCACCTTCCCCGGGGGCTGATTGATGGTTATTTTAATGCACGTTCCCGGTGATGATGCCGTGTCACTCTGCCGACCTCTCTGTCCGGGAGTCGTCCACCGGGACCTTCTAACGCGTCCTAAGCCGCTCTCTCCAATCGGCCCGCTCCTGAGCTGGCCGACCGGCAGAAAGAGCACATCATCATCGTCATCTGCCCGTTCCGTAGGCGGTGGCCTTCGTTTGAACCGAGCCGATCCGGACCGATCGGATTGATCGATCTCTGTCAGAATCGGACGAGATCCCGGGGGATGCGTGCGGCAAAAGGGACCGTGTCCGAGACCTGTCGATCCTGGATCATAGGAACCCTGGCTGAAGCTTTCGTGTGCAGTTTGCACACTTTGCGTACCTGGGCAATCTCGACCCCGCTGGACGGTGCTAGCCATTTTGCGTATCATAAGCTCCGCTGGCAACCTACCTGGCTATGGCTTTGGATTCCGCACTTCAAGAATGCAGACGTGGGCGACCATTGGCAACTGGCCGTTGGCCAAGGACAGCCCAACGGACGGTGCGAAAGCACCGGTAATCCTAATCATCTTAGGGTGTTACATGTTTGCTAAATCTGAATAATCATCATTATGGGGTCAATTGTATGCTGCCTCGTTTTGGGCCAGGCGATTACTGGATCCGTGTCGTTCCCTCACCGTCGTTCCGACAGGTTGTGGAATCGGCCCCCGGGGAAGTCCCAGATGTTGTAGAAGGAGGGAGAAAGACAAAACATGCGACCAGCTACTTACGGTAGCCGGGTGTTTAACTCGACTAATCCAACTTACCAAAACGGGTAGCGGCTGCGATTTGGACCTATCGGCAGGGCACCGGCCACACATAATCCCTTCGACAGCGCGACAAGGCCTGCAGCCAGATTGCAATCGTTAACACCTTCGCTGGTCATGGCAGGGCAACCGCTAAATACCGGTAAACACACTCGACGCAGTACCCGTGGCTCGTTAATAGGGGGTCGGCTGCCTTCGGCCACGGCTGCACGGTGACACGGAATTAGTTGAATTGCCCTCTTGACCGGGTACTCGACGACGACGGTTCCCGGGGCTTTTCTGGACCACCGAGATGGTCCGCCCGAAGACCTCTCCTCCGTTCAATGAACAGGTGCCGAATGCCGAAAGTTTTTCCCCGCCCCAAATGGCACATATCGAGGAGCAAACACGAATGACTTCAGGACAAGGTGCCAACCGTGGCGCATCCCACTGGCCGATTAGGTAACCACCGAGATGGGCTGAGACATTTGGAAGGTTTCGGGGCAAAGTTGCTACCCGTAGGGCTTCTGGTGCCTAAAGTAGGCTGGAGTACGAGAGGTAATACTTTTAGCAATCGAAGTTCCGAAATGTTGAAAGAACAACCTCCTGCAACGGTTTTTCAATTAACAGATTCCATGTTAAGAGACTGCTGCAGGTTTCGTCGTTATTAGCTCATTGGTGTTGTTATTTTTATTCTCACTAACTGATATTGCAAACATCTGTAGATTTATTGGAATTGAAAAGATTCTTGCCAATGACAATTATTGAATTGTAGTTTTCAACTTACCTACATATCTGATGGAATCATGTCCTGCCAACGGTGTTTTTATTAAAAAAATTAAATAGACCTTCAATTTTTGCGTTAGAAGTGGACTTTTGAGTGTTGAAAATATTCACCTTCCAAGTACCGGCACAGGTGCCAAGATTGTTTGAAGTGCTTTTGAACCAGGCTTTCGCAACATGAACGTCCATCATAGGGCAGAAAATGGTCACCAACCGAAAGACAGTGTGTTTCCTTTTGCGACGCATCGCATTCGTTGTAAGAAGTTTTTTCTGCTTTCCCCAGAGTCCCAATTCACGGTGCAAGAAATTGACGGATAGCGGCGTCATCATTATCCTTCGGGAGCCATTTTCGTCGGGTTGTCAAACCGATCCCAGCAACCGACGCCGACGACGACGATTGCCGCGGGTTTGTATTTAATCAGTGGACTAGAAAATTGCAGTGGCAATGTTTTTCTTTTCATCCTCCAAATCACCGCCGCAAGGACATCGTTCTTAAGGGCCGCACACGGGCCCGCCCAGCCCTGCCCAGCGGCCTCGGTGCGTGTGACTGTGTGCGACATCGGCACAGTCTGGGCGAAAGGAAACCAAACGGGAGCGCAAAAGTAAACTCGGTAGTGATTATTTTAAATGCGCCTTCTGTCGGAGAGCCAGGCGAAGAAAAAAACAAAAACACAGTGAAGCGAATCTTACAACGGGCGACGACAGAAGATGAAGATGGTCCCCGCAGAAAGGGCCGCAGAAGGCAAACCGGTCCGAATCTTAGCAAATCCTTTCGCCCAGTGTCCCAGATACGTAACAGAGCGCCTTTTTTGCAATCAACGCATAAAGGAGCCAGCAAGCGAGTGGAAGCGCAGCGCAGTCTACCATCTTCTGGATTTGGGCTCCAGGGCTCCTGGTCCTGGGACTGTCAAACGTTTGACGATGGGATTCGGGAACTAGAAAACAAAACAGAAAACAAGAAGCAGAAAAAACAGAACCAAGCAGTCTGCCGTGTGCCGGATTAGAGTCGTTTTCCAATTTAGGGTTAACGAAAGCGGGGCATCGCTGAGGGCCTAGGAAAAGAAAAACAATCGTCCAGCCTTTGCAGGACACCGGCACGGACCTGAGATTAGTCAGGTGATGCCATTTTATTTATTTTACGTAGCGTTTTTTTTGGCTAACCCCTTACGGTCTCGGTTAGGTTAGCTGCACTGCTGGATAATTTGCAGTTCGAAATTGGTTTGGAAAATATTGTTTTAAGACCCAGGGCCGTTGTCACCCAGAACTGCTCGTAGCAATTCGGGCGTTTGAATATCGTTGCCCACACTGAGATTGCGATCTACATTTTTTTCAACCAAAATGCGTCGAAAGTAGAGCTCTCTCTCCTTCTCTTACTTTCGCGGACACTTTATCATGCACACATTTGTCGACTATTTATCTTGTGTTAATATCGCAATAATTTAATGGCCACCATTACGACCGGTGTGGGAATTGAATGTTGTTTCACAGTGTGGCCATTATTTATTTGCTGCAAAATTTATAATCTTTTGCGATAAGAATCATCAGCAATTGCTGTCGCTGCTGCCGGTGCTACACTCTGCATAGGCCGGCCATCGGCTACCGAGTGTCCAGCCAGCCGGGTGACTGATTTTGGAGATCCATGTTCGCCCGGTTGGTGAGTCTGGAGCGCTTGTAAAACACGCCAAGCCGAGGCGAATACGGCGGCGACATTCATAACCTCAATGTACTGGTCACGCCATTTCACTGGCAGCTGGCACCGGGTTAGGTCCGAATGTTACGCATTCGACATTGTGGGCGAAGTTGTGGACATATTTGTCTACCGCTGTTTTAGACGGCGATAGGCTTTTTTGCTTTCGCTACATTACTATTCATTTCTTGTTAACCTTAAAGGTTGTACAACAAACAAATTAATTCGAACTCTCCTAAAACATAGTTTGGAATCTATTTCTAGGGGAACAACGCTGTTAGGACCCATAGTCCGTCCGATGTTGGGGGACCATTTCTTCGCAAACGGCCACGGTTTCGGTCGGCAATCGGCAGCGTCTGATGCATGCCCGATGCCCACACGATGCCATATTGTCGAATGGCAGATTTATTTTATTGCCATTGTTCTGTGCTTAATTCGTTCGATAAATTAGCCCGCCCAGATACGGGGTGTAAGTGCATCTCCACTCAACAGTGGAATCGATTTGCGCTGTAACTATACTACGAACGCGGGTTTTGATGGGTCGCTGATGGTGGAACCTGAGCCCTGAGCGGATGAATTTGTTTGGTTCCGTGGATCCTCGGCTGATTAGTTTTAACGACGGCCTAATGGTAATTTACCTAATTGAATCGATTTCCAATAGCCATTTCGGTGTCATTATTTTGAAATTATGCTAATAGATGATGGATGCAATCAACTAGCCGCTTATCATTGGCCTTGATCTATCTCTCTGTATGTGGAACTGCACTTTTTGTCCGACGGTGTGCGTGTCGGAACAGTGATCTGATTGGGCGAGTGTTATTAACGTACCGGTGCCATGCTAACGATGCACGGATTTGATTTGTTTTGGGAAGTTACTAGCGCCAGCACTTTGCTGGTGCAATTTAACACTAATCACTTAAAGAAAAAAAATACAGGTTCATTTGTCTAAACTTTGTCAATAAATTTTAGCAACCGTTCATTGCGATGATTGATTGAACATTAGTGAATTTGAAATTCGAAGCTGAAATAATAAGGCTTACATTTAACTATGAGTCTTGTCGGAGATAATTAATTAGATATTTTCACTGATTGCCTTATTTTTCAACAATTTATGTTCGGACCTCATACTACGAAAGGCTACCCGTTCGAAGAAGTTGAGCCAGGCGTCCAAATTCTTGACATTAGTGGTGGTTTTGGCGTGTCTGACTGCCTTTGGGGCATCTCGGGAATTTCTTACGCCACGACTTATGACTCGGAACCTGCAGCATTTCTTTACCCATATTTCCCAGAGGTACACTCGTGAGGACTGCGTGTCTACAACTTTCGTTGCATCATCCGGAGTGGCCATAGCGGCGCGGTCCAATGTGCCAGAGGGATCACTTGAGGAAGAAATGTTTGCCGTTATAAATATTAATAGCCCTGCTGAGACGGTGTCAGAGATGGCTCCAGGGCTTTCACCGGCATGTCGGGTCGCGCGGGCTAAGGTGTCACGGTCTTGGGCCTTTTTTCTTCCGGACAGACGATGCCGATGCAGTCTTGCGGGATGATACCGTTTGATGGGCTGTGAGAATGACGATGTTTGAAAGATTTAAGTAAATAAAAGCATCGTCATCTCCAATTGCCCGGTGCCGGGCCGTCGATGATGTAAGAACAATTTAAATTTTTACCTCTTATAAATGAGATATAAATATCTTTCAATTGTGTCCTAATGAAAGTTTAACAAGGGAATATATTCTCTAATAGACCTCTTTGCGCCCAGGCGCTAGAATTTCGACCTCCCCGCGGCTATTCAGTATTCCGGTTTGGTTCAGGTGGCATGACAATCCACTCATCGGCACTTCGGGGAGCGCTACTAGACTGGCGTACGAAAATCCTTTCCGGGCGTCCTTCAGCCACGCGCTATTATGCTGCTACTTCACCGTTGCATCGGACTTCATCGTGTGTGTCCTTCAATGATGTTTGCTGATTTTCTCCGCCTTGCACGGTAGCGGCCGCGTGTGAAGGGCCCACCTTTTAAGATGCGCTGTTCGTTGGATGTGCAAAGCAACTGAACCCGCTGCTCGCATCACGTCGGACGCAACCAATCCAAACCGAACCCCGACTGCCAAGGAGGTCGTTGGTGGTCGTGGGCAATAAAAAAAGTACGACGATGATACCGTACGTCGCTTTATTTGAAGATCTTCCACAAGATGCAGGGCAAGATGCTGATGAGCAACGGTATGACAGATATATCTTTGACGTGCCAGTGGGTTGCTCTCTGCATCTATTTTGCAAGATTGACTCCCATCACTGGCGCAGAGCGGCTTACAGGAAGCCGCGTCCTGCGGTGGGTTTCGACACTGGACACTGTTTGCTTTGGCACTCCTTCCTCGAGGGCTCAACCGTGAAGCAGCGTCGTTGGAGGTTGCATTACACCGTCGCTACGGTCTGGCTGCTTGGTCTGGTATCAGCCCATTCCGATAGAATGCGCCCGGTTTGCGATGCACGACGTCATGGGGCTGGTGAATATTTCATAACGTTATTTTGCTTATGCAAACAGTTTTCTTTAGCCGGTTCCACCGCGAAAATATGCTCCATTTAATCGCCCGAAGCCCACATACTTTGTAGCGATCCGTGTGGGATAAGCGCTGGCCCTGGCGTGGATTTTGATGGCAATATTTTGTCATATTTTATTACTGGTGCTGGCCGGCTTCCCGGAATCAATCTGATGGATCTAAGCATCTTACGGCTTGGGAGTAATCGTTCGACCACTGTTTAGGTTTGCAAGTTTGCGGTGTGCAATGCTTAAGGGAGACAGTATGAGTCAGTACGCAAAAGTTTATTAGTCTCAATGACACACGAGAAATATATTGCTAGAAAATGTAATGTATTATACGATTTTTTTAAAACTAGTTTAAGTGTATTACATTACTGCTTACATTGCACAATGTGTCTTAACCGTTTTCTAACCGTTCGCTCCCATCAAATTATGGTAAAGGCGTGGCAATGTGCGTTTGTTAGCGGTTCGAAAAATGTGTCCCCAGTTTTTTGGAGAAGACCCGATGACAATCACTGTTTATTGTCTTGAGGCCACTAGAAAGGGTGTAATCATATTTTAAGATCTCTTTTTTATACCTTCAGTGACCTATGATGGTTCCGATTGTTCCCCTTCGGGAGCGGGCCCAAACCCTGAGAGAGAGAGAGAGCCTCCGAAAAAAGCCCAAATGATTCGAAACCGCAGATATGAGATCATATTATCAAAAATAATTCATCTAATTTTTGTAGCACCACAGGAAACCGCTTTAAAAGCAAGCTCTTGTCGTGCACAGTGCATTGCAAGCTGTACGACTTATTGGCCTAATCGGTGAGCAGATGCTCCTGGGGAGTGTACAATCTTCAATCTGCGCACACCGCAGGATGCACAGGACCCTTCACGAACCGATTGCCGGTCGGGAGACTTCAATAAAAATTGACGATAGCTGTCGGGGATAGTGATGTCGCCGGCTTCCAACAATTACACCCAAGATAGTGGTGATAGGTGAAAAAACACGATTAGCTTCATAACCGATGCTTCAAACGTGCATATTGTGAAGGGTGAACTTAGAGTGTAGCGAACACTGTATACGAAATAGAAAGGCGGTAGTAGCGGTTGGAAGCAAACAAAAGGGGTAAACAAATTATCCCTGAACTCAGTTGATTTGATTCGAGATATTTATTTCTGCATCCTTTTCGGTACTCAATATTGTACCTTTGCATTATACAAAGTGCTTTGTACGACTTAACGCAGTATGGGCAATGCATATAGCACTGCAACGCACGTCGCTCGCGTGGTTCAGATATTGTAATCCGTCAACTCTTTTTACTGATATTGCTAAGTAAAATCAATATTGAGTTTTTCGGTCCTATTTTACTGATTCTCTGGGTTCTGATCGTTACTTGTTGTAAATATTTTCATAATAGTGAATGAAAGAACTATCGCATCATAGAAAGAACGCCCCTCAAGCGTACGAAGTTGTTGTTCTTGTTGAGCAAATGAAGAACGCACGTTCTTCGTTTGCTTGCTTCACGATACCGGTAGCCTCTGGCAGTTGCAGTTCAGTGGTGCGTTGGCGGATAAAGATCCGGACTGTCAGCCTGAATCGACGGGCACGCAGCGGGAGGTTCATTCGCGCCGGATGCCTTTTTCCTCCGGTGGCCCCTATCGAGTAACTTGAAACGATCAACCCAGGGGCCGGGTGGTATGAAAAATGGAAAAGAAACGGAAGGGAAAAGGTCCTGGCAATCTGTGCGACAGCCAGCGAAAGCTTTACGAAAGGACACGAAAGGAAGTCCCGCATCAAAGGTGTGCGTCAAGCGTGGTTGTCGAAGGTGGAAAAGGTGTGTCGAACCGAACCGGACCAAATCCTGCTGAAATGTGTGCGACCAGGGAAAGTAAGTAGAGAAAAAACGCTACGCCGATCGAGACACCTGGTATGGAAGGCGACAAAACTATCGGTCGGTAGCCAGCTTTGCCCGTATCGTCACGTCCTTCGACTTCTGTTGAGCTTCGTGAGTGATTAGACGGGAAACTGTGCCGTTTTCGAACCGAAAGAGAACAGCCGGCCTCTCGATGGGTATTTCTGGGAAGTAGGAAGCAAGTGATCAAATCACAATCGCAAGAGCAGAAGCTGGTGCAAGATGGCAGCGGTACGGGAATGGCAAAATCAATCAGCAAGCTCCAATTCTGAACGGAACCTCCGTGTAGCTTCTGAACTGGATATGTTGTCCGGTGCTGGACGTAGCAAAGTAGCATTAAATTACCAACCTGAACAAGGTTAACTGGCGTTGAAAGATCGATGGCTGACCGTCTCTTATGGGAAATCTGTTTAAAACATTGCTGATGCAATGGAATTAAGTCAATATCAATTCAGTGCTATGCATGAAAATAAAATCGATAAAATCGAATCGAATACATATTGCGAATAATGATTCTGGAGCCTACAATTTGGTTTGACCCAAACATTTTTTTACTTTGCCCAATTTAAATGGATTCCGGCCATGTTTTGATTATCGGCTGGAACGGTTTTATGACAATATTTGCAAAACTATTAAAATTAATTGCGGATCATTGCTGTAAAGTCTCCTCACCCGCCATGGGTCGACATGAGTGAAAAGTCTAATATTTTGAAACAGACACAAACAAGCATATTGCCATGCTTGGCCGTTCACCGGAAGCCCGAAGATGGAACCGATCCCGAATCCTTGTCCAGTGAGCATCGACAGGACTCGCAGAACTTCATCCGGACTGCGAGTGTAAGTGCCGCGTGTAAATGGTTCTGTGTGTGCGCTATAAATCAATTTCGGTTCCCAGTTTTTCGCCAGCCGTCGGCAGCATCTCGGCTCTCTCGTACTTTTTTCTAGCATCTTTTCAGACAAACCCGTGTCGGGGTGTCGTTCTCTCGACCCGACCCAGCGCCAACTATCGCGTATGGTTCGTTCCCGCGCTGTCATTCGATCGGCCGGCCCGACGCCGTCCGCCGATGTGACAATAAAGCACAATAGAGGCCCTTGGCACCGACAGCGTGACGGCGGGGACCATGGCGTAGATTAATCAGAGGGGCCAGACCGCCGGGTCGCAGTGCATGCACCGCGGCCCAAAAAACACGTGTGCCGAATGACGTTGCGCGCGCGCAAAAAGTACGGTTTTGCGCGAGTCGTCGCAAGATGAACTCGCGCGATGCGCACGTTGACGGAAGCGCAATGCTTCATTAGAAGATTTATGAACCCGCGGGCCACGAGTACGCCAGAGAGTCGGGCCCGACGTTGATGGCGATGTTCTGCCCGTACTGCAATCCTGTCCTGTCCGGTGGGGTGGAGTGCCAATGGACCTGAATGTCGTAAATTATTTGCCGGCGCAAGGCCGCTGGCAGGACGCTACCGGTTTCTGGTGCCGGTGAAGGCGTCGTCGAATGGTGCCAGGAGTGATGCCAAAACTACAGCGACGAAAGCAAAAAAAAAAATCCAAACACATCCAACTCTCGAACCGACATCGGAACCACTCGAATCTGCGAGATGCGATAGGGAGGACATGATTGCGAGGAGTTTATTGTTTCGCGTTGTGCGCGCACTTTTTCGATGATTAATTAGTGCAGCAGCAGTGCTCCGGGACCTGCGGCGGATATCGATGAGGTTCGTCCGGTGGCGATGGAGTCGCGTTGAGTGTGGAAACGCGATCCATCAGAAGTCGTGGATCGGCGCGAGGCTAATGAACTGGCTGTCAAGAGGCAGCATATGGTCATTTATCATCCATCGGTAAAGTCTGGTAATGTGTTGATTTTTTACAATTTAACCTTTTTTGCAGAATATGAAATTTTACGGATGAGAAATAGTTTTACTAAAGTTTCATTACTGTACTTTTTATTACTTTCTTTAAAATGCTGAATCCCTGTAATCGAGATTATGCTTTTATCACAAATTTTAGATGTATCTGTTACCATTGAGCGGAATCAATTTATTTTATTTTTGTTAGCCTTTTTTTGCAATTTTCAAAACGTTTTTTCCTTCTTTTGTCACATTTCGTGGTGGATCCGTTTATGTTTTCACCATTCGGATTCACAAACACATTCCGGGGGTTAAATCTCTATTATTAATTGGTATATGAGTCGTATATTGTAATTTTCGTGCTTTTGAGTAGCTTTTTACATCTTCGTGAGTTTGCCTAAAAATAATTTAACGGTATTGGTACGTGATGGTACTATTTTCAGTGTTTTTAACAACCAAAGAATACTGCCTTTTGCTATAGTGAAATTATAAAACCACATCTCTTTTTGTCTTCAAATAGTTCTGTGACACGGTTTGTTGGTGACAGTTCCATAAGAAAAGCATACCCAAGAAGATGACACTTGCATTTTGTTACCAATGCACGTTTGTCAGTCCGCACGGACCACAGCTGATGGATTCCATACGAACACAAGCGAACACAGAACGGTAAAAACGGCAAGGAATTTTGATTGATGCCTGAAGGACAGCAGAGGTGAAATAAATTTGGCAAAAGTAAAAAATAGTATAAAAAATCGTGCCCACCTTGAAAGAAGTAATATTTTCTTCGCCCGTCAGCGTCGCCGTTTCGGGTTCGGGATCCACCGTCGAGTTCCGTGTCGTCGGTATCCCCGTAATTTATCTACCATTGCAACCGTTTGCTGCAGCCATGACCATGTTTGCATCATGGCGGATATAACGGAACGTGGACTTCGGCTTGATTGAAGCGATTGTAGGAAGGTGGACCTGCCCTGGGTGGACCTGACTGCTTCGCGCGAGAGAAAATTGCTTCCCAGTCGTAAAAGGAAAGGTGTGGTAAGGTTGCCCGCAGACCCTTTTTTGTGCGGTCCCTTCTTGCAAGGTATCCCTGGCCGCGCTAGTGTCCCTTTTTGCGGCATTCCAAACACGGCGGCTGCGGCGGCGGCGATGATGATGATGACTTGATTGACTTTCGCGGCCGAACCGACGACAGAGGTATCAAAATTGAATTGAACTAAAACCTGCGTAAAGCCGCGAAGAGCGACGAAAGTTATCAACTGAGGTCGTGGGTTTCTCATCGAGCAAAGCTTGAAGCACTTCATAAAGTAAAACTAAATTTTACTTTTAATAATTGGTTTAAGCATTTTATGAACACATTATCAGGCAACAGTCCAACGAATTGTACTTTAAATTTATATTTTTCTTTTTATATCTCCTAATAATTATTTTTCAAATTATAATGAATATATACACAGTGAAATGCACACATGATAATAAACATGGTGTTAGCCGGGAGACTCGCGAATGCATCTTCTTCGCGAATGCATTCGCGACAAAAGATGCATCTTCTGCCTCATGAATGATGCAACAGATGCATGGATGCTTCAAAACGCAACAACTGTTAAAAAGAAATACAAAATCATTGAGTTGAGATAGCGCAAAATTGATAACATTAAACGGAAGAAAACAAATACAACACGTGCTGCTGCATTCGAAGTCGGACCATTTAAATTAAACCAATCATACTCTAAAAGCGACGAAAAACACTCTGGAAAATAAAAACCTAATGAAATATTCTTTTTAAAAAATCTGAAGGAATAAAGCACAACATCCGCCCATCTAGGTCTGGCACGTTAATTAATTACACGCTCCCAAACACTACTCTTCGGATTATTTTCAGCATTGCGTTTAGGGGTCGCTCTGGCTAAACGAACGTACTGTGTGCGTCCTCGTCATCGTGTAGGAAACCAAATTAATTTGCAACCAATCTTTCGCGAGACCTTTAATTTTGCCTAATACACCGTTCGTCGAGACAATCGCGTTCATGAGATTAATTTGGTAGCCATCTGTCAACGAGGACTTGAATAGCTGTTTTGTGTTGCTGGCTATGCTATGCTCTCATTACAGGGGTCTGTCGCTATTGTTGGTAGTTGATAATCATATGATGAATGTGTGCTTATTCTTCCTGTACCGCTAATACTAATTTACAGTTTCATCATATTTTTGGTAGAGCATTGAGTATTTTTTGAGTAACATAAATAATATAATAGTTGCGATCATCAAACACGATCGCTTTCTCACTGCATTCTGCAATCTCGTTCTCACGTTTGTGTTTTACAGTTATCGATATAGGGCTCTTGCTGGAGCCCTCGCAACAGTCCACGGTGGAACAGTAGTATCGGATTACTGTGGCTTCCGATTGACGCGGTACGGAAGGTTCGTACGTAAAATAATTACTTCCTGGATTTTTTGTAACGTCGGAGCTCTCGTCTGCTTTAATTACATATCCCTGCTTGGTGAGTTTTCAGGTATCCGATGCTGCGTTTGTGAGGGCTCCTCCGAAAGGGTCTGAAGTTTGTGCGCCAAGATCGAAACGTTCGTTCCCAATCAAACAGCAGCGGAAGAAGTTCCAATTTATTTAGGGACACAGTTTAGCGGTCTTAATTTTGTTTCTCGCACGATGTGTAGCTTCGCTTCTGCAGCTTCCTAACCCAGGTAGCGTGGCTTATGAATGTTTGTTATGAATATTTTTAATCTCTCGCCTTCGTGCACAACTGACATCGATAACTTAATCTGCGATCTGCTTCCGATCCGTGCACTTCTTGAGAAAATCTCGCTCTCTCCTTTATTCTATTAGTAGGGAACGAAAGTTTTCCGTGGACTCCTCGGAAGAACTACCCTCAACGTTTGGCACCGATAACGAGCTCGAGCTGCTTATAATAACTCGCCGCTGTCAAGCGTGTCGCGGGCTCCGAAATAAATCTGTCCTTCAATCTGGGGTTCTTTTGCTCTGGGTGTGGCGTTCTAGAGGTGCGTCATAACATGTTCTCATATTTGCACCCCGCAACAGGACAGCATAACAACTCACTCGGACTCGGAGTGCACCCGAAAGCGGGGTCCTATGCAACGATTGCGTATTAATTTTTGTTTACCTTCCGCGAGTACCCCACAAACGGGTTGCATCGGAATGGGTAATGTGTAAATCCGACAAAAAGGACACAATAAGCATGTGTATGTTCGGCAACAATTCACACGCCCCGAGCGATTAACGCACACTCGTGGCGCGTCGAGAACACGCGTTAGTTTCGGTCGGAGGTTTTATGCTTCCGGGTCTATGGTGCGTGTTACGTGTTTTCTTTATTGCTTTTTTTCGAGTTCGTTGTTGTCACCGAGTTGCGGCGGCGAGTTCCCAAAAACGGAATATGGTGGGGTGAATGTTCTTTTTCCTTTGCGCGGCACGCAACCATCGGCGACGTATCGAGATGCATGCATAATTTAAGCTCTTATCGAGGAAAACTCCTTCAAACTGGCTACGGTTCGGGCGGTTATCAGTTGGGTGTCACGTAGCCAGTTGCCACTGGCACCAGAAAGTTCCCACGGACTTCTGTGTACCTTTCTCGACCGGACCCTATAGGCGAACTATAATTAATCGTGGAGACAACCGCGCCATGGCGCCCGAGCAATAACTTGTCAAAATGCACCGAAAATAGATCATTGAGGTGATTGAGCAAAACAATTGACTTCGTAATTCGATTGACTTTAATAAGTTTACACTTTTTTTTTGTCGCTCCCAATCTGGGGTCTCTTCCCTAGGTCCGGGTTATGCTCGTCATCAGGGATGGGTTTGCCCGTTCCAGGCCCCGGGGCCAACCGTTAACCGTGTGTTCACGCCAGCCCCTTTCGATCGCGCGAATGGAATCGATAAATTGGGAGAAATTACAACGGCCACTCGCCCTTGTTCGACGTGTGACAATCATGACTCAACACGGCAACAGGCACCGAATCGTCGCCGGATGCTTTAAACTCCGGGCACTCTGTGTTCTAACAACCCCGAAAATTGTCTCAGCTCAGGTCGGCGCTAAATAAATCGAAATTGGATTATGAGACAATAACACCACCGTTCCGATGCTCATCCCCGTAACCAGGAGTACAGTGCATCTATGCTGCGCGGCAATCTGGGGTGTGGGCACGATGGCTGATGGCTTTATGTTCCGGAGGGAATGACCCGTTCCGGCCGGTCTCGCTTTGGTTTGAATTTTACAATGCGCATTGTTTTGGCCGTGGACAACCTAGTTAGGCAGACCTTTCGATGGGACGGACTGGATAAGATGAGATCGCACAGGCCGGAGGCAGCCTCCCTTTTCCTCGACTCTCGGGAACCGGAAGCGCCCTTTTAGCCCCTTTGCTGAGGGCGATACGATTTTGCGTTAAAATAATTTCATCCAGAGCAGCTTGCGGAGGAAATCCAATTACGAAATTTGGATTAATGGCTGGGCACTGCTTTTTATTTATTACACCGCCGCGTGCACGTTAACAGTTAAGGCAAGTGTTTGAAAGACGGTCGCCGTAAATAAATGGGATACCGATTGAAGTGACACAGTGTGGTTTACGGCACATGTTGGCTCAACGAAACCTAATGGCTTATTGAACAACATTATTACATATTCACTAGTTGAGCCAACACCATTTTTCATAAGCTGTTTCTCACGCCTTGCCATACCAATCGGATTATTATTTCCTTTTCCTATCGCTATTTACGGCTTTTGGCATTATTATTCTGATCTTTCTGAGAATCAAACATCACGCGTACCGTTTTGTAATACGTTTCAGTATCGTTTGAATTACTAATAATGATTTTTGGAGCACTATAACGTTGAACTACACTTTCCCAGTTATCTCTTAATCCACGTTGATGTTCTGAATTGTTCCCCCGGAAAGCGGGTTGGCAGAACTCCCGGAAACACCTTGTCCGCTTGTCCTGTTCATTAGTCACCTGGAGCAACGTATCCAATCTACAAATAGCAATCCGTGCAGAACCTTGACGATCGGAAAACACCTACACGTATTTCAATCAACCAAACCCATAACGCACCGCATAAAAATGAACATCATGTCGGAGGTATCAATCACCTCACGTGTCCACGGCACGTTCCGTGGCTAAAAAGCTTTTACCACTGATTACCCATTCGATCGAACGGGTGCCACGCTCGGCGTAGCCATTCGTTGATTCGGTTACCCCGTGGAAAATAAAATCGAACCATCGGGCCAACGTTGGCGAACTAATTTCGGTTGACGTACTGGCCGTAAATTTTTGGGCCAACCTTGGGCGTTGCTAATTTTTTTTCTTTCCTGAGACTGTTAAGTCAGCGGCGCACTTCAATTATTCACCCACGGGTTTTTGTTTTTCTATTTGGGGCGAGTTTGGTGTGCTAATGGCAACATACCTGCCACCGGGAAACATCGACCGTGCGTCGATTCAACGGGACGGGACCATAAACGGCCATTTAACTGATGGAACCTTCCGGTTCCGTGTGCCGGAAGCATTAGCGGCGTGTGTCGTGCGTATGGCTGGCTCCAGCCATGAGTGAGCTTCAGACCCTTCAAATGTTACCGGTTGTGGAGTGAATTCGGTCGCCGTAAGCATCGCCATAGGATGGCTGATGTTACGGAGGATTCGAAACATACAGTACCTTAGTAATTATGACATTCAATAACAAGTATAATTTCTCTTTAAAAATAGGCTTTTCCAATACAAGAATATTGTGTAATAATTTATACATTGAACTTAACTTCGAAATAGTCCATCACTGAACTGCCGAACGGACGCCGTTAGCTATGTTAGGTTGCAAACGCGAATAGCGCTTCCG
This sequence comes from Anopheles bellator, assembly GCF_943735745.2. Taxonomy (NCBI): domain Eukaryota; kingdom Metazoa; phylum Arthropoda; class Insecta; order Diptera; family Culicidae; genus Anopheles; species Anopheles bellator. The sequence goes on from NC_071286.1 coordinate 58,857,122, forward strand.
TGGACACCACGTGACCAGCACGATTGAGCCAATGCAAATCACGTTCCACAAGGGGTGGTAACCGGATTTCGGGACAACTGATCATGCCATGCCACCATCACCAGCGCCTGCCAGTAATTCCGGTCTTCCGGTTTCGTGAGGCACCTATGGTTCAGTTCCGATGGCTCTCTAATGTTTCTGGGCACCGACTGCACTCCTTGTTTTTTGTACTCCGCATTTTGCCGCTCTCAGTCACTCCGCCGGGTCGCTTTCGACACGCTTGGACGCTCGGTTGCATGGCTCGGGTGCTTATGCGCCAGTTTTCCCGACAAAATATTCATTGCGCTGCGTGTCACGTCAACGGCGAGGAACTCGGGGATGAAGCTCGAACGATTCAACCAGGTTGGCATTTGGTCGATTCTGTAATGAAAGCAGGGTTTTAGAAGCACAGTCGGTGAGCATAATTTTGCCAGGCTTGATATATTTACAGATGCGAGCGTAATGTCATAAAATGTGTGTGCTGTTGTAAGTATTGCTTTTTGTAACATACGGAACACTTTCTCGGAATAATTGTCCTTACTATTATTTCCTGTTTTAAACTGTAAACCTTCTTCACTCATCTAAAAGCATGGCATAAATTAATAGTTCCTTTAATAGTTGGCAGTTTCAAATAAGTGGAAGCATAAGCTATCGGATCGATGCGTTTACTCGCGGCTCGGATTTCAAAGATCTTGATAGTAAACCTTAACAAACCCATTAGTTACCTGCCAATTTTATGATGTGAGTAGATGTACCGGCGATTTCTCGTTACTTCAGTTTAAAGTTTTGTTCAACACACAGGATGCGTTATCACAGTAATTTACCACAGAACTGCCCCGCAGCGGCTTATCGTCTGGCTGGCGAATAGAGGCTAATGCGTACATAATGTTGTCGTCTAATTTTCATCCGGAGATAATCACACGAGATCACACAGTTTGGTTTTCCGCTCCGCGAAACAATGCTGGGGGTCTCCATAAATGAACAGACGATCGGCCACCGTCGGCGCCGCCGATGACCGGACCACTTGGACCAGTAATGCTGTTTAATTAGCATCTGATTTGCAACTGAGTGGAAATGGAAATCGAATGAGTGTGTTATTTGTTTGTTTGCGCCATAATTAAAAACCAAATTCCGCTCAAAACTGGCCGCTCGGTTGCTTAGCAAGTGACCACAGGCGGCTGCGCCCGGAACCGGAAGTACGGAAGTACACGTACGGCGAAGCGGAAAAAAATACGAAAAAAGGTAAACCACCATCAACTGGAGAACCATCACATAGTGGTGGGGCTGTGAGATAGAATTTCCAAGTGTTCCAGTATTGCGCCCTGAGGGGCTTGTCACAAATTCCGCGGTGCCGTTTGAGTGTGTGTTGGAATGATGGGGAGCAGCAAAAAACGCCCCAGCACGGCACGAAAAAGGCCAAAAACCTGTCCCTCCAATTGGTGCGGGATGAGGCGGACTCGCAACGCATCGATGCTGACCCCTTGTTTCCGGTGTGCCCCGGACCGGAAGCATTAAATCGGACCAGGGGGTGGTCTGAAATTATGCATGCAATCTGCCCAAGGGAAACTCACCTGTTCATAGACCTCACCTACGGAAGCCACCTGTGCGTTGCGGCCCAGAATCTGGTGCGTTACGTTCTTGGCGTGACTTGACGATTGATGGCCAACCCTGATTTGTGATTGGCAGACGTGAGCTTCACTGCTAGATAATTAAACAAAACCAGAGGTCAAATGCCGCTTCTACAGCACATAGTCTAATAGTAAAGACAATCGTGGAACGGATTTACAAGCGCCAGTTTTTGCAATTAAAAACAACAACCCTTTCAAATTTAGGGAATTGGCTGACTGTTAAATTATTAAATATTTGTTGTTTATGTTTAACGAACTTAAAACTCGGATGATACAGTTGATAGGCCAGCCGCTTTGCAGGCTATTTAAAATATAAATTCAGCATTAATAAATTATTAATTATCTATCGAAACAGTTGTCTTCTTCGTAACTTTTTCTTCCATGTTACTGTCAATTGTCAATTAGGCTACGTTACCCGTTCATTTGTGTAGTAATAAAAGAATAAAATGCTTAGACTTGTTGATCATATTAAAAAAAGCAGAATCAGAATCAGAAGATTTTAAATTACTGTTTCTGTCACTGTCACTATCACTTAACATGATCTTTCGCAGTTCTTTGCTACTAATTATTTATCGGTTAAATACCTTAAAGTACTCGCATTTTTTTCGAACATAATTCTCTCGCCGCTCACGAACATCTTTCAAACGTGTCAACATTGGCAAGAATGCGTCCTCGGCGCGCACGGTAAAGTGTTTCCCGTAATTCCAATTAACTCAATAATTACCCACCGCGATCAGTCGATGCGCTTCTGCGTCTGATTCGTGGTCAACGAGAAAGGTTCTGGGAATTCCGAAGCAAAGCTGTTGCACCAGTTTGCCGATGGCGGTGATGCGGTGACGCCGCCCGATAGGTGATCAGCAGGAGATTTAGACGATGAGTAAGCAGCTTAAGCGCGACCGTGCGCGACCGTAGTGAGTGAGAAGTTCGAGAGGCCGCTGTCAAACGGCCGACAGGGCGTGCTTGATAGGTGATAATCAAAAAATAACAGCCCAGAACTCCGTATTTGACTTGGCCGACAGTTTGCCTAAACGCTAGTTGCTCGGACGGTCTCTGCGCCTCACGCCTTTTTTAAGCTGGACGGCAGCACATCGAACCGTTTGCGATCACGACTCACGTCGCTCGGAGAAGCGTGTTCCGTGAGAAGCGTATTTAGGATATTGTGGCATTGTAGCCATTCGTATCCTGGTTTAGATATTTTTATAAAATAAAACTATTTTGTGTACAGCGACTTCCGAGGTTCTCTAGCTCTCCAAATGACGCAAGAGCGGACGGTTTGGCTCATCATTTAGTAAAAATTATGAGCAAAATTGCGAAACGGAGAAAGATTTCGTTCTGGTTCGTCACCGGAGGCCGGACTGCAACGGCTGCAGTAACCCGTCCCGGATCGGACCGGGGTCCGGAACGGGTTTTTTTCTGATCGTTTTTCTCCCGAGCCCACCATTTTCAGCGACACCGTGCATGATTTGGTCGAAGCTGGGTAATGATGACGCTGCACAGCGCAAGACGTTGACCACTTGTCGAATCTGAGGCACCCGATCGCAGGGCGCAGATCAAGACCCCTCCTTCTTCTGCTGGGGCCCAATCCCCGAACCTTTAATCGACAGCCGACTTGCCGCGATCCGCGGCCGCGGAGCCAGGCCGGGTGGCCGGGTAGGTGTCAGAAAGGGGTGTTTTCTGGAGATCGTAAAAATTAAGAAAAGGGCTGAAGATGGAGACGGAACCGACGGGACCAATCCTTGGACCAGTCCGGACCAGCGGCGCAGAAAGCGGGTCGGAAAGCAGCGAACCCGTTCGAAGCGATTGCCACGCCACCGAAGACCGCTAGTCGGGGGGCACCGGCGTGGCATTTCATAGTCACGGCCCGGGACCGAAAAGAGACAAGTCATTTCCAATAATTATTTCACGTGTAATCATTATTTAATCAATATTACACACCGTATAAAACAGGGCCCCCAACATAAACCATCAAAGGCCGCTCGACGACCGCTCGATGTTTGATTTGTTCACCATGGTGCCCGCTGGCTGGCTGGTGGGCAGTGGGTAGGAAGGCTCATTTGGGCGCCTCATCCTTCGGACCGCCATCGTGGGCCCTTGCCACGACCCAATCGATTCAGGAATCGGAGCAGGAATCGGTTTTCCACCTCTTTCTCGAACGGAACGGCATTGCGCGCCATTTCGATGCGCCCCGCTTCTGGCTCTGTGATGGCGTGGGGAGGGAGCACTTTCAGCCCCATGAGCCACGGTCCGATAAGCGGTCCTTTGCACACGCATTATATAGACTCCAGAGCGCGTGTCCGTTACAGTACCGGACGATGGCTTACTTCCATCATCTAGCATCAGCGAGGGTCAGCTGAATTTCGGCTACGGAATTTGGCACAGGAAATTACTACTGAACGGTTCACGGTTTGATGCAACATTTTATGCACTCCGTACAATGTTTCACAGCACACAGCGGAACGGCGGAATGGAGGATTGGAATGTTGATACGCGCGATGCATCATTTTTCATTCCTGTAGCGATTTTAAACTGCGCCACGATTTTATTAAAATTAATGATTACGCAGCAGCAGCATCTGCAGTAGCTGGCTGCAGGTCTGCACGATCATTATCGAGGAGAGTGCACTGTCACCCGGTTGGTGGGCCTTACGCTCTTGCCTCGAAGCAGTTGCAATCTGTCCGTTTTGGCGTGGCATTATTTTAGCCCTGGGGGGGGTTAATTTATTGAAATCGTTAATTACAACCGGGACAGGGGATTGGTTGAGAATGGTGATTTTAGCAAGCAGATCCTTGATGGAAGGCTTCTTGTTTGTCTCGTAGCCCATAGGCTGTGAGTTTAGTAAATTATCGATGAAAAACTCTATCGACACTCTATTTGGTGGAGCGTAATGAAAGTCCCACCGAATCTGGAGCGCGATCGCGGGCCACGCGGTTCGCCGCTGATTTGTCACGACTGCCATTTATGGTGATCATCTCAAACGAGCTCATGGTTAACCATCGTTAAGCCGGCGCTCCCTTCACTTTGACGCCACACCAGGCTTTTCTGGCGGTTCCGTGATAAATTGCCGTGCGAACGATCGGAGGTAGGTTTTTGCACTGAAAATTAAACTAAATACGTGCGTTGCCTACCGTCAAAACTTCACCTTTAATTGCCTTTGAAAGCATAAATATTTATTTTGAGTTCGCACTACGGATGATGAATTTGTTCGTTAACATCTTATGTTGAAAGAATTTTTCCATAAACTCACGAGCGCTTCTGTTTCGCCACCGACAGCAAGCTAAACTAGTGTACCATAACTGATTGATTGCTTGATCACCTAATGATAGAATATTCATAATCATCATAACGACGATCACCATCATCATCATCAACGATATCGTCAGCAGCACCATCAATATCGGAAACTATTTGTGTCACGTACAGACCGTACAAGGAACGGCGCAGCATACGAACATTACCAAGTCCCGGGGCCCCGGACCGCCTTGTATCATCACCTCCTCTCTCTCTCTCTCCTTCGCACCTTCTTCTACTCTATCTCGGCCAATTCTACGTTCTCTTTCGCGCTCTTGCGGGCGGTGTGTAGACTTATTAGTTTATTTAAGCGTGACAAAATTAATGGTATTTCTCATTTTAATTTGTGATGTTGATTGAGAGAAAATTACTTTCATGCTTTTTTCTTCCCATTGGCTCTGCGTTTGCTACATCGCAGCGCATAAAGTTTTTACCTCCTCGTTGGCCTCGCGCCGAGCGTGTTGGTCAGCGTGGCCAGCGCGACTATTTTGTATCCCACCCTATCGGCAGCCAGAGGAGCAACACTTGGCTTGGAATCTCCTTTTCTTTCCATCTCGCAGAGATTCCGATTCTTGCTAACCTTTTTCGCCACAATCGCAGCGGTTGTTTTTGCGCACGATATGCTGTTTGTTTGTGGGTTGTTTCACCCAAACTTGCGTACTTTCAGCCTGTTCGACCTTCACGGGCAAGGTTGGTTTGCTGATGGGAGTAAATACAATCGCATAGATAATCTATTGCTACTTTTTATTATGTTGATATAATAATTGCTCAGCACCAGTATTTTAGCGTTGTGCATAAAATGTTAACTGAGTTTTACCATGCCAATAGTTTAACGAGGATTGAAACTTAAATCGACTCACCGACCAGTTTTAAATGGAGTACAATTTTTACCCTGCATGATAACAGCAACTAACGCTGAGTTTGGTTGAGTGTGTAATTTTGAAACATTTTTCAAATCACTACATTGAATTGATAATGTCCACCTTTGATATGTCTGAATTGTTTAACATTCCTTTACTAAAAGGAGCAGTGCTCATAGTTTATTCCAGAAAAAAAAATTTTATTGGCAAAGGTCTAACTAACTTCTATTTAGGGTTACGTAGTTTTTGTTCAAAAAAGCAAAGAGTCTCATTTCTGCGATATTCTGTTCAATTGATGCACCCTTGTTGTGGGAAGTTACAGTTTCTATAAGAACATCAATTGTTACAGCGTTTACGATTAATGCATATTCATTGCATTGAAGTTGACAAATAATGTTTAATGTGCGTCGCATGCAAGTGTTGTCCGTAACAGTAATCGATGCTAAACCCGCTAGCGTTACACACAAAAGTATAGACTTATTTCGGTCAATCAAAGCGCTTCTCCGGACAACCCTGGCACCTACGTGGGCAGAGCGTAGAACATTATTTTGACAGAACCATCAGTTATTTGTCAGAATCTTCCGCATTTAGTTCCACCGTGGGTCAGAGCTGCTGCCGCCCTTTACTCCCATCATATCCTCATAATAACAGCATGTCGATTTGAAGTGATTCAAAAACTTGGTCGTTTCGATCCTCATGATCCAACAATACACAAGCACTCGACCTTCCCGGCCGACCATATGTGACTAGCCAATTACACGGCAGATTAACGGCACCTTTCGACCGTCCTACGTTTCCCTCTAAGGTGGCAACATTTGTTTGATCGGCTGCCCGAATGGTAGGGCCCGAAGAAAATTGCATCTTATTCGCTGCCCGTGACGCCTCTGTGAGCCATCCTGGCCACCGTAGCCACGTTCGAAGGCTTCTCGAAAATCAGGCTCTATGAGGATTTTAAGGCTCATTCTTGGGTTGGGAAATTGCTCCGATTCGAACTTCGGGAGCCGTTGCTCGGTCCTTGCTCCTGCAAATTATGGTTAATGATTGAGGCAATTTTGAAATGTGCATCGAGCTCGCAACCAAAAACAGATGTCTTTGCTCTGTTCCGTTCAGGTGGCATTAGGTTATTTATGAAAGTTTGTCCTTATTTTATGGCCAAAGAAAGCGACCAACGGATCACCCGAGTTGAAGAAACTCTTGATTTAACCACGACAAATAACTTCCTTGGAGTGCACTTTTCATTTCTCCTGCCTCAACGACGGCTTTCTCTCTCTCTCGAACTGGTGTTGCCTTTTTCTTCTCCACTGGCTTTGATATACAGGAACCAGCACCGATATGCTGGCTGGCAAAGATGGTGGACAGCTAGACAATGGAAGGAAGCCATAATTGATTGCGTTGCGGTTGCACTTTGGTCAGCCCGGCCCATGCTGCGGTCCTGCTATACTTCCCAACCCAACAGCAACCAGTGGTCGCGCGGATCAACCGCGGTTAACGGTTGATGGGTCCAAGACCACGAGGAAGCAACATCATAGAATGAACCCGCGCCGATCTTTCCGAAGCGTTTAATTAGCTAAATCAATTTAATTGGTGCCATTCTATCCACTCGGCCTGCGCACGCAGACTTCTGGGAACGGTTTTTGAAGGTTCCGCTTCGGTTTGAGAACGTGCTGCCCGGTCAGATGCATAAAAATGAGGCAGAAATCTTGCCACGACCTATCGGTCCAGTGGGCGCGGTTGCGGTTGACAAGATCAAGCAACGGAGGCGTTTTCAGGAAATCCAAAAAGGGGAACTGTGTTCGGTCATTGTGTTTGACTATCGTGCGTTTTGTGGTGAAAGTTTTTATTGTTATTTTCACACAGATTTACTGACCACAGCTAACCCTTAGCATGTCAATGGTTTTGGGACACTAATTATGCTGTTAATAAAGGCACAGCTGGTTTGGGATATTTTAAGCGCAGCGTAGTTAAATTTTTGCTTTATTTATACTTTGTTTGGATGGTTTTGTTTGGTTTGTTGAGCATAAAGTACGGAGAACTGAAGTAAAAAAGACGTTTTCTTAAAACTCTTGTCTTATGGTTTTGTTTTGTGATGTTTTATTTGAATTGTTCAGATCTATTTATTGAACCATGTCACGAATATCAATATTTTATAATGGCGAACAATTTTTTGAAAAAAACAAATGAAAAACAAACTAATTTTTACTGTTATTGAAATGTTAGTTTTATAAGACCCAACAATTTTTCAGATTTTAGTGTGAATCCTCAAAAAAGTTCATATCTTGATTCGAAAATGTTACCAGAAACGCCAAAACCCAGCTCGGTGTTCGCAGATCTAAACCTACATCGATCCCGAACTTGATCCGGTTCCTTTTTTAAGTCTTCCATTCAATTCACCAAAAACCGCACCGCCACACGCTTTTTGGCAGAACCGAAATCATTCAGAACCACTTATTGAGCGCGTAGCAGAAAAAAACCCATTCTGCATACCACCAACACACGGGAGCGTATGTTGAGATAAAAATAAATTACAATAATCCATAAACCCACATTAGAAAATCATCCTTCAACGTCCCATTCATGGATTACGGTAATCACCACCGTCCACCGGTGCGTCCGGTGCGCTAATGACGGCGAAGGAGGAGGCGGAGGCCGCATGTAGATTGCACCGTCCTCCCACATGCTGGCGCACATACTCACGCCGGCCGCACTCACGGGCCGGCCGTGCCCGGCGGCACCTCATTAGAGTTTTATGGGTTATTTAGGCGAAAACCGAAACGCAGCAACTTGAAGATGAAAAATGTCCGGCCCGGTCCTTGGCGTAAGACGCAGAACAATTGAATCGTTGAGCCCCGAGGAAACAAAGGGGCCCCCGGGGCCGCCAGTAAGCAGGGCCGCCATGGCCGGCCGCGAGAGGATATGTGATGCCTGCGTTCGTTTGATGCTGTACCGGGAACAGGGAGTGCGGATGAAGATCAACCCAAGTGATCTCTGCAGCCCGGTAGCCCGCCGGTGGCCTATCGGGTGTGATCGTGGTCCATCTCTTGCTCCTGTGCGCGACTTGCGCTTCTGCATATGCAAACGCGGCAGCGTCTTTGCATATGGGCCGGGAACATATGGTCCATGCCCGGGCGGTGCATGTTGCTAAGCAGTTCCAAGTACTGATTACTGTTCCGAAAGTTCGAAGAAAAAAGTGCGACGGTCTATAATCCGCTTGCAGACTTGGCATTGTTTTTTTTTTGGTTCGGTGCTTGGTTGTTTGTGGGCATTTTCTTAAAAAAGACGATTAAGAGTTACGGTCGATTTCCATGCTTGAGGTTTGTCTCCTCGCTACTGTTTGATGTGTTTGAAACAAGAAACCAAAAGGCCACTTTGAGCATATTTTAGAACGCTCCCGTTTGTTTGACAAATGGAAAACAAACAGTTTTTCACAAAATATTGGTTACGGAAGGATCTAACAGTGTGTACGTGCCTCGTCCGTTTGTCGGTTTTAGTTGAATTAAGATTTAAAAGCCATTAAATACGTCCTTTGATCATTTCATAGATCAAAAGACTGTTCTTTTCAAGCAACGAACCCTCCATTTTGATGGTATTTTTTTCTGATGATCTAAATTAGTTACTTTGTGATTCGTGTGCAGAATGAAGGTTAAATTAAATGTAAGTATTTATTCAATTATGTTATTTACCTTAATTCTTCCTAATTTCTTATTTCTTGTTCGAAGGCATTGAATTGAGAAACAACATTACTTTGCGATGAACCGATTGCAACAAATGATGTAACCGCTTGAGCACGCTTTCAAACGGTCAACGCGTTCCGTGTCGTTCCTTAATACCGAGCAATTGAAGTTTAAATCACAGCAAATCCGTTCGAAAAGCGACCGCGGCCATTCTGGGCGCGTAGCCGCACCGTGACCGCTCCGAATGCACTCAGTACCATGCTCACCAAATAAAAAAAAAAACCCCGGCGTGCCCTTTCGATTCGGGAGAGATAAGTCACAAATAGTTCCCAATCATCGTAATTAATAACACACTTCTGGGATAAATTCCAGCATCAAATTCACGTCAAAACTGAAACGGAGGCCGTCGTGTTCGGCGCTGCAAGTGGATCCTCTTCCGTCAGCATTCCGCGCGTCCGGCTGGGTGCCGGCACAGGCCAGAGGCGGAGATCAAGGGCCCAGGTTCAAACCGTCTGAAGATGCGATCCTAGCGAAGCTCGCCGCCGTCGCCGTCGTCGTCGGAAATGATGAGTAATCGTCAACTCGGCGGTCGGCGGATCGCACATAAAAAAAGGCCAGCGTCCCGGCAGCGTGGAACATGAAAACAAGCATTCGTTTACGATCCACCGGTTGGAGCATCATCATCATAAGCCCGTCGAAACCCGGGAATGGTCCGCCCGATTGAGACGGCTGACGGGGCCAGCGGCTTAAGAACCGTCGGCGCGACGACACAGCTGCGAGTGAGAAAATTGATGTCCAAGCGCTGGAGGAATGCGTCTTCTGGACTTCTGAGCGGCCACGGGTTGTGTATAAAAAAGGTGCTATTTTCTGCCCCGACCCCGCCGACTTCAACTTGTACCCCCGCACCACGGAGCGGGATATTTTCGGATGAAGGCTGCGACGGTGCCGAACGACACAGTGACGTTGGAGATTTTCGGGTTCCCGATAGTTCCAGTTTTCTGGTTGCCCGGCAGAGGCAGGACCATGCGCCCGGGGTGGGGGCAGCGGCAGCAGCATGAATTATGAAGGTGAGAGAAACGTGGAAAAAATATGTTTACTTATGCGCAAAACAGCCATAAACATCCAGCGCGCGGTGGTCAGATCGTGGCCGCCGAGGTGTCTGGAATGGTGCGAAGAAAACTCCGGAGGAGATCTGAGGCACAAGATAGATCACTCAGAGATCGATCGGCCGACCGCGTGGTGATGCTGATCTCGCTTCGCCATCCGCTCGCGAGGAGGAGAGAAAAAATCGGTTCGTCGACGTGCAGTCTGCACGGTGCGTCACCACGCCACGGCCGTTTGCCGGCCTCAAAGGGCCGCGTAGCAAACGATCGCGGCATAGCTAATGGTCTTGGCCGCAAAGGCCGGAAAGATCTTCATCTCGGCACGAGCATTCGCACTTCTTCCGGGGTCCGTCCGTGTGCGATGGAAATAGACAACCACGGATTGGGTGCTGACGCGGTTGCGGTGCGCAAATCGTTTTGTTTTACTAGCAATCGGGGAGTCGGCCAGAGGTGTGTTTCACGCGTTTGCGTAAAAGTGTGGCGATCGATATCGAACGTGTTATAATTTGCCTGCTAACTATTTGATTGCCTGCCCAATGGGGGAGCGGTCAGATCAAAGGGGTTCGATAACGGACTATCGCCCCACCGTGTTTAGGTGTTTAGGTTATTCTGCACCGTTGAGCCTCTTTGTGGTTGACATTTTTCCGATGACGGCAGCCTGATAGGAAAAAATGTCCACTAAACTGCAGCAATTAGAACGCATTTGATGCTGCTACTTTGGCCGGAACATTTGCGATTAATCAGTGGACCATTTCAGTGATGCTCTTGTTTCTAAATGGCACACCCTCTAAACGAGGATTAGATAATGATTTAGATGATAATGATTTACTTTTCGCTTTGATTGTGTATGATTTAGGATGTTTATAGAAAAGACTAGCATTGTGATAATCGGCCAAAGGCCACAGTTATTAACGGTTGCCTTTTTATTATTCCTGTCTCCGGAATGGTGATCGCCGAGGTCGCAGCGCTGTTAACACTAGATATACCACCGTTTTCAATAGGGTGAGGGTGAGCTATATATGAAACACATTTCTAATTGATTATTAAAACCAAACGCCTCCATTTTTTTCGATGCTTGAACTTTTATTTGAAAGGTGCATTCAAGACATTTTTTTTATAAAAAACAATTTTGGTCAAATGTCCACCACGGTTGGTTTAACAGTAGCCCATTGGATCGACCGATTTTTGAGTGCATTTTCGATTATCTGGTCCTATCTCGGTAAAGGCAATTAGAATTTGGGTCTAGAGGCGGTCAATGGTTGCTGGTTTGTTTTCGTACTGTTAACTTTAATTAATTAACTATTAACATAACCACCGAGATGGAAATGAGCTACAAAGGAATGAGATTTTCAAATTTCGCACCGCTTGAGTTGAAGACTTACCACTTTGGAAATAAGTTTTTGATATTTTCCAATTTCCTGTAATCAAAATTGTTTTTTTTTTTTACATAAATGTCTTGAATGAACCTTTCAAATAAAAGTACAAGCATCGAAAAATATTAACCCGGTTGTTTTTTTTTTGTAGCTAAATAAAAAGTGTATCATATATGGCTCAACCTTGTACCAGACCGGCCAAAATGACCGGTGTGGTATATCTAGTGTTAATTGTTCAGTCAGACTGGCGAATGGTTCGAATCCTTGGCTGGAACTCTCTCAGGCTGATGATTTGAGTAATGTTCTTGGGCATTGTTGAACACAGTACAGTGGGTTGGTATTTTGCTGATATTGTATAATGATAAGGCACATATCAGATCCAGCGTGTGTTTCCGTCGGAAGCCCCACAGGAAGGGATTGGCTGGCTGAGAGAGAGACAGAACGGGGAGGGTGAATGTCATAGCGCCCTCGAAAAGTGCTGGCCTTGCTCGGTCAGCACCACTCACGCCCTAATGCACACTCGACGAAGCAGACACCCGAGAGATGGCGAGCAATCAGCGGAGGGCTCAAGTGTAATGGTCTGACGTCACGCTACGGTGATATCACTGCCACAGTAACCGGACACCGATGTAAACACCACCACCGGCGACCGATGTCCAGTGTCGCCGGAACCGCCAACAACCCACTGCCACCGTAGTGCGCTGTTCCGTGGTTGAGATGAGCTGCAATCGAGCCTACCATCCATCATACGGCCTGCCCGGCACCGCTATCCAGAAAATGACCCAAAACCCATACCGGTCACGGTGTCACCGTCGCTGCCCTGCTGCCGGAGCAGCATGAGAGCTGCACGATGTGAGGCGGTCGGCTTCACGGTCGTCGTATTACATCGCCTCGGGAGTCTCCCAAGTGGGGCAGGGAAAAAGCAGAGACCAAAGCAGAGCACGGCAAACAAATGGAAAGAAAAAAGACACGTGCAGAGAGAGAGAGAGAAAGGAAGTCGAGAAAGGGGAAGAAAATAATATCGAAACAATGTTTACAAATCACTTCGGGTCATTTTGACAAATTATATTTTCGATACGAAAAAAGCGGCGGCGGCGACCGAAGCTCCGAGGCATCTTCCCCTGGTCACCGCGCGTGACAAGGACCCCACGGTTCAGGACCTCCACCAGCCGGGCACACCATCGTCGTCATGTTTACTCCCACACTCACTCGGAGCGGTCTCGTGTCGATGTTTTCTCGAGAAGGCTCGTTGTTAACATGGTGTATTAATTTAATTGACAAGCCCGGCGCGCCTGCCGATGGCCTCCGTCGTTGTCGACGCGCTCAAGTATCGCTATGCGTTCCGGCTGCCCTCGGGGACCGAAGCAAGAGGGGGGGTAAAAAAGTGTTATGTTGGCTGTCATGCTTCTGGGGGCGTTGGCGTTTGGTATTGTCGTGGGAGTGACATGTTTTTTTCGAGCTAGTTTTTTTCGAAAATTGAAACAAATAACCGCCACGAGGTATCGCGCGAAGTGTACAAACGGAGATGTTAACAAATGATGTTAGTGAAAAATTGGAAATTCGAACGGTTTCGAGCAGTCTGATATCAGACAAGTAATCGTCAAAATGATAGCGTAGCTATACAAACCTTAATGTCAGCAATAAAAAAAAAAAATCAGTTCAAAAAGAATAAACAAGAGCCAGAAAAGGACTCCTTCCACTTAGATTCCAACGATAGCCGCCTGAAACAAGGTATCGTAAATAGAAAATCCTGTCCATCCCTAGCTATCCTAGCTCTGGATGGGCGCCTGTAAGCGAAACCTTGCCAACCAGCCCTAAGAACGGCTTCGACAGTCTCGGTTGACTTCGATTGGGTGACATGTGGCGTTAGCGACATCATCATCGTCATCACCGCAGTCACTGACGAAGCTGACGAGCTGAAGCGAGGAGGGTTAGCTGCTACCGCCACTCACCGGGGGGGCCTCCTGTATATCATCGACGCCACGTAGTACGTGCTAATTGAAGGATACTGTTTCTTATTTATATTTCACTCACTGCTAGACACACTCTCGTCAGGTTCGACTTTCGGGCTGACTGCTGGGAGTCTGTGTTTGTGTCTGTGGTTTGTGAACCGTGTAAGAGAGTGTCGCAGACAGGGGCAGAGGGTAAAAATTGCGGCCACATTATTGAGGGGGCAGAAAGTCATAAACAGGACACCCCGATGCGCACATTATTTGCACACTCGTATGCACTACCGTGTGGCTGCCCGAGGAGGGAACTGTGAAAAACACTTGCTCCACGATGCTCAAAAACATCGCACCACTTTTGCCGTGACATTAACTTGGGAATGTAAAAATTACGGTACCGTGAACTAGTGTGGAGTGCTTGGGTTAGTAGATATGTTTGTCCTGCCTGCCGTCGTCTTCCTGTTCTACAAGTTCTATTTTTCCTACCTTATCGCTTTGAGTTAAATCTATACTTGGCTTTATCCAGGCAAATTTAAATTTGATTAATTTAATCCAGTTGTGTAAAATTTAAAACTTTATTGAAGATGTTTCCGATGGTACGATTTTCGTGGAATAGACCCCGTTTTGTTGTAAAATTTGTTTCCATGTAGAATTCCTTCAGGCAGCCTCATAATTCCTGTCTTATAGAAGTCTTAGCAAAAAATCTCTAGCAATCAATTTTTGCAGTCTTCTCTTGACTTTAATTTCTTACTACAGTTGTTTTCAAATGGTCCAGCTTCATCATACTTTGAAGACGATCGCGTTCGCACAATACTGTCGTATGTGTCCCATTTCTCATCCCCAGTCACTATCAGTTTGAGAAATGGTTCGATTTCATTCCTTTTGGTCCGAGTTTCGCCGATTGCAATTTGTTCCTTCCTATTTTTCAGTATTAATTGAGGGGACACCCAAACATTGGGCTCCTATGGGAATCCAGCTTTGCGCAAAATGACCTCATTGTAGATGAGCACCATTGTAGCATAGACACTATTCACAACATTATCGACCTGCTTTGAATTTTCACTTTCATAAAGGAAAACGTGTTCGTTGAGATCTTATGTTAGCTCCCTGTAACTCACAGCTGAATGGTACAAACAAAAAATAGTAAAAGAATTAATTTTTGTGTGAAATATCACCATGATTACGAGCATAAACTTGAAACTGTTTGATACTTTACGAGATATCGATAATCGCCGACAAAATAATGCATTTCTTTTTCCTCAACCTGATGTTGAGGAACGTTTCAACTGTTTTTTTCAAGTTACAGCACACATTAAGAAACGTTCCACTCTCTGCTGCGTTCAGGCAAATTTAATGATGTTCAGTTATAGAGCGTGTTTCATTAAGACTTAGAGATTGAAATGTTAAATAACTCCGCCATTTTTTAGTCGATTTTAACAAATGACCAAGACTTTTTAGGGTATAAAATGCCGTTGACAATTTATTCAAATTCACTATCGATCAAATGACCGCCTCCATTAGACACGCAAAAAGCGGTCCTTTTTGTGCATTTTTCATTGTTTTTGAAAACATTTCGGTCGTAATAGCAGCAATTTCCGCTGTGGTGTTAGCTTTCACATTCGATGTTTGACATTCCAATCTTTAAGTCTTAATGGAATACCCTGTATTTTTGTTATATTTTCTGTAACAAATGCATTATGGGTGCAATGGCCATTCGTTATACCGGTAGAAGCACAAAACACAGGATAACATATTTATATATTCATATCACTCGTTCCCACACGTAAGGTTTAATGACTCATCATTCGATTTCATCTTCAAACGTGCGATTTTTCTGAACACTTACCGCCAGGTCACAGACCTGCGCAAAAACACCGGAAAACGACCTCCAGCATCATCGTGCGTGGCCCCGTTCCCAGCGTAAGCACTTAATGTAAAATAACATGGTCCGTCACGCACCTCAACCCGAGATCGTCGAACGTGTCGCACATTCCGGTCGCGCAGGCTGGCAGAACAGCGATCGGGAAAACGGAGACACATAACTCCCAACTCCCTAGAGCTGTTTGCGTGTCGGAACATGCGTAGCCAAAACGAACCCATCAGAAGTTGTGTCGTAAATTTAAAAATTTATTACTTTCCTCAACCTCCACCGGAGCCGCGCGAGAAAGAAAGCTGCGAGAGTTGCGGGGCCATCGGTCAGCGGAGAACGAGAAACCAAAGTCAAAGACCAACGAATCAGCAACTTGCTGTAGCACCAGCGACACATATACACAACATACGCTCTTTGCGCATAATTCCACCCTATTTCGGGTGTCTCGGCCGAGGCTCGCATATTGATGGATCTTCTTGATCCTTCTCACCTTCAGCGCACCATCGATTCCTTCGCCTTTTGGTAAGCCGCCACAAGACGAACCGCCAGCCGCCAGCCACCGGCCGCCACGCATGAAAAGCGGCAGCATCTCGCCCCGGTGGTGATTAATGACGTTTGGCATCGAATGTTGTAATAAATGATGGAACTTATTAGCTTTCAAACGCTGTACGATTTAGATTATTCTGCTCTGGCCCCGTCCAGGTCCGGCCGGGAACGAGCCGTGGTGGGCAGCTGTGTTTGATGATCCCGGATCGCCCTTGGAATCCCCGGTAGTGTGAAGATCTCGTCTCGGTAATGAAGATCATGCCCCTTGCCGGACCCGGCCGTTACCGGCACGCTGCTTCGTTGTGTCCTTTGATTTCGGCTCTTCCTTCTTCGTTTTTCAATTTCGACGGTTGGGACATTTCCTAACCGTTGATCGATGACCAAACGGCATCATCATCATCGTCGCCACGATACAGTGACTTCTGTACTTTTGATGATCAATATTTCTTCCTTGGACATACCGAAACATACACAATATAGCAGGCAGGTTTCCGGGGTACATTATGGTACACAAATTGTTTCGGAGATCCTGAGTCCCTTTGGGACATCGCCTCGGTGTTGGCAGAGTTAGGAAAGAATGAACCAAAAATAAATGTTTACTCACATCCGGTGCTTTCGGTAAGCGTAGAGGAAAACAAAATTGTTTCAAACGCACAAAACGCACTCCATTAATCAGCTGTACGATTTATTTGGCTGTTTTGATCGCCTATTTCGTGATCGTCATATTGGTGCGTTTTGGAGTCGAGCCCTCTAACCAAAGAATCCTATTTGAGCGATTAAACATCGCGCTTGATCGCGATCGCGGCATTTTAAAAAGCCACATCATAGCTCAAACGTCTGTCATAGGACACTTATCGAATTAAAGCCGATCGATTCGAGTCTCGGTGAAATCTGATCGAAATGAAAACTATAACACCCTTAATACTCGCCGGGCTGGGTTCGCTCGATTTTATCGCCACGGTAACAGTCGGCACCCTGTCCGTGACAGGTCGTGCATGATTCGAATTCCTCTGAATGTATGGAAATGCGAACCAAAATGGCTGGTGAGGCTTGTCGCAGAAATGGATCCCCAATTGGGGCTGCGGTGCGGTGCGATCAGTCACCGCGCGAACCGTCACAGCCGCTAGTCGAGCGAACCACGCGGACTCGCACTCGCCGCGAGAGAAAACGATGAATAGGCACAATGTCATATCAAGCCACGTAATAACATGGCGGCAAATAAGCCTGGTTCCCGGGCGCGGTGCGCTCTAGGACTCCAACGGACCGGTCCGCTGGGGAGGGGCACAAAGCGAGACACGCGAAGCGCGAGACACTCGAACACTGGAACGAAAGACTTCGATGCGCGACAAAGCGCGGAACACGTGGTCTGAGCGAGAGCGAGCAAAATTGCTCGCCTAAGCCGAGTGGAGACGAACGAAATTCGGCCGAAAACTCCTCCTAGCGGGGTGGCATTAGCCTGGGAATAGGCGGTAAGGAAGCTTGGACCAACTTGAGCGTCGGAGGTACGGAAATTAAATGAAAAAGTACGACTCTTATACCGCGATCGCGATCCGGTGCGCGGCGACGGCGACTGCCTTTTATGTAATTATTATGATTAAGTTGTCAATAATGTGAGCATGATATTTATTTTGAGAGGGAAATTCCTGGCTGCCATCCTGACCGGAGGGCAATTTCCGACAACGACCCTGCCATTGTTTGGACCCTTCCATGGGCTCATGCGGTCGAAGCGATTGGCGGTGGATTGTAGTACACTGACGCTCTAAGTTTGATGTTTAATTTGGGCATGACGAAAAATGGGTATGACAATTTGAACGAAGAGTGGAGAACGTAGAATGTTTAAATTACTTAAATGCGTAAAATATTCCAGCACAGATTGGGTTGCTAACCCAGAACGCCTTAAAAACTTCTTGCATTGGCCACGCCAATCTGCCAATCGACGCCAAACTTTAATCGAAAACTTAACGCTCAGTTTTATTTATCGCGCTCACCACGCCAGAATCATTAAACGTAGATTAGCATCAAATGGTCACACGCGGCCGTTGCCCATCGGATCCAACCCGATCGCCCCAGCTCGGTTCCCAGCTGGTCTCGGTGATTTATGTCGGTGTTTGGGGCCGTTCCGATCGTAGCGGTCTTTATTCTCCTCTCGTTTGACTTCCCAATTTAGTGACAGTGGTCATTAAAATCCGATATCTTCATCGATGAGATGACCTATTGCGCGGTCGCGCTCTATGGCGAAGCATAACCATTGGCGGGTCGGCTTCCTTTCGTGTGCGAGCACACGAATAAATTAAGCAATCAACAAGGCGAAAAAAAGTCCGAAATCAATCATTACGCCCGACCGACCGGACGGTGTTTGGGCGGGTTAAAGAAAATGGAGAGAATGGCTAACAAGCGTCTTCGTTGGCCGCTACTTGTCCACTAGAAGGCACTAGAATAACACCGTAAACTGTAAAACTGAGAATTCAAAACTTTGCACGTCGGGACAAGTGTCAATGTTATTTACAACGTAAATTTCTTGTTCAAATTCTTCACATGCTTTGAAATATTTTTATTAAACAGGCAACACGTAAACAAGAGAAAAATGGATGTCAAATTGAACCGAATAAAAGAATAGAAAGTTATGCTAAGCAAGTACTTCTTTGAGGTAGACAAATTGTACAAATTGCCATTAACTTGAACTGTTGGTTATTCGAAATTAGTGATGCTCGTGTGAGTCTAACCCTAATAATCTCAAACAGAATATTGGACATTTCTGTCCATACAAAAATCAACCGAAATTATCTAACTATATCTTAGCCAGTAGTGTAAGCTATGCTTATTGCTTATGCTTATTTAAGATATGTTCAGTCTTCCGCGACAAAACGGATGTTTTGCACTCAGCAGCAATTGAGAGGGAATGGCATCGTTTTGTATTGCTATACTTTTCGGCAATTGCTACTTAAAGCGAAACCATCGCCTTCGCCAATTTAGTGCAGATCCCTTGACGTGAGCCAAGCTCATAGATCTCATCAGATGCGAACCACAGATGGGACGGCTGGCCTCTTTCTCTCGCCAAGTTCCGCCTCACTCGAAACGAATCGTCCGAATCACATAACACACGGCCTCGCATCGGGAGATGAATTTAGATATCCAAATTAGTTCAGTTTACATTTTTGAATAACTTAAGAGGATTTGGACCTTTCCTTTGTCCATGTGTGTGAGGACGTGTTTTTTTTTCTCGGAGAGCCTTTACTCGTCGCCCACTGCACATGACACACAGGTAGAGGTTGAGCCGGATATTCGGATTCGGTGTTTTTTGGCTGCTCTTCCATTCCATCGTAGTCCTCGTAGGTGTATCCTGGCCACATCATTTATGCACATGCACATACGCATACGAAGGATGGCCATGATTTAATACCACACCGTTCGGTTCGCTTCGGTCGGTGATGATCGGATGGTGACGGTGTGGCGTTGGAGGGGTTCAGATGGGATATGTGCAAAGGGAATTATGTGCAAATATGTGCAAGGATATGTGCAAAGGGAATTACGTTCCACGAAACCCGGCCTGGCTGGCTGGGCCTGGGCCTCGGCTGATCCTTGTGCCGTGCCGTGCTGGTCATTAGTGCGCGTCGCAGTGTCTGCCCCGTGATTTTTGTTTCCCATTTTTGCTCCCCCGTTTTATGTTGCCCCGTTTGTTCTGTGCCGCCTGCCGGCCGCCGGCCGTGTGCCGCCATTCAGTCTCGCTCATGAGGAACGAACCAAAAACAGATCGAAGAAAGCGAGTAAAAACCTTGAAACAATCCGTCTATTGTCTTTGCTTCGGTTCGGGCTCGGCGATGGTGTGCGTAGGAAAAACTCACTAATCGAATTTGTGGCGGATGCTTTTGGAACGAGCAGAACCCAAGCTTTCCATCAACTTTTTGGCCAGTTCCATTAGCATTAGTCGATGGACGAGTTTGGACGAGAAGTTGGCCCCGAAAAGGGATTTCAGTGAGAGTTTTGTTTCCTTTTTTGAGAGAATACTCACTTTAAGTCCGGTGACGAATGTTTGCTGGCAACACAAAGAGTGGCTACACAGTGACTCACAGTGGCTTTTGAGCGTGATAGGCATGCCGTGGCAAATTCTTATTCGCTACTCGTTTTGCTCGCGAGTGTGAGTTTATGATTTTCTTCACACCCGCCGACAATTAATTTTTAATGTGCAAAATTGTTATTTATTGCAATATTATTGCTCTCCCGAGCACATCATTCATACGGTCGCCCGTTGGACGAGAAGCATAAAGACAGATGGAGGTTCACATCAATCCGTGTGGCCGTGTGGTTTATTGCAATTGATCGGCACAATGGTCGCGCTTGGGTTATGTTGCGAATGCAGCGTCTGTTGATTCCATCCGGTCCGGTTGTGGATTCTTAACCCAATAGCCGTTATATGAGCTGACACGCTTACTTTCTATTGTTACGAAAATATTATTCTGAGAACTCGCCGTGCCTTTGACCGACCTCACATGAAGAAACATGAATTGAGCAGTTCAGCAAAATCATTAACCTCGCCGAACGCCAGCATATCGTCGGATGTTTATGCATTTTCTGTGGCCATCGTACGGGTGTTCCGCAAAGACCCCGTCGAATGAGCCATCGGCGACGGTTTTTTGATGGACACCGCAGCAAACGCATCGCATTATTTTTTATTACATGCGTAACAGTTCAGGAAAAGTCGATTATTTTCCTTTTAAAACCGATGACTCTGAAGAAGAGAATCTCTTGCCGGTGCTCGTAAAACCGCACTCCACAATGAACCCGGACGCCGTTGCGTACCGGAGCGAAATTGCGAATTATTTGTCATTAAAAAACCTTTCGAAGAACTTCTCAGAACCATGTTTCGGAGCGCGAGCCATCGCGAAGCTGTGGTTCGCAATGCGCACGGATTGAGGCCTCCGTCGCCATAAAATCGAAAGACAGACTGAAGCAGATTTACGAGTCGAAACGATATTGATATTTTAATGTGGCTTCCGCTGGTGAACAATAATCCTTTGGAGTGCGCTGAAAGATGTTTGAAGCCAACAGAACTGTTTTGAATGCAGGCAAAACAAAAAGCGACAAGGCCTCGATCCTACCCTTGATCCTCTTGTTCCTATCTTATTGTTCGATAGCTGTAAATCGTATGAATGAATGTAGAATGGTTGAAGTTTTCTTTGCGCAACTACAGTTACGATGTTGGAATCAATTTCGCACTCTTGGCGCTGACGCCTTTCAATTAATGCCGCCAGAAAATGGAAGAAATCTTCCAGGAAACATGAGTCATGAACCAAGAATTCTTGCTAGCGATTGTTTAGCAGATGAGCGAAAACGAAATGTGCTTTGCCGTCTCGGATTCAGAGAAACACCACAGACGTTTGCCAGCCAGCAGCTTGGGCGTGCGCAGATGCCCCAGATTCGCGGTACTCCGTGGCAAACGTAATTCCTCAACTAATTATTCCTCGAAAATTCCTCGTGGGACCCAGCGGACCGGAAACCACGGTAGCCAATCAGACGAGCGACTAATTGCTTCTAATGCCTCTCGTGCGTACTGCAACAACACACGCGCGCACGGGCTTTAAACGACAAATTGGCGAGCGGAGCTTATGATATTGTCTCTCGCCGATTTATTTCTATGGCATTTCGGTAAATCCGCGCTGTTCCGAAACGAAGGTAAACATCCATTTGCTGCTCCGCGTGATTTGCGTGAAAACCACGAGCCGCTTGCGTTAAGCTTGCGCTTTTTCAGCGGCAACAGATTGTTGTCGTGAAAATCGGTGGCACGAATTTTTATGCTCGCGTTACCATCGGTAACGCGGGGACGATGCTAAGTGGCATCATCCTCGCAACCCGGTCAACCTCGGCGAGGTAGCAACCAATCCGTGGTTTCGTACATTCTGACGGGCCAATTATTTCTTACCGCATATTCTAATAAACTAATTAACCTGATTGGATTCATGGCATGGCACGCGTGCGTGGCCCCTGAACAGCCAAACAGAGTGGTTTGCCTTTTTGCCTTCCCAGTACTGAGTTGAGAAACCGTGGCTTTCCTCGAACGAAGCGAACCTCTCTCGAGCCGCTTCGTGGCTACGACATACGTTAAATGCTTAATAGGCCGAAGTTGGTACCTTCAAAGACAGCGCCCGTGACATTCGTCATGCTTTTGGCATCTTGTCTTTTGAATAGAATAATTACGAAATGGCGGTACGGTTTCGCCCTTCGCTGCAAAAGATTACGAACCACTGCTTGACGGGGAAAAAAAAACCTAGTTCGGTGACATGCGTTACTGTCTCTATTCAGCGTCTCAAAAATAGGCTGAGTGCTGGAGAATCTACGCGACCCAAAGGCACGGGAAAGGGATTTATAATTCTCAATTAATAATCGAATACCACACTTCGAGAATATTGGATACCGAACATTTCATCTCAAAGAAACACCATTACCATAACTATTTTACGAGTGATCCAAAAATGTGTGTGCTAACGTAAAGGTCTCATAAAAATAAAACTGTTGTTGGGTTATCGTTGTTGTGCCAACATTATAGCAAACAAAACTATCAATGTTTGCAACTCTGACTGAAACCTGTTTGTAGAATAATTAGGACGAAAAAATAGGAATCTCAGCCAGAGCCATCGATTTGCAGGAATGTTTTGATGCATAATAAAAAAACGCTTTCGAGCTGCTCAATATTTATGCTTTTTTGCGATGTTCTGAAAGAAACCCGACAAAGTCCGAATTCTCCATCTTGGGCCTTGGGATCTGATTTTTACGACATGTAAATGATGCGCCGCTTGCACCCGGATTGAACGCGGCCTCGGAGCTCTGTTCCGGAATGATCGCCGATTCCCGTTATCGACGAAACTACCGTTTGTCGTACGTTATCGAATTTTATCGACCGACTGTGCTCATCAAAACATCCTAATATCTCAATCAGCAAAGCCTTTGCCAGAATCGCCAGAGCCGAAAGCCGTGCGGTCGAAACGATCATAATGCTCCCGAATGGCTCATGTTTATAAATTTGTTCATCTGTGACGATCGTTCGAATGTTCGCAAGCAATTTGAGCCCAGCGAGCGCCGATAGCAGACCGATGGCGCTTGGTAAATAGTGCGGGCCTGCTAGAGAGGCATGTTAGAAACCTAGAAAAAATGTATTAATCCTTTCAAGGCGAAGGCAAAATAGGCTGGCGGCTTCACTAGCTTTCACCGCAGAAATTAATAACCTGTCAAACCAAACTTCGCCAGCTTCATAAGCGGCCTTCGGTTGTTTCGATTAATTATTCATGGCCGTAGTGGCGCATTTTTTAACCATATTCAGCTCCTTTTTTTCGAAATCTTTTACCTATTTCGTGGATTACCTTTGGTCCTAGCGGGCCAAAGAGCCGACTTTAAGACCGATAATTTCACTCCGGTCTTTTCGCTAGTTTATTCTTCGCAAACACGAGAAATTTATAGTTAAAAAATGCCCATCGCAGTCTGTTTCTTCGCATTCATAAAGCCCCGTTAGGCGACAATTATCAACTTGCTGTATGTTTGCTCATACCGTCGTAAACATTATTTTTTATCTATAATCCATCGTCGAAAGGAGTTGTTTTCGGTCAACCCAAACGATATGTGATGAAGCTGATTAAATATTTATCATAAGCCAAAGCGACTGGAAACAAACGATTGAAGAGTGCAAAAGTAGAAAGCGAAAGAAAGATTGATGTCCAGCAATCCGTTGGGATTACTTCTTTCAGGTGGCAGCTATCACAGCTGGGCCGTATATCGATCCTGTAAGTTAAAAGATCTGCTTAAAAACTTCTGTGAATGATATATTCTAAAGTTTGCCAATTGAACGTACTTTGAAAAACTTCACTTGAGTCTATGCAACGCTCTAATTCGCTGTGTGCTGTACAGAAAGAGAAACAAATTTATGATTATGTACACAAGATTGACAAATTAAAACCTCACGCAAAGTTTGAGCTTTGAGTTTTCCTTAATCTTGCCACAAAACTATCTCTACAACTTGAAATCGATAATACCGTTATTTATGGCTCCAAAAAGCACACACCTCGTGCAGCTCGTGCAGGGCCGTGATTTTCCCGGACTTACGAGCGAAATGGGTTCACCGGCTTCGGTCCCGGTCGGTCGGGCTCAAAAGACCCACCCAAGACCGATGACTTCAACACTTCATTCGCGAAACCGTCGCATCGCGGTTGCGGCCCAGTAATTGATGGTCCCGTTAATTAGATGCAATTTATAATCACCTGCGTGCGGGTTGGGTCCGTAAAATGACGTCCGTAAAAAAGTGTAGGGGAGCGGGGAGCGAAAAATGACCATACCCTGTGCCGCCCTCCTGGGTCCTGGGCCAACCCCAGGCACGGGTGGCGTGGCGGGGTCAATAAGGTGTGCAATTTATTTGCTGCCTGGCCCGCGGAGAGCTGGGGCAGAATTAAGTTATTTATAATTAAAAATAAAAAGTTTTCTTCGCACCTTCCCGGTGAGCGGCGAGCTCAGGCCAGAAGTCGGAAATGTTCGCGGCGAGCCCATGATTGAGTGATGAAGATTAATTTTCATTTGGTTCCGTTGACGTTGGTTGATGGTTGGCGGCGGCCGGTACGATTGTCGGGATGATTTAGAAATGAGTTGACCGGCTCGTCGTCGTCGTCGTCGTCGGTTGATTGGTGCGCGAAACCCCTTTTTTCGCGGCTGCTAATGTCTGTACGAGGTGGAAGGACTAGAGCAAGCGCGGTACGGTGACGAACCACAACGTTCGATATTGCTACCGGCACCACAATGCGAGAGAGCTGTCAGTCAGTTAGTGCCATGAAATATTCATCTGCATATCTTACGAACACTCTGCCGCCTCTATGTCGATTGCGCTAATATTCTTGAATTTCAATTTGAAAAAAAAACCATTACAAAATATTATACTACGTTATAAGGAGCGTGCATGCTTGCCAGGGAGTCGGAACGTGATCTCAATTTCTCCACAAGTCCATTTGATGCCAGTATCAGCCGGGTGGAATATGCAATTTTTAATGTAGAATATGATAATTATGGAAGTTTCCGCATTCCACTGTACGAGGCTGTGCAGCTCCGCCTGACGTTGGTCAGGATATTAATGTCTTAGTTAGCATACGCGCTTCATCAATCAACCGATCACTGCGCCTAGCTCTTCCGACACCTTCGACTTAATCGTGATCCTTGCAGGAAGGGGGTTGCCAGGGAGTACCGATGAGGGAGAGTGAAACCCCTAACACCCTTTAATCCTCTTGCAAACCAAACAGATTACGCTCTTTCTCTCTCTATCGCTCTCAATAAAACCTGACAGAAGACACCCCATGGGAAAAAAAGACTGCAACAGAAACGCACCAATCGTCGAAGCCGACTACATCCGGAACCCATGTGTGTCGTGTGCAGGTCCGAGTGCGAGTGGGCGGTGTTGTTTACTAACTCGCACCCACACTTACGCACCCGGTGTCCTGGCCGTGGCCGGAAGGAATAACATGACTTCGACAACGACACCCCGGTGGTAGTTCTGGCCCTCCACAAATCGGAGTAAGTTTTTTATCGCAAACCTATCGCTACAGCCGGAACCTGACAACTATATTTTATCGCACGGCGTTTTCCTCCCGCTTTTTTCCGTGTCCCCGGTCACCTTCACTCCAACGCCACCTCCCGTCATCAGTCCCAGTGATATTAATGAATGTGTGAAAGTGTTTTAAATTTATGCACCCTTCGCGAACTGGCGCGTTCTAAGTGCAGCCAGAAAGGGTAACCCCTATCGGCCAACAGAACCCCGTCGAATCGCAAAGGTGGCCACCGGATCGGTCCGGTGGTAATTGTGGAGGAGGTTGAAGGTCTGCGGTCGCAATCGGTCCCTGGTCTCGTCCCGGTACGTTACGGAGCCACGCCGAAGCACTTCAAAGTGTGGGACACATTTTTTTACGGCCCTTCGACCCTTTTGCACCCTATGCTCCCGCTTCCCCCTTGGCCTGGGCCACCCAAATCCGGATCCGGGGGATTTTCTGACTGTGTGGTAATTTAATTCGATTCGCCAGATTTATGGGAGTTGTAAAAAGTGATTTTTGGTTTTAAATATTTATTACGCACAAAACATAAGTCACCGGATGTCATCCGGATGTGTCGGGCGGGTGTGTGGGAGCGCAGGGTGACGACAGCCTCGTAGCAAATGAAGAAAGGGAAACCGGAGAGGGTTTCACGGTTCGCCGGTGAAGGCGACCCCCTTCACGGGATGGGATCTCGCCGGACTGACCGGGATCCGACTCCGGCTTTGATCGATCGGTCAGCCCGGCGGGATGTGGTCGAAATTCTATCGGCCACTCGGCGGCCCCACGTAAATGATTGTTAATCTCGAGCGCCAGGTTTAGGTGCGCTCCCACACCTATAGCTTTCCGGATGGGCCGCCCAATCGGAATCAAATTTCGATACTTAACGTTGATTTTCGGTCCGTTTAATTGCCGGCCGTGTGGGGGTTTGCTGATGAGCGGCCGCTTTTAAAATGGTCCGACCCCAATTACAATAAAAATAATAGTCTACCTACGGGAAGTAGATGCTTGCAAAGTGTTGCCCCTACCTAGTGACCTAATGTGGCTCTGTGGGTCGACACTGGAAACTTTTGAAAATGCTGTCGCTAATAAAACTCTAAAATAAAAATATAAAATAAACTCTAAAATAAATAAAATAAATCGAATCGCTAATAAAACGTGTTTTCGCATCGCTTCTTAATTTTAGCATACAAGGTATGTTCATAAAGTTTTGAATTTTTTTTATTTACTAGAGCTACGTATGTTCAATTATCGATTTTTTGTGGCGTTAGGTTGCTACTCATGTCACTCACTTAGGGTGAAAAATTCGTCCATTTCGAGTAATCAGCAAATTTTTAAACAGCTGTTTGCTTGGACAAGATTTGGCTCGTCGTCGATTTTTGTGTACTCTAAAAATAATTTACCACGAAGAGGTAATTTAAGTTGTAAAAGCAGGAAAAAGTTGCAAGGAGCCAGTCTGGGGAATCCGGTATCGGTAGGCATCATTTGTGAGCCAAAACTTCGCGCAACGCATTGTTTTGGCCATAGATTCGCGCAGAAACCACGATGTGTGAGCAGGGTAAATACAAAATTGTCAGAACTTTTTGAGCACACCACGTATAAGCTTAACTTCATTTGAGTCTTTAATGAAATGAGACTTGAGTGATTAATTTGAGTCTTTAATTTAAAATTTTAATGAAACAATAACTCTAGCATGGTTAGTTTTAAAGAGTCATCCCGTATTTGTACAATCCACACATCGTGGTAAGGCTTTCTTGAAAAATTGAGTGTTTAAATTTTGTAGAAAACCCCAGAGGAGAACATACGAAATAAGCAGTGAAAACATTCGAAAACGAATAGAAGTTCTGCTACTCTATTGGTTTATTGCCAATATTGCATACATCCAGGAGTATTTTTATATGTGAGGCTTTTCCTTACCTAACATTCCGTTTTAAGCAATGCGCCTAAGGGTATGCAAATACAAACACCCATCCAGAATGATGACCTGTTACTTCGATTACTTCCTTAATACGACGTTCATTCCTTCGTGTATATTGTGACGTATATTTTAAAATACTTTTCCTTCACTCAAAAAGGGCGAATGCTCGTTTGACTACCCTTCAAATGATTGTTTTATTGCATTTGTAGTTTGTACAAATTCGTTGACGGGTTTCCAACTACTTAATTATTCAATTATCAGCAATAATCCCTGCATTACTGTGTCCAATTGCTTGTTCTAAGACAGGGACCATAGGTTCAACGTAAGTGACTGTTTGCCGATGCTGCCGATTCAATGCCCCTGCCCTCTGGTAGTTCAATTAGCACCCGGTCAGTACTGCCTTCCCCTGCAACAGCGTATTTGGACACCGCTACCGATTCACGACCCGTTCCATGGAGCAGAAAACGGAAATGGCACCGCATCGGCATCTCCATCATTAGCCCTTTCGCAGAAACCCCGGGGCCTACCGGGTCGTCCAGTTCCGTCGGTTTATCGGACCCGTTTCGGTGTAATTAAATTTAAATCAAACGTTCAATGGAACCAAAAAATAATGACCCAATATTAGCAGGGTTCGTGGCCGTGGGGTCCTTGCGGGGTCGCAGCTGGCCCCTGTTTGGGTTACCAAAAAAAACAACAACACGCGGGCTCTACCAAACCTCTGCCCGGCGCTGCGTGGTCCTTTTGTCGGCTGCACCCGGCCGAGATGCAGTTGATTGGCGTAACTGCAACGGATGTTCGATTGATGATGGATAAAGCGCTGCAATCACAATCACCTGCGATTAACAGTGCAGTGCGGTGCACGCGATTTCGCTGCAGCTAATGAGTGCAGCACATTAGCACACCCTGCTTCGGTCAAGGGCCCCCGGCGTCGTCTCAGGCGGGCGATCCGAAAGGATGCGGTCCGGCTCCTAGACCTACGGCCTACGGCGGTTCCGTTCTGCGGTCCGCTTTTTACCCCCAAAGCGTGGAATCGCGTCGATGATGTTGATTGATGGTTGCCACCGACGGTTGTGGGGTCCCCATGGAAGACGCAATCGAAGACGCATTTCGCAACAAATTTGCGCAAAGTTCACCTTTGCTGACGGACGAAGCTGATCATGTTTTTTTCGGAAAAAGTGTCCAAATTACCATCCATCAGTAACAGTATTTCAATTGAACTAAAAATTTTAACTATATCTTCCAAATCGCACAAACTTCTGTCGATGTTTTGGGGCTAAAGTTTCTGGGGCGTAATTTGGGTCGGCTTTTGTAATGGATCGCCGTGGATTGGCGCTGCATTTTTCATAATTCATCAGAACGCGTGAATTGGCAGAAAAAACGCAGTGCGGAGGATGCATAATTTCCGCTCGACTCGGAATGCGCTTCTTTTTTTTACCGGAGTTCAGGATCTTCACCGCTCCGAGAGCGGAGGCGCAATAATTGCCGGCACTTATCTTGCCGACACGTCGACGGTCGCCAATCGCTTCCTGTCCATTATTGGGCGTTTTTTTTTAATTTGGCAATCAAATCTAAGTCTTGGCCCCACTCGCGGTTCACCGCGGGAATGTTGCGTGGGATTCACGTCCTGACTCCATTAGAGTGCGTCGAGTTGAAACACTCCGATGCAAATGCACCGTTGCGAGTTGCGTCCTGCCGGGACCTCGTAAATTAAGCGTTCGATCCAGTCCAGTCCGACTCAGCCTCAAAAACTTTGGACCAGCCCAGGTGTAATTAGACCGCTAAAGCCGAGCGGGTCGTGGATCCCACATTCGAAGCCGATCGATCGAACGCTGGATGATTGATCGATCGCGAATGAGACGGCCCGGGGGTCTTGGACCTTTTCTAACCTTCGTCCGCCCGTCCCGAAAAACATTAGCTAACGGTGCGGCATTAGGGGTGCGTTGCACGGAAGCCACGGTTCCACCGGCGAAAATCAATCAAATCACTGCACTTCGCCGTCGCCGCCGCTAGGACCTACGGCCTGACTGCCTTTCAAAATAAACTAGTTTGACACGGCGAATGACACGGCAAGGTCAGCCCAGCACGGTCGGACGGTTTCGCTGCTCGCTTTTCTGTATGTAATTAGTTATGACAGCTACAATTATGACTCCCAAACGCGGTACCGGGTCCTGGTGTAACTTTATTTCGTTCAAAAATGGTGCACATGGCTTGACGACTCTGTGGCTATTTGAACATACGATTGGAGTTTTTGCTATAATTGAAACATGAAAGCTCACAATTCAAAATTTATGATTACCAATAGTCAATGACCAATGGGTGAATCAGCCAACGGCAAATGTCTTAAAATAGAATTAAGTTATTTCATCAATCGTTCGACAAATTAATATTTAAGCAGAACATTTGTATAATTGATGAGAAATAAGTTACTTTCAATTCAATTTCCGACTTTATGCTTCTTAAATTTTCAATCACCATTCGAAACATAATTTAATATCGTTTTATTTTTCCATTTTTATACATTTAAAATATTTGGTATAAAATATTTTAAAACTCAATGGTGATACATTTTCGCACTATTCGAATTATGTAATTTTCAGAAAGGTCTTCACCCTTATTACTCGCTGTTCTGCATAAAAGTAATGGTGCCAACGTGAAACCCTATCAGTAGCAAGTTGTTGAAAAATTCATCAACAAAAATGTCTCGCCCGGCAACAGTATGCACACGGCAGGATTTCAGATCCCATTGTGAGCTTTTTGGCGCAGCGTATGCGCTATGTGCACAGGACGCTTTCTGGGACGAACAGGGACACATTTTTGTTTTCTCGTCCTCCAGCATATTGAACAAAGCATCTGAAGCAGGAGCTGCGTGAATTATTGATTTCCAAGCGCTACCAAACCGGCGGCGCTCCAAACTGGAAGCTCTCGGCGCGATCATGTAGCGCGCCAGGCGCACGGAGCGACTGTTACTCGGCCCGAAGAAAGTGCTCCGGCTCCGGCTGTGGGGCAAGAAGCCCACGAAAGGCGTAATAAAGAAATCAAACAAAATCCTCTCAGCTCCTGTGGCCGGGTTTTTTCCAATTTACCGGCGACCCGGCGTGTAGAGGTGCGTGTCAAACATGTCTCGTGCTGGTGAGGAAGTTCATAATTTTGTATATTTTATGGTGCACCCTGAGGGGCTTGATCGAGCACGGTTCCATCCGAAACGGTTGCGGTGGCTGTGGGGCGACCGGCGTCAGGGCGGTGAAACGAAATGACAACAACGAACCACGTCGACGGGGCCTTCTTAAAACAAACACCTGGAAGAGTGAGACATCAGAGATGGAGAGATAAGCAAACGGGCAAGGTCCGGCCGGGACGGGAACGCGACGGTCGAAGAGTGAAAGAAAGAAAGAAAGAAAAGGAGTCCCCATAAGCTACCAGCTAAGTATACATTTAGTCAAATTAGCCCTAATGACCGAAGTTTGACGCTCGGGGCCTCTCCGGCATCGGACGCGAACCCCGAAGACGTGCTCTCGATTTCTCATCGCCTAAGGATTATCCGCCCGTGGGGCCCGCGCACCGTGGAGAAAATTATGACTTAATTAAAACAGGTGTAAAGGCTCATTTGCCAGACGATTAATATTAATGCTTGCATTAACGAGTATTCGGATTCGGATTCCGGGGACGGGCGATCGAGCGGCGATCGGCGACCGGTTCCGAGGTCGGGCCTTCCCGAAACAGCCCAGCCCACCGCCAATTGCTGAACGACTGACGACAAATTTCTCACATTTTTCATTCAATGCCGGGCCGTTTTTTGAAGATCGCTCACTTTGCTCGCCCGGTGAACCCGGATTGAGTAAAAGCGGTAGGGCGCGAACAGGGCGCTTTCGGACTTTGGTCAAGATCAGTAAACAGCCCTTGAGTGGGCTAATAAACTAACAATCAAGTTAAAGTTATCATTTTGGCAAAAAACAGCAAACAAACTGTTAAATTAATTCATTTTTAATCATAAAGTGAAGGACCAATAGCAGAAAGTAACAAGCAAAAATGTGTCTATACTTTCTAAGCTGAACAGAGACTCTGTCCAACCTGCAGCTGATAATTTTTATGTAATTTGACAATGTAGTTGAACAAAAATGTTAGTAATTTAGTGCTGACTTTTGAAACTTAGTGGCTTGACAGTTACAGTTATTTGAATCATTTGAGACTCTACTGACGCAAATGCATTTCAAAAAATTAAATGCGACTGCCTTGTAAATGTTTGTGCATTAAAATAGCGGTTGACATCAATTCAAGCCCGCAACTATTTTCAGTATACGATAAAAATTAATTTCCATTCAATGCGCATTTATTACATTCTTTGCACTGCCTCGTAAATCACGAGCAGTAAAGGCTCCTGTGAAAAACTCCTAATTTAATGACGACGTGGAGAGATTATCTACATCTGTAAAAAAGAAAAGCGACTGCCTGCACTGACAGCGAATTTTGTAAAGTTTCTCATTAAAATGTTTCAATTGATAGCATTCAAAATATAACCGTATCGGTATGTGTTCTACCCTGGAACATGCAACATCCATTGAAGCTTCGCATTGATAGCTCGCTTTACGACGTGTTTACTGTAAATGGTTGGCACACCCGGCCACTGTTAACAGCTTTTTCCGCCAATTCGACGATCATTACCGAATGATCCACGGCCACCGGGCCCCTCGAAGCCTTTTAATACTAGCCGTTCTTTCGTAGAACCATTCTGCAAGTGAAACGGAAAGCTTGGAATTAAAGTAGAGAAGAAAAAGTGCGAAGAAAGCCATAAAAAACACATTTCCAACGAGAGCCCAGCGTCCGCGAGATTGCGATGAAATGTTAATTGCAATTAACGTTTACGTTTGCTTAATTGCTAGCATCATTAGAGCGAAACGGATTCGTTTCGGAGTTTGTTTCGGACGATCCGGTTGCCACCGGCCGCTGTCTATCGTGTATCTGTCGCTATTAACGGCTCCAGGGCGAAATTATGTGTTCTTTTTTCGCGCCTCTAGTTTTCATACCACTTATGAAGCCGCCACCCAGAAATGTGGACCGTTCGCAATTGATTTTGGCGCATCGTTGAAGATGTGTTGAGCTCGTTGTCGCCGCTCATCAACATGCTGCACAACGCTAATGAAGACATCCAATCGGAAAAGATGAAGAATGCTGTAATGGTTCAACACACACCCTGAGCAGGGATGGGGGCTTCAGCCTCACAGGACACTGTTTCGAGCACATTTTTTAATTACATGGATAATTGCTAGGAATGGTTGGGCGCATTAAGTTTGCGACACAATCTAGGGATGATAATGATTACTTACAGAAATGCAAAATATTCTGCAAGATTGCGATGAAATGTTGATTGCAATTAACGTTTTAGGTTTTCTTAGTGCATCAGATCTTTTGGATGATATTTATGCGGTGAATGTATTCTGTTTTTAGCATAATTATTGCGGTCTTTTTTAAATTTACTCAATTGCTTTCTGCTAACAATCTGCTATTATACAAATCATCTATCGAATATTATTTGCAGCGTTGTAGCTCTTAACACTTTGAAAACCCTCGTTTAACTTTGTAGTTCGTCAAATTAGGAATTAGCCCTCTACGTGCTGGTAAAAGTGTTACAGTCCACAGCAGCAAATTGTTGTGGCCAATGTGTATCATCAGACAAAGTCACGAATTTTGGTCGTAATTTAAAAAAAAACATTACGCACATCCGTTCGCAACAAGGCCCACCGATAGCACGGCGCAGCATAATCGCGCCGCGCAAACGCCGATGCTGATTGCGCATCGACACCGCATGCGCGTTTCGTTTCGCGGCTAATGAGTGTGATTCTCATCATTACCGGGAACAGGTGAGCCTCCGGTGCCGGTGCTACTTCAGCCGAGCAAACCAGAAGCCCATAGCACACGCGGCCACTTCTAGGAAGCATCACAGATGGTCCAAATTACTTGCCCCAATGCACGCCTGTCGGCTTCTCGTGGAGACTGTCCAAAAAAAAAACGGCGCCCAAAGCTCCCGAATGCAACTTGAATATCGTAGCCGTGGCCCGTTGGCGGCACGTTTCGTGCGGTGCGGTTAACGAAATCATCCAGCTGATACCGTCGGTTTGGGCGCTACCGGTGTTTGGGTCCTACCGGCCCCAGATGCTCCTCTGCATAAGCCAGAGGAAGGCCAAAGGCATGACCTGGATCCGTTCCCGATATATCCGGTAGCACGCCACGGAAACCGAGCAGAGCAAATCATCATATTTCACTTTAATTTGCCGCCAGGCAGACCGGTCTGAAGGTCCCAACCGGGAGCTACCGTTTACACAACCGCAGCCCGGCGGTCGATCCTCGGGGCCGGGTGTCAAAGACTGCCCCGGACCTGTCAGATTGGCAGCGGGCCCCTAGCTCGAGCTCACGTTTCCATCGTCAATCGTAAAGATGATGGTTTTATCGATCGGCATCGGCCGTGGTCTCGCTGCAACATAGTGTGCGGAACCCACAACGGAACCGATTCGATGCGTTTTCGCCTCGCTGTTGGGAGGATGTGAGAAAACACGTTGTGAGAAATTTGGCCGTGCACGCATCCTGGGAGCAACGAATGGGAGCCCCATTTTCGGTGGTGTTCCAAACGCTGTTCGCGAATTAATTAGCTTCGGCACGGGATCTTCTAAGTGGTGGGACCTATGCTTTCGGGGCTTCATCCAGAGAAGATTAGAGAAGTAATTTGGGGCCAATTTTGGGTATGAATTGTTGGCGATCGCAACAAAGTGTTTCATGTTAAACGCGTCTCGCGAATCGAACTACCTACGTGAGATCATAAAGTGTGCAATATTATTGTTTCTTCATTAACACGATCGAGTGCAACATAATTGGTATAAATGTTGTTGGTCGTGTCCTATAACTTCCATAAATACTTGGACTGACAACGAATTCATACGAGATTTATACGAGGAATGTTCTTCAAATGTTTTTTTACGAGGGTCACTATTTATATTTCGGGAATAGGAACAAAAACAAATAGTGAAGCTGCGAATATATTTTTATTGTTTTTCAAAGTACTCGCCACGATGATCGATACACTTTTGCATGCGCTTAAACCAATTTTCAAAGCATTTATTCCATTCCGAATGAGGTATCTCCAAAACATGATTTTTGAACGCTTCAAGAGCTTCTTCGGGCGATGAAAATCGTTGACCACGCAGTTTATTCTTCACGGATGGGAACAAAAAGAAATCATTGGGTGCCAAATCAGGGCTGTACGGCGGATGACCCATCAATTCGATGTTTTGAGTGCTCAAATAGTCTCTTGTTTGAGCCGATGTGTGAGAGCTGGCATTGTCATGATGAAGAACAATCCGACGTCTCTTGTTTGTTTTCCTTATTTCACCGAAGATTTCTGGCAAACAGATGGTTGTGTACCACTCAGAATTTACTGTTCTACGATCCTCTAGAGACACTGTTGCAATATGACCAGTTTTTCCGAAGAAACAGGCCACCATTTTCTTTGAAGTGCTTCGTGTGCGAACAACTTTTGTTGGATTTGGTTCGACTTGGAACACCCATACAGTCGACTGCTGCTTACTTTCGGGCTCATACGAATATATCCATGATTCGTCACCTGTCACGATTTTATAAACGTCTTTTGAAGCACCGCGATTGTATTTCTGAAGCATTTCTTTGCACCAATCGACACGAGCCTTTTTTTGAGCGATTGTCAAATTATGTGGGATCCAACGTGAACATAATTTTCGCACAGCTAAGTGTTCATGTAAAATCGCATATATGCTGGTGGAACTAATGCTTAGGGATGCCTCAATCTCACAATAGGTTACATGACGATCTTGCTTAATCATTTCGTGCACAGCATCGATGTTTTCTGGCACTACAGTCGATTTTGGACGACCTTCACGAAACTCGTCGGACAGCGAACTACGACCACGATTGAATTCACTATACCAGCGATACACAGTGGTTTTTGATGGAGCTTCATCGCCAAAAGTCAAATTAAGTTGATTGACGCACTCTTGTTGTAATAATCCACGTCGAAAGTCGTAAAAAATCATCGCTCGAAAATGTTCACGATTCAGTTCCATTTTTTTGCCGAGACGAAACTTTCAACTAAATATAAAATAAACAAATAGCGTCCGTATGACAAAATGTTCTGAGTACGTATGTCGTCAAAAATGTCAAACTTTACGATGGAACCATCAGATGGACTCACATGACATCAGTGTTGCCAATTCCCGAAATATAAATAGTGACCTTCGTAATACAACTGAATACTTATTAAATACTTTCGTTCGGTCTATTGTCACATAAAAGATTACATTCCAAATACAGTAAGGTGAAGCTTAAGCTCCAACTTGCTGCTTCTAGCTCGAGTTGGGAAGACCTACCAGGTTGCCCCATAGTATTTATCATTCAATTATTGGGTATGTTCCAACACACAGTAATGACTAGCGTGTGCGCAAGAGATTCAAGGTATGTGTCGAAGGCATGTCGAAGTCCTTTTTTTCACTATCATTTTCCGGTCTCCAAAGCGTGATGGTCACATTTCTTCCACAAGGACTCGTTTCAATGGTGCGAGTGGGGCGCGATGTCGGCTTCAAGGGACGATACATTTATTTATGTTTTGTCGACACCAGAAGGTGGAAGGGTCGGCCATAATGACCGGGAAAGCCATTCGGGCGACCCACTGTTGCTCCGACCCCCCCGGCGGGTGGGGCCCCGAACGGAGAGTTCTAATTTTCGACGCCAACTGTTGCATCAGTAACATCGAACACGCAATCGGGCACGTGCCATTTGCACTTGTAAATTGCTCATCCCTTACCGTAGGGTCGAAAGCCAGGACGAGAGCAGGACGCTAATGGCAGATCGAGACGGTGACCTCAGACGCGTCGCCCCGAACAATCAGCCTCGTCGGCATTCAATTACCCACGGCATGTGCTGGAGCTTTTTGGGGGCTCTTTAGAATTGATTCCCCGAACTGGCGTTCGCCCAAAGGCACCTCACATCCAACATAACGTTGACGTTCGAGGCAACATAAAACACTGTGTCGCCGAACTGCATAATTACATCACCCTGTAATTGAGATCACGATCATTACGGAGCACAGGCGATAAAAAGTATCAGCAACTGAAACAGAATCTAATTTCTGATCAATTTCGGCAGAGTTACTGCATTCAACTAGGATAAACTTATCACAAGCCAAATATTCGTACAATCTTCAAGTTTTATTAATTTTAGCATATTTCTAGAATACGCTTCATATTTTTGTCTTTCGTTTTGTTTCGCTACTTCGAAACCCTTTCAAATGAACATTTTGTACTGTCAACGGTAGCCCCAAAAGTCACGAAAAGTATGAATTTAAAGCCGATTTAAAAGCACCATAAAACCAGCCGCACACAGCATAAAGTAAAACATCACGAGCAACGGCAACAAACAACCTATCACGTCACGAAACGAATGTAGAAACCGACCGCGATCACGCTACTGAATTTAGCTCATTCATAACCAAACGGGCACCATTAATATAACGGATGCCAGCGGTTCGATTACATCTTTAAATGATTTGTTTTCCTTGTCCAGGAAAACAATGGACGGAGAGAATAAGAGTGATAAAAATACAACGAGGACCGCACCCAACCTCACCTAGCCACCGTCTGCTGGCCAGAAGACCCCAAAGGATCGCAGTGTATGGTTGGTTGGAAAAAAAATTGTACAGCTCCCAGTTTTGTTCACAGGATTTTCAGTTTTTTTTGTTTTGACGAACGCGAGAATTATGGTGGAGATATTGGGTAGCAAGGATATTATTGAAATACTTATCGGAAAATAAAATGGCTCAATACCTGGAGTTAATTTTTTTCCATACACTTTTATATGAAATATGCCCCTTTCGGGGACCAGCCAGCCAGCTCGTGGCCTATTGAATGAACTGGACGAGGTGGTGGAATATTATTTTCGGAACCAACCCCAACGGCTGATAAATGGGCGTAAGTAATGTAGTGCTACTAAAAATGTCATATCTGCCCAATTTTTCCCGCAAGCCGTAGATGGAGCACACCCCGGGGGCCTTCGCGGGAATAAATAATTCATTATTTTATAACGCACACTGTAGTACGCGCCATGATTTGGGTTTTCTTGCTTTGCTTTAGTGTATCGTTCTTTTTGGGTTGGCCGAAAATGAATAGACTTTGGTTCAGTATTTTTGTTTCACACATCGTGGAACAGTATTTTATCATTTGTCGTCGATTTTACGGTATAAATTAGTGTAACGGAACTAAACAATTGATTGCCGTAACGCTGAGCCTGCAAACTAATGGAATTGAGCTCCTGGTTTTGAAAGGCACTCGAAGTGGTTAATTAATGGAACGATCACTGCATTAAAGTGATACTCTCAACATTGACTCATTTTTTTCAGTCGACTACGGGTCAGTATGTTCTGACCAAGGAATGCAAAGTCCCACACGACTAATAGGCTCGTTTGCAGCAGATGACACGTTCCACACACCTCATGCCTTTACTGCTAAGACATTCGGCAAGCATAATCTGGCGATCGCGTCGCGGCCGTGTCCAAACTCATAAAATAATTCCATCCCATGCCGGCCGACAGACGATTTATATGTTTAACGCAGAGTATTCAATTACGAGGATTATGAGTGATCCTCTTCGTGGCATAATATTTCCTGCCCAACAGCCCAACGCTCGCCAAGGTACCAAGGTGGCTGGATCTTGATCTTGAACCTTGGCAGCACCACCACGTCTCGGCGATAAAACTACCGGCCGCGTGATGGATTCTAGGCTGTTGGTGGTATATTGCATCGCAGCTGGATGGGAGCGTGAGCGATCGCTTTACGGCAGCCCCCGAACCGCAGTCGGAAGCGGCCAGCGATCAGCGACGATCAGCAGTGATCGGCAACTGTAAAAGGGTAAGGTTTCAAATTTATAGCCCATCCCTACCGTCACCGCAAAACTGCGCCAATCTCGGCCACCGCCGTTCCGCCGTGTGTTCCGACGGGGCCAACTTTTATCTGCCAATGCCTCCGCCGTAGGAACTGATCGCTGTATGCTCCTTGGCAACACTACAGGGTGGTACACTACTCAAACTAAATAAAAGTCATCGAAACCTGTGTTGTCGATGACCAGCATGGTTTTTATCAGAATCTCTGCCAGATATCCGAAACGATTAGTTGTCAAGCGTCAATGATTGGGATTTAGCTTATTATTTATAATCGTTTGAGGGTTTTTCTTCAATAAACTCGCAGAATTGAGTAACTCAAACACTTTCTTCGTGCTACCTTCAAAACATCGACCTCCGATAACGCAAGTAGCATGTAGCTCAGTATTGCTGAAACTCCATCAGAAACCCCATTCAAATGTTGTATTGTTGTGTTGTTATATTTTCAAATTTAAACATTCTTTTCGCCTACAAATGCTTCCCTGTACAGGCTTAATTTGTCCGCCTAGAGATCCTTTCGATCGATTTTCTTCCAGGTTCACGAGTAATATTGGGTTTCTAATGCTTATTCGAGATAGAGAAGAATTAACCATTAGGTTACGCAATGATTGCTGAACCGTGTTCTAGGTTCTTCGCACTTTCGCTGAAACTATAAATCAATTAGATTCTCTGCCCTGTCGACATAATGTAGACACTCAAACTTTTTAAATCAAAATACAAGAACTATATAACTTTACTGAACACCTAGTCAACTTTGTACTGTCGGTAGCAGCCACATCCGGTCGAATCCTTCCGGAAGAGATTCCATGCACGCTGAACTGGTACAAATTGGTCCAATAAATGGTCGGGACGCAGCACTTGGGACTCGCGAGTTGCGGGTTGATGGGTCGTATGCTCCATCTAGCCATGTTGGTTTTGAGTTTGGCGGTTGTGCTCCACTTCCGGAGAGTGATTCTCTCAAGTTTTGACGTACCTGTGGTGTGCTGCAAAGTTTCGGTGACGGCGACGTTCGTCATGTTGCTCGCCATGATGGATGTCCGCATCCTCTTCCACTGCCGCCTGAGCCCGCCCGGGAACGCCGTCCATGATCGGGCACTCTCTACCGATCGAAAACTATCCCACCGGGGACTCGCACCGGGGCATCGGGGCATCGGGGGCACCGGGGACGGATCCGGGTCGTGACAGCAGCACCGGGAGATGGAGGAACCTCACGTCGAGTTCGGAGTATAATTTATCACCTTCGCCGTGGGTATTAATTCATCGTGACAAACAGTTGGATATCTCTCTCTCCCTCTCCCTCTCTCTCTCTCTCTCTTTCTCTCTCTCTCTTACTCTCTCTTTCTCTGTCTCTCCCAGTACGTCTCGGTGCCTCGCCATGTGGTTTACTTACTTTGTCATGGTCGCCATCGTTTTCGTCTTCGTCATCGTCTTCACCTTTGCCGGGCAGCCGACTTCCTTGCGCCTGCGATTTCTTCTGGCCGGTGCTTTGGGCCCGATCTCACCGTCCGTGTGCAGGATGCTGCAAGGCTCGACGTCCTCCGATGTTCGTCGGTTTTTGGCATGCGTTTGCACGGCGTGAAGCGAGCGCTTCCGACGGGTTCCTCCGCCACGGGGTTCGACGGTGCCAAAAGTGGCAATATGTTGGCCCGGCACAGGTGGATCGATTCGATCTGCATGACACACTACGCGGCTGAGGGACGCTGGACACGGACGGGTGGAAGTGTCCACGGTAAAACAGACGAAACAATCCCAGTCGCTTGCAGATTACAACCTGCAACCTGGCGCGCCAGGAATGGCTATAACTTTACCGTCAAGCGAACCCCGACGGACGCGCGGCTGTCGAAAGTTATTAACGTTGCTTTTCTCCAGATGTCGTCCGCCGTTTTGTTTCGTTGATTTCTTTTCCGCTGGTAATGTATTCGGTTGACTAATGTATTCGCTAATGTATACGATTCGGTGAATGTTTACTTAATTTAAGCACGGATTTTGTACTTTTTTACAGAAATTGTAATTAGCTGAAAGAATTGTGCAGCGTTGTATTCAGGGCACAGTAAATCAAACAGTAACAATGCAGACAGTTCCTGGAGCACCGTTGATGTGCTTGTGACAGTACAGAATAAGTGAATAGATTTAGGTTTTTTTAAAACCTACAAGTCTCCCAACTTCTTCCACTAGCCCTGAAGTAGTACTTGAATGCAATGCTTATTCCATAGAACATATTAAAAGAATAACATCGATCTGGTAATAATGATTGTTTGATTGCAATTTTCCCACGTCCAAGTAGTGTCGGATCGAACGGACCTCTGTAGATTATTCGGCGGAGAACACAAAAATAACCTACGTCCACGATCTTGTCTAACCCGAAGCAAAGGGCACGGTTTTCGGTGCGAACCGGTGCGTTAACTATCACACCTTCCAATTAACTCGCTGAGGCTCTAGGCGATGGCCTCAGGAGCATGCCCGATCCACCGTCTCCGCCCTGGACCACCGATGGGCAGTCAAATTGAAATTATCACCCCGCAAGCCATTGGACGGCGGACCGATGCGCGTCGCTGATCGCAACATGTGATCGGCGCGATCGGCGATCGGTCCGTATGAGGCAAACGTTTACTTGCCGGCCCTCTAACCGGGCGACCAGAGGGGTGAAGAAATGCGATGAGAGATGATAAGAAGGAAAGTATACCGCTCGTCGACGTCGACGAGTAGAAAAGGAAGGAAATTGACAGCGGGATTAGAGAAAAAGCACTACCTCATCTATTAATTACTGCCGGCCACAACCCCAAACTGTTGCGCCGGACGGGTTGACCAAGGGGCCGTGCTGCGCGGCAAGGACGAGGCTGTCG
This sequence comes from Anopheles bellator, assembly GCF_943735745.2. Classification (NCBI taxonomy): domain Eukaryota; kingdom Metazoa; phylum Arthropoda; class Insecta; order Diptera; family Culicidae; genus Anopheles; species Anopheles bellator. Next base: position 58,898,682 of record NC_071286.1, read on the forward strand.
GCGGTCGGCACCGGACCGGAGGTTGCCAAGAGGTTGAGTTTTGATTGGAACGAAATTTCACTAGATCGATATCCCGGCGCGATTGCCGCCATCAGGTTGAGATGGCAGCGCCTGATCATCAAGGGGGTGGGTTTTCGATCATTGATTCGAATTAGAAACCATCCAGCACGACGCTCAATGATAGTGATTTGGCGAATCATCCAACTGTTGTTATGTTGTGTATATTTTTTTCCGGATTTCTCTATTTCGCTTTCCGCCATTCCGCCGGCATAACGCCGGTGCTGCGAGTGTAGTCCACCTTCGTAGGACCAGCATAGGATCGCGACCAGCATTGGGAAATATAATTTAATTACCTTTTTGGATAAGTTTTCCAAAAATTTGGAGTTCTTTTTGGATAAACTTTTTACTTCTTGTATTGCATTTTTTGATAATATTACAGGATAGAGCAGCATTTTTATCTGTTCTCACGTTGAGCTAAAACAAAGCGTACGATCGAAATTCCTGTCTTTGGTATAAGAAGCGACCAATTAGAAGGGAGTCTTAAACTGGGTTATATTGGTTTCTGTAACATAAGAATGTCTTCGTTGTCAAAACTTTGTGTTATTTTTAGTGTGCTTCAGTATGTTAAATTATCCTGTATAACCCGATTCATTTTTCAAGCTACGTCTTTAAAATTTTAGTGCACTCTTCGCCAGTGTCAGCGTCTGAGGCAGCTTCTCTATCGTTGATGTATTGTGATGCTCAACGTTCCATTTATTGCATAGTACGAAAATTTGTAATAATACCTGTTTAGAGTCAACCACCTTTGCTCCTTACGCATTCCGGTACGGTGTGTTGATGTCTCTTAGTTTGCAAATAGACGTCGGACGCTACTAAAAACAAGGTAGATCTAATGCAGCACTGGCTTTTTTCTCTTTTCAATTGCATCCTTAATGCTGCTTCACATCAATAACTTAGCAATAACAATAACTTCTTAGTAATATATGAGCGTCAAGTGTAGCAAAGCCATAAGACATTTATTGTATCACTTCTTGCATATCTCGATTTATGTTTGTTCTGAATTACATTTGAAATTCAAATTCAACGTCTTAGTGCAGCGACATCTGTACGTCAAGTTTCATTGTTTACATCTTTTTGACACACATCTCGGCGAGAGAGCGGCGAGAGAGAGTGAGAGCCACATTTGGGAGAGCGAGAGATGGAATGGATTTGACAGCCGTGTCAAAAGCAAAGCGGGCGAAAAAAAAGCAAAAGCGAAAAGCAGCGAAAAATTCCAAGCCTCGTTTTAAAGCGAAAAAGTGTGTGGACATTTTCACACGCGAAAATCACGCAACAGAAACCCCGAATTAGTGTGCGGATAACTTCCTGTGTCGTGTTCTACATACCGTAGCATGGGACGCTCACGATCTCGCAGTCGGTCGCCCAAGAAGCACAAGAGCAAACACCGCAAGCGAAGCAAATCTCGATCGTCCTCCCACAGCAAACACGACCACCATCACCGCAGCAGCTACGATAAATACAGGGAGCGCAGCTCCAAGTCCAGGTAATATTGCCCTGCAGAATGCTTCAGCGCACTTGGGCCACGGGTGATCCGCCGGATCCGGTGGCCCTGCGATGGGCTTCAGTTACCTTCCATTTAATCAAATAGGAATTTGTGCCTGCTCCCGTGCGGTGCATTCGTCTGCTTCAACCACCCCCTTCCTGCGAGTTCCCACCGACGCTTCTTATCTATTACGCTGTTTTGTTTTGCCTTTCCTTTTACTTCCCTGTGATTGCGAAAGCTAAATCCATTCCCACTCCGATAACAATCCTCCATTAGCTCTCGACCGTGGTGAACGAAAAATCGTTCCAAAGAGAATCGAGAAATCGATTTTTCGTTCCCTCACCCGACACACCCACAGAAGAACATCATCATGTTATCAATAGAACGCACACATCGCCCAATAAACAACATACGTGCGCGACCAAGCCGGTTCGCAACATTTTCAGAAGCTGCCATTGCTGAACTATGTTCCAGTTGGAGCAAACCGAGAAGATCACCGATCGCACATGCTCCGGATCCACAATGAGTCAAAAGTGTACAAACCCATCCCACGCGTAGGTAGTCTTCGTAAAACAGTAAATATCACTATAGACAGTCAGCCTGGCAAGGCCTGGCTACAGGATCGCCGTCCAATCGGTATGACCACCGAAGAATGTTTGAGATGATGAATGTATGTTAACGGAGTGAATGAAAGACGACGCTACTTCGGAGGTCCAGGCAGTTCCGGCCGCCGCTAGAGGACCACAAGTCGGTTTGTTGCTAAAACAATTATAGATCCTCTCAGTTATGACGTTGACGAACGTGCTCCACAGTAGTTCAGCGGTCCTTAGTAGAGATGAAGAGAACATCTCCATTCTTTCAAGGATTGCTTAAAAAGGATTCGCGAAACGTCCAGCTAACGAAGCCTTTTGTCTTTTTTCTCTCTCTTTTCTGTGCCACAATCCCCCGGCATCCGTTCCGGTGCGCGGCACTTCCCTACCGTTTTTCATGCGCCCACAGAAAACGATCGATATCGGAATCATCTGACAGTAGCAGCGATGCGTCAAACAGTGCTTCCCGGCACCATCATAAAAAGAGCTCCCGCAGCCGGAAGCTGACGGAGGTGGAACGGTTGGCGGAAATGGAGCGTCAGAGGAGACAGAAGGAAGCAGAGCAAAAAGTTAGTTATTATCACCAGGCGTCCAGGAGTTACCGGAATCGCTTGGCTAACGTTGTTTCGTTGTTGCAGATGATCGAAGAAGAGGCAGCGAAACGGATCGAGCTGTTGGTAAAGAAGCGCGTTGAGGAAGAGCTAGAAAAGCGCAAGGATGAGATAGAGCTGGAGGTGCAGCGGCGCGTGGAAGCTGCCAAGAAGCAGATGGAGCAGGAAATGATGCTCGAGCTGGAAAAGCGAAGGGAGCAGGCACGGGAAGAGGAACGGCGTCGAGAGGTAAGCGTTCCATTCATAAGATCCTACCGGATGTTGATTATGTTGACCGATAACCGATATCGCTGCGGTTGATGAAATGTGGACAGTGGAAATTACACCTTTTTGCTGACCGTGCGGCGGTCAGAACCGTTCGGTGCCATACGTTTGCTGACGATAATTAGACCGATTATACCGAACCCGCGCTCTAGTGGCTCTCGCAAGAACACCGATGATGCCAGCGCGATCGTACTGTGCTTTGTTGGAATGTGGAGTATTTTGTCAACTGTATGCCGCACTGAAATGAATGGAAAGTCACTGCCATGATGTGTGAAGACGGCAAGTGTGATCACGGACGAATCCGTGACTATGATTTGTGGCCATTACTGTAATCAATGTATGCTTGGTTTTACTTTTTGGCTCGAGTATGCCCCGGGTTGCCATCATCGAATGGTAGTAATGATGCTATTTCATGTCCGAACACGGTCCAACCGAGTATTGTAGCAATGGTTTCAATTAAAGTCAAAACAAAGCCATCACCGTGGTGTCACTTCTGGTAAACGCAAGCAATACGAGGTTTTCCGTAAATTTTCTTGAAATCAACAAAAAATATTAAAATTGTACACACAAGCTTCCCCATAAAAGGTGTGCCCGCTTGAGAACACAGGAGTATTACTGGAGCAGGGCCATGAAGAGAGGAAGCATTAAGAGGCAAGAGAGCCGATGTGGTCAAGATGTTCGATGCCAGCGAAGCGAAGAAGGGCCCTTAAAGTGCGTAAGTTTTACTCAAAAGAGCGTCCCACCATAGTTAAGCATCTCACGGGCAAAAGGGCGGATCGTGTGTCACAGGTCAATTAGTAACGGCAGAAGAAGCACCGGACGACATTACGTTGAACAGTTGAACTGTGCGGATCAAGCGGCCTTAGTCGCGTTGGTTTCTGGTGACCGCCCAGGCAGATGGTTGGACGAACGTTAGATTCGTCACGATGCATTTTTCTATTTGCGATTGTGAGCAAAACTTCCTGATCAACAAGCAGACACTCACATACTAGCGCCGCGAGTTCGACGCAAGATTTCGACGGTGGGGCCAGCTGCCCTTTGCTCACCCTCCAGTGTGTCCTTCACCTGTGTGCAGATGGCGGCTGTTGTGAGATTTATTATTATTACGTCCATTGTCTTCCGATATCTTTAATCCGACATTATCGTTTAATCTTAAAAGTGAAAGTGTACTTGCCGCTATCCCGGTCGTTTGTTCCGTCTGGCGACCATCTCGTCCAATAATCGTCTTTATTTCGATTTAGTAATAAAAGTGTACATAAACGAGTTTTTGTTGAAGCTGAACCAGAGCAATCCCCGATAGACTTTTCATTCCCATTGCTGTCCAGTTGCCGGAATTGCACCGAGGAGCGAAGGAAACGGACGCGTCGCTTGCACAAGTTGTAACTGAGATGTGTGCATACTGATACCAATGATAGGCGCCCGATGGCTTCCACTAAAAATGAAGAAAATTGACCAAATTGCTAACGTATGTAGAATATGGTTTGCTTTTCTTTCATTTCTAAACTAATCCCCGTTTTACGGTGAACCACCACCACGAATGAGTGCCGAAGCACGAGGATAACAACTGACATGCGCGGTTGTAGTGTTGTAGCCTTTTCTTCCACCTTCCCTAGTGTCCACCGAACATGATTCGATCCCCTGGTAAAGTCAAGCTCTCTTAACGCAGGCAGATCGACTCTTTCGTCGTTTTTCCTTACGGTTTTTCCTTCTCATCGTCGTGTCGTATTCGTCGTACCGTGATTCGTCGTCGTTGGTGCCGCTGTTGTGTTGCTGTCGATCGATCGATCGCGACGAGTGCGATCCACTTCCTAGGCGGTAGTACTAATCGTGGTTTTCGTTCTTATAGGAGGAAGAGCTTAAAAAGCGCCAGGAACTTGAAAATATTATCGCGGAAAATAATCGCAAAATCGAGGAAGCTCAACGAAAGCTGGTAAGTAGTCATCGATAATTAGCAATTAGTTATCAATCCGTGCACCAACTTTATCTTTGTTTTTCTTTCTATTCGAACCATTCACGCAGGCCGAAGATCGTCTGGCGATTATCGAAGAGCAAAGAAAGATGGACGAAGAGCGTCAAAAGATGCGCAAAGAGCAAGAGAAGCGCAACAGAGAAGAACAAAAGATGATTCTCGGCAAGAACAATTCGCGACCGAAACTGTCGTTCTCTCTGAAACCGGGCGTCTAGTGAATCGGTGATTTCCTGATTTCCTCACTTCCCGTTCCCTGGTGGATGGAAAGTGTGGCTTTCTTTCTTCCCGACACCCTTTATGCTCTTCCCAGTTCCGGGTTTTTCCTCTTCCGTTGGTGTCATTCGATGTACGTTGTAGGCAAACGATGGTAGAAGAAGTTTTAGGAATCTTTAACAACAATGCTTATTCAGTAAGGGTCTGTACTATAACGGAAGCATTTTTCAGTGTGATTGTGGCGTTAAATGGGGCAAATCAAGTCGTAGCCCGAAAGAGGTACGATTCGATTTCGACCGCGTATGGTTTCCCTCATTTTCCCTGTAAAGGTCACATCGAAATCGGTTTTAGTACTAGATCGATCGTGCTTGGTTCTAGGTGTAAGAAACGTGCCCGTGCTTGCTGCACCATCACCAGATAGTGAGGGTGCCGGCACCGAGCTGATCGGACAAATAGATCGCGTATCGCGATCTACGGTTTCTTCCATTTCTTAAATCGGTTGTGATACGATCGATACCGATCTCCATCTTGGATAACTGTTTGGAGATGTCCTCTCTTCCTTGACGTCGTGTGTTACTTCTTGTAGAAGTTATTTTAAACATTATTTTCAACATAATGGCGCTTGCTGCTCTGCTGCGATTCTTCTACTCATAGACCTTGCAGACACACGCACATATAACCTTTTTTTGTTTTCTTTTAAGGGTGGTTTGGCAGTTTGCTTACCACTTATGTATAGTAGGGCTTGTATTCGATTTGCTTTCGAAGATCCTTCACAACTAGCTTTCTATGTTATCTATGTTATCAGCATAACGAAACAATCGTAAAGCAACTAAACCGAGGGTTCGAAAAGCAATATTTATCCATCGTTATTCCATTGCCAAGTCCGACAATGCCAGTGTAACCCAAATGTGGTCCTCCGTCTGGAGGACGTAGTAGTGCGATTCAAGGCGCATTGCGAGGTTTGAGAAGCATCGTAACTCGCACAGCTCGGACGTGTCCTGGGAATCACGAAAGATAATACATTATGAAATAAATTTCGGCGAAAGATTTTTCTCCCTTTAATCTAAAGAGATATATTATCAAAAATTTGAAAGAACTATTTTCGACTGAACTCTGGCGCATTAAAATGTATCCCCTTGTATATCGTACGAATCGTATGATTCCACATTCAACACAGTCTAACACCAAAACATTCCGCTGCGCCAGAAATCAGAATTTAACAGAATCAACACCAGCCATTCCGCCGCTCAAAGTTTAGGGTTCTTTTTGGCCTAAACATTTACAACTTCTAGCCCGTTCAACCGTCGTAAATGGGAGCGAAAGAAAGCCAGGCGAAAAAAGTAACCTAATTTCCAAAACACATTTTCCCAATTAAAAAAAACTTCCAAAACTATTCCGCACGTCAGTTCCGCTTGCAAGCGGGTGAAAGGACCACAATTTTGGTCAAAAAACTTCCCACAACTTTCCCGGGAAAACTTTGGCACAATAAGGTAGGGCAGGATAATCGGCGTACTTCCGGAATTGGTGACTTTCGTCGCTGTGGGAACCTAGCTGATCCGATAAGCCCAGCGATTGTGACGCTGGCAATGAGGTACCCTTCGTTACGTCTTAGCAACAGTTTTTGTTGCGGAAGTTTACCCCGGAACGGGGCTTCACTGGATCGACGTCCTGTTCTCGTTTCGATGGGTATGTTGTAGACTTGGTATTTGTAAGTTTTGAGTAATTCTTTGTGATTATCATTACACCGTGTCATGCTACCGGATGGCGCATTGAAGAAATGGGCCGCTTCCGGTGGTCCGTGATGCGTGTTGCAGGATAATTTTAAACTCCCAAAACTGTTACTGTTGCTTCTTGCTTCGGCACGGTTTGCCTTGGACATGCTGTTAGGCAGGGAAAAGAAGAAGCCCAATTCCGTGGCTGTGCCACACTATTCTCCCAGCTTGCCGTGCTCACAAAAAAACTCACAATACTCCGATAACGACATAAATTTTTATTTAGAAATATAGCTATATCATGGAGATGTATACAATTTCCTCTCTTCAAATAGACTATTTCGCTAGAGAAAGGGCAGAGATTTAGAGAGTTTGGCTCGAGGCACCGGAACCGATTGTACCGGCGGCCGCGTTACTTCAGCGTCGAACGAGGACGCTCCAGGTTCATATTGGTGAGCGATGTTTTGCTACCCCGACTAGACCCGGAACTGCTGCTCGTTCCTGTTATACGGTAGGGCTGTTTGGTGCTTCCCGGAACGACCGTCGGCTGCGTACTGCGTGCAATCTGCGCTACCGCCGGCAGGGCACTGGAAGGGGCCACCGGCGTTGGCCCCGGGCAGGCAGCAGCCAGTGGAGGCAACGGGCTCCTCGATCGGTGCTTCGACTGCAGGGAACGGCCGTCCACCGTCAACCCATAACCGTACGGTGCAACCCGTGGTATTTCGAGCGAGTGAATCATCTCGAACTGTCCCGTGCCCGCCCGTTTGTCCTTCGTATTGTCGATTACCACTGGAACGATCACGAGAAACCATCAAGGCACCCGTAATTCTCACATGCCGTTCGGTCTTACCCTTTACGAGATCTTCGAGCACTGCGGGACAGATGACCGCCGTCACTTCGGTCGACGACGATAGGTCCGGGCTGGTATTGATTTCGATCAGCATCGTGCGAAAGTTCTCCGTCACCATGAAGTCGGCTCCGTACAGCTCGAACATGTTGCGTTCCATCTTCATGCCGTCCAGACTGGCGCACACGATCGCCAGGATGTTCTTCTTCATGTCGGGGTAGATTTTGCGCTCCCAGTAGAAGCCTTTGTCGAGCGATTGCAGGTGCTCCTGGAAGCGGCGCAGTGACCACATGTTGCACGTTGGCAGCGCTTCCGCACCGTCCCGCACCTCTTTGACGTAGTTCTTTTGGATGGAGTAGTTGGTGAGGTGGATCGACTCGCTGAAGTCGTCCAGATTGAACTTCTGCGTGCTGAATCGCAGATAGCAGGTCTTATACATCCACACCTTGAGCAGGTTGTTCGTGTAGGTGATGAGGAAGTACTGGCGAACGTCGAACTTGGTGCTGTGGATAAGCAACGGACGCTCTATGGTGGACAAAGTAGAAAGGACTCTGTTATTTTCTTAAAGCCCGGATCCATACTGCGTGGTTCACCCATGGTTTGATTTCGTTGCATTTGCACCAAAAAGTGAATCGTTTTTTCTACATTTTAGCAGCTCTCATTGAACTAAATTGAATTTACTTACTTTAATTTACTTTAGTTTTACAGAACTGCTCATTATTCAGAATTGATTATCTGAAAAGTGGGCCAAACTTTACGCAATAGTTCACTTTAGCTTTTTGTATAAGTTTAATGGCACTGTCTACAATTTTATCGTCCAGAATCCACATCCAGAAGCATAACCACACAAAACCGCCGGCCGTGCAAATGGTTCGTATTATCATTTTAAGTAGCAAATTCATTTCATGGTGCCGGGACAAATGGATGCCGTTAGTTAATGGATAGATGTGATAAATCGATACAAAAAATGGGACACCGGGACAGGGAATACGCGGCGTGATTACTTGAGACCTACTGTAATCGAAAGTTGTTATCTTAAAATTGATTCCAGGCATGGATGGTACGGCGAGGACACGTTCCCACAACGATGGTAACGTTGCTATTTTCCAACTTCTTTCGCCCTCGCTGCAACAACTTTTTGCACCACCAGAAATGAGGCCAATTATCCAATCAACTCACGGAGCCACGATATCGTCTCACTTTTTAACGGCTATCCGTGAATGCAAGAATCTACTTCCATCGTTCGATTTGCTTTCTACCGCGAAACCACCCCGATGTCCTGGCGTACATTGTTTTTATTGACGATCGCGGGGATAGTGCCTGGCTGGCTGGCTGGCTGGCTTGGCGTCACGGGAGGACCTGTTGGATCGAACAGTCGACCTTCACCCGGAAATGGCCCAGGACGGGGCGACGATAGGCAAACGTGGGCTACGAACTCTGGTCTGTGGTAACTACGGAATGGTGGCGGTATTACATCCAAAGGCACCACATTACTTACAACAACGACCCATGACCTGGTTGCGCCGTAGCGATGTGCCGACGAGTTGATCCTATCTACGCTGCGCTTCAACACGATACTGACCCCCTAGGGTGGCCCACTTATAGAAAACAATTCGAGCCAACCGTCAATCTTCGCTGTTTTCGATTTCATGCCGATAACACTATTCCATTGAAATCGTTAGTTTTGTACCAATTAACAACCGGAAGCTATCGGCTTTTGTATGGAGAAGCGTCCTTGTAGATGGCAACATTTACTAACCCAAAACAGAGAAGAAAAGCAGAACGTGCCCCAACGAGACAGTCCTTTCGCCATTATCGGCAAACATCATAATGCGGAATTAAAATGTTACGTGACGAAAACCCGCGTATGATTAGGCCTCGGCACGTGGTCGTGCCGTCACAGACAGTATGTTCTCCGAGGTTCGTGCCATGCGGTCGTACTGCATGCGCTGTCTGTTTTGGAGGTCAACACATTGTGGGTGATTGCACCGCCATAAACTATCAGGAGTCCTCCACTCAACTGTGCCCGGCTCAGTGTTTATGTTGCGTGGAATGAAATTTATTCCGCCTTCAATAAACGAAGTGTTCGCAGGGTGTGCCTCGTAGACGGGCGCCATTCATAACGACCGAAGGCGCCACTCGCACTCAAGTCGAAAGGAAGCGAAAAAGTTGAGCAAATTCCATTAAAAATCGTACCATGCCACAAATGAAGCCAATCAAGCATAAAAGTAATCACGAAAGCCATAAAGTGTAGAAGTTGAAACTGTATTTTAAATACCTAAAGCACAATACCTAATTATAGTACTAAAGATGTACTAAAGGTTAAAGATAAAAAATAAATGCTAAGGGCGTATGAATCGACTACTCCTCATCTGATTTGATGGGCTTCCATGGAGTTAAAATAATTTCAACAATGGGGCTATGTTTCAGCGTTCCTTTCAAGGACAAGTGTCAATGTTCCACTTTCCACTTTTAAAATAACAAAAAACATTGAAACTCGTCCAGGTCGAGCATAACGCAGCTTAGCTGGAATGAGCAACTGTAAATCGAACAAGCTTGGAGCTTAAACAGACAACCTACTAAATTATCAGCACCGTGCTGTTTGGCATTCTGTGTCTTGCAGTGCCCGATCGGATTTTCGTACGTCGGAAACCCTACGGCAATACTTTCACTGGAAGAAGTTTTGAAACCAACAGCAGTCAGGTGCTGCAACCGTTCAATTCTAAGCCAACGTCCAATGTGAGGCACAAGAAGGATAATGACATTGGCCGCGACACTATGCGAACCGTCCGTTACCAGGGAAGTGTTTCGAGGGAGCATAGAAAGTTATGTTGTTTAGTGTTCTGCTATTTGCGAACGGTCGCTAAAGTCGGCAGTAGAAGTTCCATTAGCTTTTTCGTCTATTTCTAGCTCGTTTAGATAAGACACTGTTTGATGGTGGTAACATTCTGGTTGAGCGCGCGGGGTCTTAATTTGTTAATAGTCAAAGAATAGAATGAACAGTTGATTTCTATTGTAAATAGCTAATATAAAACAACGACAGACAATGAAGCCAAGCCCATATCCGTACACTATGGTTCCAAAAATAGCAGAAAGCGGAAGCACTGTTCTAAAGCCCGCAACGAATCAGTTTTTCCGCTCTGGCACTGTTGTCGACTCCGAGCGGTGTTGGCTTCCGTCAGACCTTTTTGGACTTCACAATTCGCTGCCTTCGCTGGACCGCTGGAATGCAGAGCAGAAAAGCTCGCCCCAAAATTGGATAAAGCGCCTTGATCGATGAAGGAGAATGAGTCGGAAAAAAGAAGCTTAATGCGGTACCCTACGACCGCACGAACAGCGAAATTACCACCGAAAATAAAAGAAAATGGATAATCAGGTAATGAAATCAGTTCAAACTTGGTTTCTGCTGGGTGGCCGATTGTGCGCCGCACAGGACCCGTTTCAACAATTAGTAAATGGCTGAACGGGAAGCTTCGGGAGACCTCGTCGGTGCACACAACGCGCCGAGTCAAACCGACCGACCGCGTTGTCGAAACCGGTCGGTTCCCGTTTGGTCGAGGTAGTAAAAGACGGGAAAAGTTTTACGAGATTTATTTTTCCCACTCCCTAAGGCTCCGGACGTGGTGGCCAGGTTAGATTGATAGTACCAATAAAGCAATGGCGGTTCTTCCGGAGCAGGCGGACTACCAAAAACCGTTTAGTCCTATTTATATCCGCCGACGGGACGACGCTGCAAGCGAGTTCGAAGCTTCCGTTTCGTCCAATGCCAACCTCAAAGGTTAGCGTATCGTGATTATAATGACCGCGTCGAAACTTGACAGTGAACGTATGATTTAACTACGTGATGTAGGCCGTAATCATGGAGCTCGTAACGGAAGGGCCACGGAAGCTCGCAGCCAAGGAACCTATCACTCGGAATGGTGGAACGTTATTTGTGTTCGACCGAACTTAGGTCGGTGGCATTGGAAAAAGTAACCCGCAACTTATGGGTTGTGTGGAGTGCCCTGACGTTTGTTAGATAATCTTGGTTTTATAGACTTGTCGTGGGTTCATTAAAGCATGGCGCCAATTCCGAACGGTTCCTGTATCTAGTGGTGGAAAGTGCAAAAAATTGTACGAAACTCACCGATGTACTTCTGAGCGACGTACTTGACGTCCGGATTCGAATCGACGTGCTCGAGCAGTTTGCGGTCGTCGTTGAAAATCATAATGCCGAGGCCGCGACACCGATTGCCCGGCTTCAGGATCCACATGTTCCGCGTACCGTCGATCTTCATATCCGGAAATACTTTCGTCGCCTCGTGCACCAGCTTCTTGATCTGGGCGACAAGTGACAGCACCTCGTAGCCCGGTATGCTGCGGAACTGCAGCTCTCCGGCCAGTATCCGTTCCATGTCGTGCCGGTTCTCGGGCGTCAGCAGTGGCTCGCAGAACTCCTCGTGGTCGATGTCTTCGTGCTGGGCGCAGCCCATGTGGTACTGCAGGTACGCCATGGCCGTCCGCAGCACGTCGGTCGTCAGCGTCCCATCGTCGTCGAACGTAAACTCCAGCTGCTTCGACATGTGGTACAGAAAGCTACTGACGATCGTGAGCTGGTAGTCCTCCTGGAACTTCGTGATGATGTCTTCCGTATCGAGCAGATACGTTCGCGGATAATCGAGCACGGCGAATCCCTCCTCCTGGTGCCAGTGGGCCGCATTGATCAGCCGTATCAGGTTCTCCTTGACGGCGAAATCGTATGGCCGCTCGTAGTGGATCCGGCTTCGGAACGGGGCGTAGAACCGGTCCTGCTTGCAGTCCCGCATGTTCCGATGCTGCCAGATGAAGTACGGCAGGTACGGTTTGAGAAACTTCGACACCAGCGCCTCCTCGTACTCGTTCCCGTTGGACGCCTTCTGGAGCAGCGCGTGGTGCGACAGATCGCGCAGCAGGGCACTCCGAAACGTTTGCTTCTCGAGCCAGTGTCGTGTTTTGAGTGCCTTCCGCAGCGCAGGATAGTGTCCGACGATGGAAAAGATGTGCTTCTTCTCCGCCGCCGACGCAATTTTCGCCTTCAACTGCTTCTGTTTCAGGAAATCGAAGCTGTAGTTGCGAAAGAACCGATGCTTCGGTGTTCGATTCGAGTCGTCGTCCTCGTCGAACGCGGTCTTCATGCGCGGGAACGTACTGACGGCGAGGTTAGGATTCGGCACCGGAAACGGTCGTGACAGCGGTGACAGGCACCGGTCATCGGTGTACTGCGAGCGGAGCGGAGCATCGAGCATGGCCGACGACGCGGCCGGCAGGGCGTTGAGGAACCGTTTGGTCAGCTGAGCCGGTGCCTGCTCGAACCGCTCGTGCAGCCGCGCGCCATAGTCGATCTCGCCCAATTCTAGCGTAATGTCCGCAAGGTCAACACCGGGATCATCGTCCCATACATCACTGGTAACAAATTTAATTTTTAAATGCATTTTGCTTATCTACTCTGCTCTCCGTTCTCCTCAGCGCGGCGGCTTCAGCTCCAGCACTCCAGGCGCGCGCAGATCGCGACAACAAACGACGGAAACGAGTTCGCTCCTTTCGGACACGGTTTCTTGGGCTAGACTAGGTAGAGTAATATAAGGGATAATTGCGCGCGGTCAACGACTTGCACGACCAGGGAGCGATGGGTCCGGACCGCTCCGGGGTCCCTCGCTCGTGACGCTCGTACACTTACACACCGAGCAAACCGGATGTACACTAGAATCTACTGAAACACAAAACAATTTGGTTTAAGTAAGGTGGAACCTTCAATTTTCACCAAAGGCACGCGGAAAAGCGCTTCGTGGAAACGGGCAGTCGAGGTGGCACCATTGCTTCTACTACTTTTTACACTATAGAGGCCGCCGCCGCTAATGCCTTTCGCAAGCGAGCGACACGGAACGTGGTGGCTAGGACCAAAGTTGGCGGTGGTAGCTGTGTTGTTAGTGCTGGTGGCAGTGGTGGTGTTAGTGATGGCAGGGGTTGCTTTGCGTTTGGCTGTGAGAAAACTGCCGCCGCCGCTGCCGTTACTGTTGCTGCACTGGCCGCCGCTGCCGCTGCTACTCGCAGTGCAGCCGTATCCATAGTTACTGCTAGCGGTGCTGCTGCTGGTGCTGCTGCTGCCCATAAAGCAGTGGCCACGCGTGACAGGCAGATTGAGGCGCGTATGCCAGTGGGACGGTAGGACGGAAGGAAAGGACGGTGTCGGTGGGTGGTGTAAGGCATGGTGAGGGGTGGCGAGATGAGCGTTGCCGGTGGCGTAGGGTGCACAGGACACAGGCTTGAGCTGTAGTAGGTGAGAAAAGTCATCACCGTTCTTTCCGCCCCAGCAGCGCAGGGCGGCGGTGCTCCACGGTTGCTAGAATGGCGATGGCGGCTGAAGCATGGCGGAACTATGGTCCGGCCTGCCACCACCGCCAGACACCAGGCCGGTAGTGTTGGAGCGCTGATGGTATCCGGCGGGTCCGTGCGTTCGGTGGCTGTCGGTTCCCGAAGCTCCCGAGAGGTCCTCGGCTGATAGGGCGTGATGCAGCTTGGTGGCCGTTGGGCCGGTTGGACGCACCGGTTTGGAGGGCCTAACCCGGAGACTAAACCCGAGGGTGTAGAAGTTGTTCGAAGTCGTCCCAATGCGTCCGCCAGATGGTTTGCCGCCGTACCGTACCGTCGAGGGGAAGCCACTCGATGGGTTCATACTGATGCCAGCTGCATTCTCCACCGTACCCAGAGACAACTTCTCGGGACTGCTATCGCTCGGCTCGTCGCTCGAGTCTCCGGAAGCGCTCGTGGAGCCACCAGACTTGCCTTCGCATCCGTTCGATTGTCCTTTGTCCGTCGCTTCGTGCGCTTTGGCAGTGAGTGAGCTGAGGGTGTTGGAGTTGAAGTTGTGCTGGAAGAAGCTGGTCGTGGCCCGCTCCCAAGCCTCGACACTGTCGATGTACGTTTCACCGTCGGTCAGGTACTTGGCGCCGGTGCCGCCATTGCGCCGAAACAGTTCGCCCGTTTTCGAGATAATGTAGGACTTTTTCTTTTCAAAATCGTACCGCAGGTTGGGGGACTTGTGCGAGAAGTTGGACCGCTTGTAGAGCGTGGCGGACGTTACACCGCAGGCCCCACGCAGCCGACCGCCGGCCAGCAGCTCATCGTCCTGCTTGTTGTCCCGGAACTGCATGCACTCGATCAGGTCCATGATGACCGGCGAAGCAGGCTGCTTGACGGTGGCCGTAGCTGCCGCCGACGTTGCCAACCGGGACACCTGCAGCACGTTCTGGACAGGTTTCAGCGGCAGCATGCGCATGCGATCCTTCTTCATGGAGCTCTTCGGCGTGATACGGTGACCGCGCAGCTGCAAGTTTAGCCCCATGTAGGCCGGAGTTTTCGGGATGATCTGCTTGTAGATCAGCTCAAACGAACCGGTCGGGGCGTTCGGGTCGGTTCGTCGATCGATAACCACTGCGGAGAGGCGAGGGCATCCACGTGGCTGAGTGGCTTATTCGTGGGTTGGCGAACGGAGAGCCACCTCGTAACTTACCTCGGATCGTGTCCTCCACGCACTGCGGGCAGAGCCGCGCCGTGACACTGGTGCTCGGTGCCAAATCCGGACTGGAGTTGATCTCGATCAGCCACGGAAAAAAGTCTTCGGTGATCATGAAGTCGGCACCGTACAGCTCGAACGTGTTGGGCCGCCGGTCCATGTTGTCCTGGCAAGCCAACAGCGAGCCGATGATTGCCTTCTGCATGCCCGGGTAGATGCGCTCGGACCACATCTCGTACTTGTCGATCTGGCGCAGGTACGCCTGGAACGTGTGGCAGTCCCACATATTCTCGTGTGGCAACCGCTCATCGCGTACCGCGTTGTGGTACTTCTTCTGGATTGCATGGTTCGTCAGGTGCACCGATTCGTGGTAGTTCATTAGATTGTACTGCTGCGAGCTGAACCGTAGGTAACTTTCCTTGTAGAACCAAATGTTCAGCGGTTGCACGCTCGTGATCATGAACCATTGCCGAATGTCGAACTTTGTGTTGTGAATGATAAGGGGCCGTTCTGGAAGAAGTGAAAGGCAAGCGTGAAACAAGGGACCCAGTGGCTACGCAGCGTGATGAATTTGGCCCTATTCAGGCCCCATGTGTTTAAAGCAGTCTAGCAGAATCAGATGAAGTCTACTTTCTAATAGTGGGAACTACTATTGTACCACAATTTGATCGATATTTCTTCAGACATAATGCTTCCCCAATTATAAGTAGCAAGATGCTAAGCAATGTTTCCAGCGGGGTCGCTAGCCCCTGGATCCATTGTACTTTAGAGTTACTAGAGCCATCCAGGAAGCCTTTACTGAACGAAGGTTGTACATTAAAATGGATTCCATTAGCTCCATCCCTAGCTGTAAAGATCTGATGAAAAAATTGGAGAAATGGGGAAATGCGCGTTGTTTTTGGTGCATTGGGTGTTCGGAAGAATGCTGAACTGCAAATTCCTTCAGACAAGAATGCAAAACTTGCACCCCACAACCGGAAAGGTAACGCACACAACGATACATCGAAACAGCTGGGAAACAAACGGCGTTTCTATGGCGAAAGTTCCCATCGAGCGGCCAAAGTTGCCGCCAACACCAAGATACGAAATTCCCCTTTTGGAGTTCCCCATTAAAGGGTTCTTTTAATGGTGCTCCACAGCCATTGGGGGACCCTCTCACTGATGGATGACTACTCTATGCCGATACCAACACATTTATTGCCTGAAGCCTCGGGCCTCGGGACATTAGAGTGAATGCAAAATAAACTGCACCAAACTGGTGGCGCAGCGTAGACGCATTCCTTCACATCGCCCACAGGTCGACCGCATCTTACCGATATACTTCTGGATAACGTAGCGTGTTTTGCTGACAATCGGTGGATTGACCATGGCGATGATTTGCTTGATGTTGTTCATCAGATGAATGCCTCGGCCACGGCATTTATTGCCGGGCTTTACGATCCAGATGTTCAGATAGCCATCGAGCGCGTACTGTGGCCAGTAGCTCTTGATCTGCTCCAGCACCGACTTGGCCTCGGCGAGGTAGAGGACGATGGCGTCCGCGTCCCGCTCCTCCTTGAGCAGCTGTATCCGGTTGTCCTCGTGCGTGAGCAGGTAGTGGTGCGTGAGGAACACATCCCAGTCGTGGTCCCACACCTTCGGCTCCTCCTCGATGTCGATGTCGTTGTGCAGGCAGTAGTCCAGGTACTCCTTGCAGCGCGTCAGCGAGAACGCGATGCACGTGCTCGGCACGTTGCCATCGTCTGCGATGATGGCGTCGAGGCCTCCGCTCGCATGCCGCTCGACGAGCCACTTGAGCAGGCCCATGGACGCCGTCAGCCGGAAGTTGTCGACAAACTCGTTCAACTCCTCCGGGTTCCAAACGTTATAGCACCGCGGAAAGTAGGTCTCGGACATGCCCTCCTCGTAGAACCAATGGAAATCGTGGAGCGCCGAGCAGAGGCCCTCCTTCGTCGTGAACGGGGCCTTCGCGAACCGGTTGATTATGAGCGACGAGTTCTTCGTCAGATCGAGCCAGTCCGCCTTCTCGCGGCGGGCCGTCCACAGGAAATCGATCGGCGTGTGCTCCAGAAAGCGCGACATAATGCTGCGCTCGCACTTGGCGATGTGGTTCTTGCGTGACTCGCCCGGCTTCCGGTCCGGCAGCTGGGACACCAGATCCTCCAGGATGAAGCCGGACGACGAGGTCGAAGCCTGCGCTTTCACCCGGAACCCGTCCAGCTTCTCGACCCAGCCGCGCTCAACCAGCGCCCGGCGCACGGTGTGGAAGGATCCGCGCAGCAGAAACACCCGGTGGTGTTTGGTCGCATCCTGCACCTTCTTCCTTAGCTCGTTCAGCCGGTCGGCATTGATCCAGTTGTTTTTGTACGGATTGATGAATTTCACCGTCGCTGTCAGCGGCCCCAGATTGCCCTCGATAACTTTGCCCGGTTTGCCCGCATCCTTTTCCGTCTCCGTCCCGCCGGCCCGCCCGCCAGTGTCGTCCTTCGCTCCCTTGCCCTCCCTGCACCCGCCACTTCTCTTGCGCTCATTGCCCTTCTCCGATTCACTTTCGTTATCCTTATCGTTTTCACTACACAGACTACTGCTAGTATCACTGGCCTTATCACTATCACTGCTGCAAGACGTGGGCGGTGTGCTGTCGCTGCCGGTGCTGCTGGCACCAGCATCGCTGTTACTTCCACTACTGCTCCCGGCGCAGCGGACACTGCGGAGAGCACCGCCCCGGCAGCTACTCCCGCTGGAGCCACTGTCGC
Source organism: Anopheles bellator (assembly GCF_943735745.2). Taxonomy (NCBI): domain Eukaryota; kingdom Metazoa; phylum Arthropoda; class Insecta; order Diptera; family Culicidae; genus Anopheles; species Anopheles bellator. The sequence goes on from NC_071286.1 coordinate 58,916,718, forward strand.
TACCGCTACCGCAGCTATTCAGTTCATCCGTCTCCATCGTCATGGCTAAAATGGCGGCGCGTCCGGTGTCGGTGGGTGCCTCCTGTGGCTCAAGCTAGCGGACACGGCACAGCACCAGCAGCAGCAGCAGTACTTCTTCTTCCGTCGGAACCTTCCATCGGACTGGGAGGCCCGATTTAAAGCAGGTTAACTCCATCGTGGCCGGGCCGGGCTCGACGTGGAATACTGGGCCACAGCACATCACTCGTCGTCGACGCTCTTCGGCGCGAAATTGTGTCATTCGGCCCAAAACAGTTGAACCCTCATTGCCGCCACCACAACCTATCCTCCCCGGGGTGGGGCGGGGTGGACGAGGGGTCCCGGAGCAGGTCGAACGCGGAACCAGACTGAACTAGATTGGTTCTCGGGGCAGTGGAATTCGCGCGCCGCTTTCAACTCCTGTCAATTGGAGTTCGCATTTCGGAGCTCTCCCTTTTGAACCCTTCTTCGATGGTCGCTTTCTCTCGCTCTTTTCACGAATCACAGCAAAACGGAGTAGACACTACTACCCTGTCCACACACAGACACGCACATGTAGAGACACACACCGCTGCACAGTACACGGCTCGGTTCCTCCAGGGATCGAGCTCGCCTGAATCGAGGAAGCGAATTGGAGAATGAAGTAGAGAGTGTTCTGGCCGGTTTCGACGCTCCATAGCACACTAAGCAGCTAAGCCTCTAACCATCACTAAGCAAGAACCCAGAAAACCCCGCCACTAACAGCAACTTCCGGGACTACGGCACTATCACCAACAACACTAACCGCCACCCGCCACCGAAGCACATGGTTCGATTCAAATGTTTCATTTCGCTTGTTTATCTGTTTTCGTTGCGCCCGCCACTCCACGTTTCCCTTCACGCAGAACACACTCACTCACACAGTGCTGCCCTCCCCGGAAAAATCCACACCCCCACCGCTGCCCCACGAAAACACCTACACTCACCCACACACACACACACACTGTGTTCACATGATGGAATGTCTGCCCCGACTAGAACCAAGCGCCTCCATCAAGCAGGATCGTCCGTGTGCCGTATCGTCCAGGGATCCAGTCCGTCCACGCGGGCTCACAATGGCGCTAATACTGACGAGTTCCGGTTGCCGTTGGCTCGTTTTTATAGTGTCCGCGGCTTCGGGCCGCCAGGAAAGACATGCCGAACGCACCGAACGGAAACGAACGGCAACGAACGGAATGTCAGCACTCGGTGCAACTATAGCGATGCAGTTCTTACAGGTTCTATGTAAGAGATTTGGTGTGCAACGTTAAAAGTGTTGCTGTTGGATTTGTTGGTCATTTAATACGATCCTTGCTTTAGTGGTTGCCTAAGTTTTAGTAGTTTGTTGGCCTTTAGTAGTTTGTTTGATGAGAAAAAACAACACTTTTAGAAATAAATGTACTGCAATCTACTTAATATCTACTTGACTAATATTTTGAGAGAAACAAAATTCTCGCTTTGACAATTTCGGTGTTATTAAATCATTAATCCTTTAATTCATCCAAACTGCCGAGCAGTCGCGGACCGCAACCCGTTATTAATAGTTGAACATAGTTGTGTCTGTTTTAATGCAATGCATGTATTTAATCAGCTTCTAAAGTATCATACTAACGGAAAACGACGAAACATCAAAAAGCATAAACAAAGGTTCGAAAATATTTTACTGTGTTATAAAAAACCATGTCTTTCACAATATTTTTGTAGGTGAAAAATAACCTCAATGTAACTGCCTGTTAATCATGTCAAATTACAAAAAAAATAATCATAATAGAGCTGTGGTTTATTCGTTTTACTACTCATATTTATGTTTTGTATTTTCAACTCATTTTGCAGTCGACTCTCGTTCTTTGCATTTGACCAACGGTTCTAAAAACAAAAACATGGTGGCCATTCAAAGTTTGATACATTTCACCACCTGGGCCAGTCGTTTGTTGCCACTTTTGACAGCACCGCCGTTTTGACAACTCGCGCTCGCAATCGAAACTTCAGTCGTCGCTGATGCTGTCTCGCTCCGTCCCACGGGCCAGCATGGGCCGATGAAGGGTTGAGCAGGTTCGCCGCTCGCCTGACTTGCTGCGCTGCTGTGTTGTGCGGAACGAGCTCCGTCGTCGTCGTCGTTCTGTAGGTAAAGAACCTTTCCGAAGTGGAGCGAAGTGGAGGGCAGCAAAAAAAACAGCAGGCCTACACAAAATACAAAAGACAACAGAGACACACAGGGTTAAAACAAGTTTCGCTGTGAGCCGCAATTTCGCGACCGCGACATGCAAACTACTGCTGCTGCGGCCCACCCGACCCGGACGGCGGCGCCATTCGAAAGCAAGTCCGATGGGAGTGTAAATAGTTGCGTAAAAATGCACGTCGAAGGTGAAACAACGGCTCGAGAACGCCAGTGTGTGTGCGGTGAAAACCTCTAAAACTCCGAATCGCGACTCCCGGAATGCCCCGTGCCAGCCAGTGGTCAACGCAGCGTACGGCCGGCACCGCAGAGGGCACAATCCGCAGTCAAAACGGCGACGTTTGATCGAAAAACATTCTCTCTCCATTAAAGACAGCATCCCCGGCAGTGAAAAATCTTCTCCGTGGCAGACGTCGTCATCGCCGCAGTGCGCTCCGTGGTCGGCAGTACCGTGATGCAAGGCGTCCGGGGGGGGCTATGAGAAGATATTGTGCTGTTGCTTGGCCAACCCCAGTTCCCGGTGGGGACCATCCATATCGTTGATCGGCTTCCCAAAGGCCTGCCGACCCCGCAGCAACCGGGGGACGACCGCCGTGTTGTACACTGAACGTTCGCATAGTTGGCGTTGAAATCTGCGCTGGGAAACGGCCAAAAAAACAACAACCGTGGTCTCGCGGAGTCGATTGCGTAGCCTCCGTGAATGTCGGGCGCTTTTGGTGCCTTTATTTGGAAGTGAGTAATTTGTCTTAGAACCGTATGCGCGCCGTTGAATTGCTATGGGTGTCCGGAGACGGAGCACCACTGGACACGCAGGCTGCTTCAGCGATCGGCTCCCTCCACGACAGATCCGTTTCGATACCACGACGCGTTCGGTTCTATTTCCGGTGATATTCACCCGCGACTCATTAGAGTTCGCAGTGGTCATTCGATCGGGGGCTAGTTTTTGAAGACCATCGCGAATCCGCGATGGCGGTTACGTAATTTAAAAACACACTAAGAAACTTTGCTAAAATTGGATTTAGAGAAGTCCACCGATCGAAGTCGACCTTGGTGGAAACGGCAACTTGCAGCAGGGCACGCCAATCGGTCAATTAGTGCAGTTCATTTTTTGTTTTGCCACGAGAACGTCACACTTAATTGGTCACACACCAGTCGGTTTCGGTTGGGGCCGCGGGCATGGTATCACTAGCATTTCAGCGTTAACGTAAATTGCATTACACAGCCGATGCCGTTGTTCGGGGGCCCTGTTTATCATTTCTTCTGTTTCTTCTTCTTTCCGCCGTACTTGCGTGCAGCTTTCCCGTAGCGCGCCATTTCCGAGCATACCGTCCTTGCGGCGGTTCACAATCAACGAGGAACGGAGAAGGACCAAAGCGGGGAAAAATACCCCCAGGCGGGGTGGAAGGTATTGAAGCCGATTGAACCGCCAGGTGAAGAGTAGCGCGACACCCAAGGAGGGACAAAGTGCGCGAGAATATTTACAAACATTTTGCCAGCTTCACGTTCATCGGGTGCAAACCGCGCAACTCGTTGCTTTCTGTGCAGTAATAAGCGTCAGTGTGAATGGTGGCACAGTGCAAGGTGGAAGTGGTTTGTCGTGAGGAGTAGCAGGATCAGCAGGTGCCCGAGGAAATAGTGAATGTGTACCGCACGGTCTCTGATCTAGCGGAAGTGTGACCGCTTACGAACGCACCAACCAAAATTGAGTGCAAGCAGTTGTTGTACTCGTTGTTACAGCTTTACGACGCTTTGTTCCTCTTTCCTGTCACCACGATCCTGCCTGGCAGGGCAGGCCCATAACGGCCAGGATGGCTTTCAACGAGGTGAGTATCGCCCTTTTCTACCTGCCCTAATAGTCTCCACTCTGTGTACCTATTTTAGCACGGCAAGACAAATCCCCAGTGGTTTGCGAACGAAGGGTACGCCCGGTAAATGGATTACACTGCAGATGAGAGGAGCCTGCAGAGGAGCGTTTGTCGCACATGACCTTGACCGGGCTGTACGCGGATGCAGATGAACTGCGGGGTTTAGTCAGCAGCAAGTGGCACTACATATCGCTGCAGAGAGAGAGACGAATAATTTACAGCAATTGCTGGCAGAGTGAAACTTACCTGTCGACAGCCCTTTCGAGCCAGGCTGGGGGTCTCTTGGGCGGGCCGAAAATGCATTATCCCTTCGCCAAACAGGTGAATGTCATTAGACGGTCTGTTTTAGCCATTCATTGGCTTCCGAGCGACTTTCGTCATGGTTCGCGACAGGCATGGATTCAGCGCGCCATCATCGACGACGAGCCGAGGCCCTATGGAAAAGGCCATTTGCTAAAATTAGCGATACTTTTTATAGTCCACTGAACAGCTGCTAATTTAATAGCCTTTAGCGCAACATCGCGCGTGCGATCTCACAACGCGACCGTCGAGTTACGCGAAATGTGGCAAATAACCTTACCGACGGTACCCTGGACCCCACGGTGGTTTCTAATGGTTTCAATGTGGAGCCGTGTGATGTGCCGAATGCACAATGCTCAGCAAACTACACGAATTGCTTTTTGAATCCTCTCAAACATTCTCCAAAAAGACACTGGCCAGGCTACGCACACCTAAATATCAACCACGTGCATCAACGCGGTGTGCCGACCGTAGATTAGAATACAGTGGCGATTCCGGAAATACATTCCCCACATGCTCGCCCCACGTCAGACAGCGGTTGGTCGGCCAGGTTATCAATAAACCGTATGACTCAAGCTTTTCGCAGATTACGGCCAAAATTAAAATCCCTCCCGCAACTGCAAGTCACAGAGCGTCGGTAAACATTGTCAGGGTGGTATGCTCAAAGCTGGCTATCTCAACGCGCACAAACCGCCCAACCGATGGCCGATAAGCAATGGATGATGATATCATGCTCGGTGGCTGGTAGATGGCCCGATTTTGCTCGCTCCCTGTACGGGCGTTTGCTTATCTTTTCAATTCTCGAAGCTAAGCCCGATGAGTGGTCGAACTGTGCGGCACCACCACCGGGACGTCGGATGGAATTTGAACAATATTTCAGGTTGAAAGTTGTTGAGAGCAGCGTGGATTCGAGCCGTCGATTGAAATGTGAGTTCCCAGTGGGTGTACTTTCGCAGTCTATCGCCCACTGCGTCTCGCTGTTCAGCAAGAAGTGGAACGGATAGAGCGGCTCCACATTCGGTCGGCCTTTGGCGGTTCCCTCGCTACCGGTGCAGAATGAAACTAAAAGTAAAGACCTTTTCATATGGCTACCACTAGTACGCGAGCGATTGCACCATTGTACGCCACAAAATGTGCACTACACAATGCACTTCCAATGCAGCTCTTTCCAATTGGTACGCTGCCACGATCGCGTGTGGATGCGATCGTCGGCTGTAGGCGTTTCACCGCTGGGCGCGCCGGCACAGGGAAACAGGCCCGGCCGGCCATTTTCTTTTTACACAATTATGAGCAGTCACGATAATGATAATGAGCTTCCCGGTTTTTCTTCGCGCACGTAAAAATGGGATCCTCCTGCGGCTGTCTGAAAGCCAACACCACGCGTATCCGCCACAGACGATCGGAAAACATCGTTCAAGGTAGGGGCCGCGGGAAATTCATTCAGCTCACTGCCTAGCGATGTGCGTGAACGTTCGTGAACGCTACCAGCGTGCGGCAAGGTGCTGCCAAGTCCACGTTAAACGTGCGTTTTGAAATAGTTTTGCCACCGATGGGCTCTCCCTTTCAACTGCATTTGTGCAGACATAGCATAAACCGTTGACAATAAGGCATTTTATACAAATGTTTCACTAAACATTACTAAAAAAATGTAAACCCATAATCCATCCTAAGTGACGGATATATTTTAGTGTCAAAGTTTAGTAATTATTTCAGTTGATTCCTTCAATTGATTCATTAGTTGAAATCGAACCCAAAATGCGAATCTAGGTCTCACTCGATCCATTGGTTACCGATCGATTGGTACTGAGCCGAAGCGCCCTTCAGCATGGCCTACCGCTCATGGCGCACTAGGCATTTTCGAGGCACTTCTCCTCCCTGGAGCATAGGTAAACATTTAATCAATGGGGCTGTCTGTATCACGTAATGCCCCTGCGAGGCCGTGGATTAAAGATCGCTTCAAGTGCCCGCAATCTTGTGCGAACCCCGTGGGGCCATTCTAGCAGCAGCTGCCCGCTACCCGCTTTATGCCTCTTATATTTCATTGTTTTTGTCCCTCCTCATTGACCAAAATATGCTGCCCTAGATGGAGTTGGTGCTGAAGATGGACTACACTGCGGTTCGCCATTTCGGGGCGTACGAAGATTGATCGATTTTTCTTTTCGTTGTTAGAAATGATCAAGTGCTCCCCCTTGTCTTGCAGAAGAGGGGAACGATTACGCATGTTCGCCGAAAGATGGGCCACCGTTGCGTGTACGCGATCGAAACCAGAAAAATACTTATAAATGTCAAGTTTCCACGCCACACGGCGAAGTGCGTCCGTAATGTACGGCGCTTTTATCGATTTTGTTTTCAAATTGACCTTATTTCGGGGTGTTTGCGAAATGGTTTTGTTTTACGAAGTTCTCAATGGGAACATTCAGATACTTAAGACATTGTCGGCGATTTTGGTTTCCCTTACATTTGAATATAACACCAACTTGATATGTTTATTAATTGCACCTGAATATTGCAACGTTCCCATGTCGCCGAATACGACAGTTCGTTGAACACTCGTTGGTTGTGAGAACACATGGAGGAATGTTGCTCACCTGAACTCGCTGTACTACATGGTTTAGTAACTTAAGTAACTAGGCGGAAGACCAAACAAGTGACGAAAATTAGTCCCTCTGGTTTTATGATATTGTTTCGAATTGGATCCCTCATTAATGTGAATCTCAATTTTGAAATTTCGTGTTATGCTTGTATGAGTTCGCCTTTTAAGGAAGTCCAACAGAGTGCCATGTTGCCAATAAACCTCACTAGTTTCGACAGAATGAGGCACACCACTTGTCAACCTATGTAGTCCACCGTACGGCCGATCTAGAGATCAAGTATCGCTTCGGGCGACGCGTGCACTTCGTGAAGGGAAGATCTTCCCGTTCCAGTTGCCCCAGCCCGTTGACTTACTTCGCGACCGAGGTCGGAACGCTCTGGCCATTGGTGGGTCCAGCCGCCGGCCTATGTGTGCCATTTGACATTGAATTCCCGGCTCACCGGCCCAGCATCTCCGGCTGCTGGCCGAAGATCATCCTCCTGTGGCCGGCTGACCAGGGTGTCGAAGACGACGACAGTGAGCGGGAGCTAATTTCTCCCGCTTCCCACAGGGAATTCGACCTGCCGTTCCCCTTTCGCCGGCCACTCTGCGGCCCCCCGGGCGTACCACTTCGCCCGTCGCCCTCAATCTCCGGAGCCACTCGGAGCTGCTGCCGGTGTGTTTGCGGCTTGCGCCGGCTCACGGGTTGCCGATCCGTTCAGTGTCTTTCTTCGATCGGACGCACGCGGTTGTGTGTGGCTTTCTCACCGTTCGTCGCCCGCTGGCGGCCAGCAACAATCGTGCGTTGGGTCGTTGTTTTGGCCGTGTGGTGTTCGTGAGCAGCCCCCCGGGGAGGGCAGCTTTGCAATCCCGATTTGGTGTTGGGGTGGTTTATTAATTCGTTTGTCCTCGGATGGAGCGTGAGTGAAGTGATCTTTTCCTGCCTGCCTGTTATTCTAATTCGGTTGTTCGGTGATTTCGCTCAAATGGTCTTTGGGGTGAATGGTGTAAAGTGTGCTGTCCAACCGTTGTGAGTCACACGCCCGGATCGTGCGATTTTAGCCATCCGATGGTCGTTCGCACATTTGAAACAACAGTCCATATCTAGTGCCACGGTGATAGTTTGCGGTGCACAGTACGCGCCCTTCTCGCAACCGTTCGATACCCTTTCGGCCAGGGGTGGGTCTTTGGGCGATGGTTTACTCACGCCGTGACAGCGCCACTGCCTCGTCCTACGGTGCCGATATGACGTCACGCACGCTGACGGTCGTCGATGAGACGATTGTCCACGATTGGCAGATAAGCAGCTGCTACGGCGGCGACGAGCCGCCACAGCAGCAGCACCCTCATCCGGCCAATCGCACCATCCGGCCGACCTCGGCCTGGTCCGCGGTGGAGAGTGGCAGCGAGTCGGCCACGGAAGAGTTCACCGTTAATCAGCACCACCACCACCACCACCAGCAGCACCATCAACAGCAACAGGAAAAACAGGTATCGGGAGTGCCTCTTTTACTTGATCATCATCTTCCCCGCCGGGGCGGTTCGTCTTTTTGCGATGGCACAGTTTGGCCACAGCTTTTCTCCCCCGGGTTGCTTGCTTCGGCATGTTTGCCCGGTTCTAATGGCAGCGGTTCGGGTGAGCTTGGCCCAAATATGAGGCCCAAACGATAAGAAAACTCGATCATTCGCGGACCTCTCTCTGGACCAAAGGAGTGTGCCGTTGGAGAAGCCCGTGTATTCTAGTTCAATTTTTAATCGCCCCTCGCACGATATCGATGCGCGAGTCTGGCAGGTTGAAAGTGGTTTTTGCGATTTAAATACTTTTCGCGCTTTCGCGGAAGACTCGGCCAGGAGTACGAAAATGGAGCACCGCTGAACCCAGATTCCTGTGCGCTCTGATAGGTTAAACGAGTTTTTGGGATTAATAATAAAGAAGCAGGACACGTTAGGAAGTAGAACTTTAGAACAGCACATATCAATAAAAGTAGGTTTAGTAAGCATTCGGAATGGTTTAAACATTACAACAAACGGGGAAGTTGTGGTACCCAAAGCAGCTCATTCAGTGGCTTACTTGAGCCATCTGTTTTCGTTGGAACTCAGCTAAACGGTGCTTGTGTTTTCGTTTGCTTTTTCCTTATTTTTTGGACCTGCCAAGCCAACCTGAAGTTGGGCGTGCTGACATACCAACATAACGTCGTTGAGGTGTGCACATTCCACAATTCATTCTCTTGCCGCGCCGGGGCCTTTGGAGGGCCTGGCAACTCACCGCAGCCGACTTATTTCAAGTTAGCATCGTTTAAGGCGTTTGTTGTAGAAGTTCTCCAGCATGAGCTCTGGCTCTGGCCGGCAGGGAACAGTAGAGAATACGGGACTAATGAATCGTGAAGTAGCCGCCACAGAATTGTGGAACACACTGCGAGCGGCCACGGCCAACTGTCGAGTGGAGGGCAATCCCCGAGGCGTTGGGCACGGCCCGGCCGGAGGCATTCTTCGGATAGAATGTGAGTGGCAGACTTCAGCGGCCACTTTGGGAATGAGGAAATTTCGGTTAAAACCCTTGCTGGTGTGGTAGTTGTAGAAAGTTTCCTTCTGCTGCGGAAATGAAATTTCCAACAAATCTTTCGATGCGAGACTTCCGAAATGTAGGTCCGCGGCTTTCGGAACCCCGTGGCGACAAGATCATTGAACACTTATTCGGTGGTCGATTAGTTCCTCCGTTCGGTCCGTTACTCGAAAGTACTTTCTCTCCCGGCTGACGGAATGTCACACTTTGTTCCGCGTGGATAAAAGTTGCTTTTAATGGATTTTTTTAAGTTTTGTTGCAAAACGAAAACACAAAAACACTAGAAACATTACGCGCTGTCGTCAGGCACTCGTTTGATGCTGTCTCTGTCCACAGACGTATAGAACCTTTAACTTTTCGTATTTTTTATTATTTTTCGGGGGTGTGTCTTGGGATCGGAAACTAATTTACTTGACTAGACGGCAAGAAGCACAATCTTCCCCTGTCCGGTGTGGTAGCAATGTGATCCATCAATTCGTTGTTGGCCTTTTTCTCTCTCTCAACTATGTTGGGTACGCACCACCAGCTTTCCGTATCGTGGTCGAGCGGCAAGCCAGTCGGCGAGTCGGCGGTGACTAAATCATTAAACTTTGAGGGCGGATCTCACTTGACGGGGCTGGTGTTGGCAGTTTTTTGGGAGTGAAACTCGGTCTTAGATTTTGTGTTTTTCTCCGTTGCCCCGCGTCAGACTTACTGCCAACCACGCTGGCATTACACCGGCACTTCCCCTGGCTGGTTACACGGGCACACCGGACCAGGCACGGAAAAGAGTTTAACGACCCAAATGTTGGAAGATTATTTCCTCTTCATTAACGGCTTTCTTTCCTAGTCGAAGCTAATGTTGCATAGGCGTAAGTTTCGAGCTTGGTGGAAGCATGTTACACAGCCAATCTCGGGCCAGCATAAGTCCAGCATGGACCCCTGAAGCATGATGGATTGTGAAACCTATTTTTCAAGAAACAAATCAAACTGTTTTTGTTTGCAGATACCGAAACGTTGCGTGATCGGTTTTTTGGTATGCATGGTAGCTAACGAAGAGCTAATTTAAATGTTATTCAAAAAGTATTGATCCCCTACAGAATTGAATCTTTGCAACCAGAGTGTATCGAATTGTTTTATTTCAATTTGAACTCGACCAAACACTTTCGTAGCTCAAATTTGTTGCGCAAATATTTGCCGAAATCATTTCCGCACCCCAGCAGAACTTAGCGCACTTCGCACACGCTCTCTGGCACGACGATGTAGGAAATCGAAACGGTAATCACTTTATGACGGAGAAGCTGGGTGAAAGTTTCTTCCGCACATCCGTGTCTATCCCTTTTTGAGATACAATTTAACGTCCTGGTACAGGACCCAAATTGGGCGACGGCACGCGAGCGCGCGGATGTGTATAATGTGTAATTGAAACGAACATTTTCACCGTTTTCGTAACCATTCTCGTAGTGCCGTATTCGGGATGTCATTCGAAAGCTCTCAGCATCATCCCAACCACCATCCGCCTGCGCGATCATCATCAGTGTTGGTGAATCGATGAAAAGTAATTAAATTTTCACGTCCGCCCTTTGGCGCACTTCCTTTTTGTCACGCTGGGAGTCACGCTGGGAGCTGGGAGATCGATTTTCGGGGCGATTACCAACGACGGCGTCTGGTCGGATATGGGCTGAAAATGGGCTAAAAAGGGGCCCCTTAAAAAGGACATCGGAAAATCTGCAGCAAGTTTTCGGGCGAAAGTTGCCAAACGATTGTGTTTCCACAGCGTGCAAAATCTTGTCCTGGAACTTTTACAATGTTGTTAAGGTAGCTGCAGAACTTTGGTAGAGCAGAAGCTGTAGAACTATTGCGATCCTTGCTCTTGAGTGTTAGACCAATGGGGGTCAGTGATTGGAAAGTAGGGATTTGCTGACTTTTTCTCATCCCGGACGCATAAGAAGGCATTTGGCATGTGAAATAATTTAAAACAGTTGCCAACTGGAGCCGAATGCTGCATTCGCCGGGCAGCAGCACATTCTCATTATCTTCAAATGTGTACTTCATTACGAAGCAAAATGCTGCTCCGTATCGTAGTTCGTCCGAAAATGGTAAAACCCTATGCTACGGCGGAAGCTTTCTTGTTTGTGATGGCGGACATCCAAAAAGCGTCAGGCATGGGAAATGACACTTGTAGTACTGGCTCGGCTGCTGCTGCTGGCTTTTGGGGTTTTGGATTTCG
>NC_071286.1:58928538-58951137 GCF_943735745.2 Anopheles bellator
AAAAAAAAAAACGGTCAACTGACCATCGTTTGGTATTCTCGAGTGACGCACGGTTCGGTATCTATTCACTATCACTCTGGTCAGTGGGACACACGATAAAAAGTATGTTGAAAGTATAGCTTCGTAAGAGAGGCACGAAACGCTAAGAGAAAAGTTTGAATTTCAAACAGAAAAACTAAAACCTCGCACGAGTCCTTCTTGCTGTGAGTCCAGTTTTTCATCGCAAGGATTAACGCTCGTTGCTGGACTGTTTATTTCAGTGTGAAGTCAACCGCTTCGGTAGCAACCGTTGGGGCAGCCGGCATGTGCCGTTCGGCTTGGCCCGCTTCTTCTTTCCGATTTCCTCCATCGGCATGCGCCACGAACCATCGGTAGGAATTTCCCGACATCCGCTGTTTTGCCGTTCGTGATCCGAGAGGCTCGGGTTCGCTTCGCCAACTGCTCGAACTGCTCGAACGTCAGCAGTTCGTCCTCGTTCGGCGTGAGTCAGACTTTTCGGGACACCCGTCGGTCGCGCTGTGCTTGACATCCAGACATCCTTCGGCCTTGGCAGTGGTTAGTCGCGGGTGCGTCGCGTTCCGTAGTGCTCCGAAGCAGTGTCCTGTACCGGGGTCCTGTGCCGTGGATTCTACTGGTGTCGAGTCGGGTGTGAGGGTCGACAGTTCGATTTGGTCCGCGAAGTGTTAGTGCCCTTCGTCCGTTCGTCCGTTCGTCCGTCCGTATCTGAAGTGTGTTGTGGGGGAATCTTAGACCTCCGTCTCCTCCGTCGAACTCCCTCTCGAGGGACCACTTAGCTAGAACGTTTCCAACCCAAAACCCACATATTCATGTGCCTTCCGGCTGTGCTTGGGGACCCCTATCAGTGGCAGCCGATGGCGTGCGTACGATAATTAACACGCCAGGCAGGTGGTTCTTGCCGAGGGTTACTTAGTGTGGCTTCCGGTCCCGGCTGTCGGCCAAAAATAGAGTGTCAAACCGCGCAAAACGAGGCGCGAGAGTAAGTCGAGAAGGGCGAAGGACCACCAGGAGCGAACGCATTCCACTTGTGCGCCACCATTGAGGATCGCCGGGCCAGTGGCAAGGACGAAGAGGAGCAGCGGAAGAAGAGGAAGAAGGGGAAGCCGAGGAGGAAGGGCAGGATCAATTTCTTCAAGTACATCCTGTCGTTTACGATATTCCGCCGCTGGAAGACGGTCCACAAGGCTGAGGAGAGCCCATCGCCCGGTGGCTTTGCGATGGTCCTCCAAAATGCCTCCTGTACCGCCAGCGCAACGGTCCCGATGACGCACTCCGCCAATGGCCCGGACGGCAATGGCAATCGCAAACCGTGCTCCACCCTGCCGCCGCCGCCGCTGCCGCCACCACCGTTGGGTCACGGCACCGATTGTAACCTTAACCGGATTGCAGATGGCGGCGGCGGCGTCGTCGGTGGGGTCGACGATGCACATGACTCATCGCAATCTCGGCGGGCCGATGGTGCCAACAACAACAACAACAGCATCCAGGATGCGGAAGCGAAACGCCAGCATGCGACGAAGGCGACCGGCGGTGGCGGCGGAGTCTGTGCGTCGTTCTTCTTCTCCTCGGCCGGTCGATCCTCGGCGCAACGCCGGGCTAACGGCACGTCGACGGTGCCGGGACGATGCAGGACCACCTCCTCGATGATGGTACGAGAATCTTGCACTTTTCTTGCACCACCCTCGCACCGCGATGCCACTTCCTGTTGGTGGGCTGCAGGATAAATTGAATCGCCTGTGTCTGGAGAGAGAGAGAGAGAGAGAGAAGTGTTGAACAACGCAAACGAACGAGGTGTCCGCCAAACGGCCGGAGCTAGGTGCCTCGTAATCGATTTTTCTTGCCGTTCCTTCCTGGGGTCTCGCGGCAGCAGGGGAGCAGAAAATACGTTACGTGGGCTGACTTTAAAGCGGAGCCTGGAGAAGAAAGTAAACGGAAGCGGCGTTTGGGTGGAAAAGTAACGAATGGATTGGGGAGCGAATTCCGGTTGCTGCTGGAGACGCGCATAATCTGCATACTTCTTCTTCGTGCCTGCATGTGCCGGTATTTAAAGCGTTATTAATATGAATAATAACTTTTTATTGGATCAGGTGCCGGCAGAAAACTGGCAGACGATGTCGTCGTTTTTACTGCCATCGTGGGCCCTTCCGCCCCAAAAGGGGGCGAATTTACAATTCCGACCCAGTCAGTCTTATAGCAGTAACATGTGCTGTGGAAGTTAGAAATGAAACATTCGTTTGGCATATCGAGCGACGACAATCGGGTGTAGAGACGATGGCTACGTCTGGGGTGAATGTCAACCCGAGGACTGCGTCTGTCTTTAAGAACGGTCCCCCTAATAATGCAAGGAAGTGCTAGACTTAACAGTATGCCTGTGTGTGTGTTTGTTTTAATCTTCTCCGCAAACTTTCCCTTTTGTTGTGGTGCAACAGACGTTCACTGAGCGTCTGGATTATAAACTTACCTGTAACTTCGCGTTGATGTCATTTATCACGTACTTCTGCCAAGGGCTAGTATCAAATGAAGTCATCCCTGCGCTCCACATGTTTAACGCTGTTAAGAGTATTAATGAACATTCCATCTAAATTTACTGACAAGTTCCTTCTTCACTACATCAAAATGTCAAAAGCCGTGGTTTAAGGTATTCGTCGACCATTTTGATCCTTTTTATCATCATTGACTAATAACACATTTTAAAAAGAAGTAAACGAAACATAAATTACATAACCGACAACTTAGGCGAACAGAAACGTCAAAGTTTGAGCAATTCAATTGTCAACCCAAATATTTATTTTATCCCAGTAATTGTAATTTAAAAACGGTCGATGGAATTAACTAGCAAAATGGGAGTTTTATGGACTTTGATCGCCTCGAAAACTGGTTAGTTGTCCTAAAATGTGAAGCCTTGTTTTATGTTCCATTCCATTACATTTTCAAATCCAATGTTATGGCGCCTAAATTGCTGGGCAATACGCAGCACAATTTTACACTGACCTAGTGGCCTTTCGCCATCGGTGGTTGTTACGATTTTTATGGGCTTGCTGGAACCACTATCCGGGAGCGGAAAACCTGATTGATGGAGTTGATAACGATGATTCATTATTAGTTGCAAACTATGATTTTCTGTGTTTGGAGGGCGCGCGTTTTGTTAGTCTATATGTAGTGTATAGCACTTACTGCTGTGCGCAGATAACGCTCCACCGGCAGTCCGGCAGGGTTCGAAAGGGCTTCGAGCAAAATATTAGAAAAGTTTGCCGCCTCTCCGTATCAATCCGTTCCAACTTCAATCACGGGCTCGACCGTGCTTCCCGAACTTTCTTCATAACCCGCAACCCGGTAGTGAGCACCAGCCTGGCACACCCCTGGTTCCGGGTTCTGGTGTCGGTGACCTGGAAAAGATGATCCCAAAATAGGCTCTGCTTTCCGTTCCGGACTTCTCCGGCCCCGGTGTGACGCAAAGGGCAACTTCAAAAACCGATCGGCCTCGGTGTATTTAGCGACTATGAAGCTACCGCTAGGTCGCTGACGTGATGGTTGTAATCCTTCTTTTGCGAGAATTGCGTGCGTCTCCCGTGGACCTTCTCCGTCCGTTCCGTGGCTAATTTCCTCCCGAAAGGGATCGATAAATACTAAAAATAACGTCACCTCACCATAACGTCGGTGAGTTGCCAACCAAGCCCGGGACGCCGATGGATCAGGTCTCGTTTGACGTCGTTTGTTCGTTTAGAGTTCGTTATTGCATTCCTTTGCTACTCCTAGCTCATCTTTGAATATTGGCTATTTTAATGTTCGGTCTATTATTAAAAAGGACCACATTCCAACGAGGGCGGCAAGCAAAAATACACAACGCGCGGGACCAGAAATCTGGAAGAGAAGCTGGATCGTAATTTCTGGCCCAAGTCTCGATTCTATCGATGCGGGCTTATTCGCAATATCCTGCGCCACTTCGGTCTCGGTTCCGATTCTGTTCCGAGTGCCGAGCGCGTGTGATAATCGTGTCCTGTGTGTTGTGTGTGTTCCAGGATAAATTATGTCGATTCCCGGGGGCCGGCAAAAGATTCATTAATCGTGCTCAGCCAGCTATTAAATGGTGTGTTGGTCGATCCGTTTCACCACCGTTTGAGCGCGAAAACGTTTCGCATGTGGTAGGCGATATCGATTTCTTCGCTTGTTTTGGGCCGGCCAAAGAAAATTGGTATGTGCTGCTAGCGCGGGATATTTTCGGAGAAATCCAAACGATACGGTTACGAAGTTCACGGTACACTCTTTGTGTCCATTCTTGGTACCTGCGAAACGCGCTCTTTAGTTTGTTTCATGTTTGCAGCAAAGTGTGCCCTAAAGGGTTTGCGGAAACGTCACCCAAATGGGATTGTAATTAGTGGTCCCGTTTGAGCTTTTTTTCCAACATTGTTGCATTGGCACTCAAGTCGGTGGAAACAGTGCCAGGAGCGTAAGAAGTTGAGTTGCGATGACGGTACTTCTGCTTTATCCTGTTTCTATCACATTCCTTTTCATACCCGGTTTTAGCTGACACTTGCCGAAGGATCTCCTCCACTAACTCTCTCCATCTAGCTCGCTGATGGTCTCTGACGAAAAGGAAAGCGCGGGTTGATTTTTCACCGCGCACCGTGTGCCGGGCGTTTGTTGATGCTTCGCTGACTTAATCACCGTTTAACGTCTAATGCAAATACCTCAAACTCTGAAATATGTAATTTGCATTATTACTTTTCCATCGAAGGCGAAGGTGAGCCGGATACGGGGCTTTCCTTGGTATCTCATCGAATGGGGTCGGTCCTTGATGGATTCCGGTTGGCCGGTTGGAGGAGATCATCAATCTCTTGGAAAATGGGCGTCAACCGGAGTGTGGAGTCATTAAGGCGGCGGTGTCTTCCTGAGTCCGTTAACGATTGGCATTAAGGCAGATTGACTTATCGATCAATTGATCATCGATCGATAAACAAGGATGTGATATTTAATTGATACTTTACTGCATACCAACCATTCGAACTCATTTTTAAGTGCATGACATTCTTACGGTAGATTTCTTTAGTAGGGCTTCATTCCACAATATGTATCAAATTTTAAGTGTTTGACCACTCATGCCACTTATTATGTAAATGTTTGCAAATTTAATTAAAATTGAAGAGTGAATGCAACGAGCCTCATTTGTTGTTGAGAGCCACGCGAGAGCCACGTCTGTTGCCGTTAAGCATGCCCTTCTTAGTGGCTGAAAATAGGATTATATCAGACACGCTTCATAGTTAGCGCCGCCGCCATCTCTCACCGGAGCGGCAGTGCCCCAAGGACTCCCGGAATCCTTTTCGAATGTACACCCAACGAGCACATAAATTACGTTGGTCGGCGGTGGCATTGTTTCCGCGTACAGAAAGAGCAACACACACCCTACTGGATACAGTATTTATTTACCACCTCGTGAAATTTATAGCACACAGCACAAACCCCATTTTCGAGTGCGCGGGGCCGCCCAAGAGCTCCCGAGGTCTGGCTTATCTGCCGGCCATCTCCTCCGGCTGGCTGTGCACGAAAATGCAATTGTGCAGGGATGCCGACTGGGTTTTTTGTTTGCTACTGAGTAGCGCGTGTCTGGGGTGGCCTATGGCGCCAAATCCCCCAGGTGACCGCAACAAACACCACAACAGCAGCTGGGACTCTCTTCGCAGCATAACGGCGGCGGTGGCGGCGACATAACTCGGGATGGCACGCGAAAGCATGAGCTCGGGGTGTTTGGGGAAAAGTTTATTTGATGCTTTAATTACGTCCACCATCCATCGTCTCTCTGGCTCATTGGGTCCCGGACACACGGGGCAGCAGGTCCAAAAGGGACCAGAAAGTTGATAAACGATATGGAACACATGCACGCAGCCGGCCAGCACCGTTTTCGCCACTCGGTTCGGTTCTCTCTCCGCAGCAGATGTTGTGTTTCGTTTGGTTGCGCTAAATGCTCGCCAAACTTCCTGTGAAATGGTCACACAATTTGGGGCCGTTTACTTGTAATTGTTTAGCGGAATGGAGCGTGTTGTGGCGAGAGAAGAGCCAGCCCACACGTGCTAAGTACTCAGCACATTTTTACACGAATTCGTAGAAAGAAAAAGTGTTGCGAGTTGCCGTGCATATTTTTGCATATCACCATAAAGTTGCGGAGTTATTTCGGACCAAACTTTGGTCTCATTTTTCTTTTTGCCAGTAGATCAAACGCATAGATATGTGTTCGTCGTACTTTTCGTCAGCCGGCCTGACACATGTCACCACGGGCTTGGCACGAACCAGTCACGTTTCTCGGGACATCGTCACGGGACCAGCGTGGAGTGCAGTGCTCGCTCCGGTGGCCTATTCTATTTCGCGTGCTTTTGCGCCAGGAGCGTCCTTGCAATCTTGATGTAGGCTGCAGTGTGCCAAACATTGTAGGCGAACTTGTTTGTGGGTGAAGTTGACGTCACTGGGAAAAGCTTAACGAATAAACCCATTAGGGGTTTCAAACAAGAACTCGAAAGTCATCACAGATTATGAGCTCTATGTTTCAGAAAGTAGGGAGTGTCCCATATCTCTTGTTCAACAAATCATGCACGGTACTGCAAAAAAAATTATGTTCTCTATACTAATCCACCTTTTTATTTCTTTTTCAGGTAAGAAATCTACCAATATGGGACATGGTTATAACATTCACTATCGGACAGATAAGTAGAAATGCTTAAATGTGAGTGAGTAAATGACAAAAACGATTGCAAAAACAATTCATCAATTATCACAGACTATTTAATCTAACTTTGGGTATCTCTCAACAATTTTAGTTTGATGTTTCGCGCGTGATGGACGAATTTCATGACTACTTTGTATAACCTTTCATGAATCATTCAACTATGGTCTTCTTTTTACGGTCTCTCGATAACTTAATAGCATGATCGAAGAACTCGGTTTAGTTTCATTCGTTCACACTCCAACACGTTAGGAATGTCTGGCAAGAATTGCCAAAGCAGAAACCAGAAGCAAAGAAAGCACCTCTAGCGTCTTCGGCCACCGCAACACCGTCCGGTGTGTCGCTGTTTCGACGTGTACCGGCACCGAGTGGCACGTGATTTGCATTGAAAACTGCAACCACCAGGGTGCAACGACGAAAAAAGAGAAATAGATAAAAAAAGCTTTTCACCACCATTCGTGACGCATCCGTCACGGATATTTGTGGATCACGTTTTCCCGGCTGAGGGTCGCACAGATTGCCCGCCGCCGTGCCCAAGAGACACGTTGTTTATTTAGACGTAGCACCCAGTCGATCGATCCTACGGCTCGTTTGTGGCGGAGAGGTTCTCAAGCGCACTCCTCGTCGTCGTCGGGCGGGCGATGCATCGCGTGGTATTTCGATTGCACTTTTCTACGGTGGTCCCTAATCAATAATACGCGCCTCAGTACCGGGGCCTCTGTCGCGCAGTTGAAGCCGCCCTCCCCGATAGCGCTCCAATTAAACTGTCAGCCTAAAAGCGCCTGCACTAATCAAAATCGGTCCGTGCAGTCGTGCTGTTGACGTTTGAGAGGGATTGACTTTTTTTCTAATAAGATCCTGCGGGGGTTGTGCTTTGCTCACGATTTTCGATTAGCGCGCTTCCATTCGGTGTGATTGGTCGATGACGAGCACGGCCGGCTACCGGCACCTGGCACACTGGCAAGCCACGTGTGGAATTCGAAGCATGTGTTCTTGAGGAACCTATCGTAAGAAAGATGCTACTAAGCACTCTCCTCAATGCTGTTTTATTCAAGTGCAGCGAGGATTACGAAACACTTGCGATCGTTAATTATTTGTGGCCCTTGTGGCCGTATCTACGATCATCGTTTATTTGTTCTGGTGCAATCAATACTTAAGCTTTTTTTCTGAATTTAACACGGAGCACACAATTTGAAATTTGGTAAACAATTAAACAATTCCTCCAATGGGTATGTTACTGTGTATTTAGTTCCGCATACACGAGTCTGCCCGTGAGTGATGATGATTTATTAAAAAGGTAGGACACCAAGTCCATAAAACAAAAATGTCACAGAGCCTTAATTTGATGGCTGGTGTAAAGTTCATTTCCTCAAAGCGCGCGGACGGAAGGGGTTAGTAGGTCAGCCGTTGATGCGACCCTGGGAGACACATGAAAACTTCCGGCTTATTGCTCATTACAAAAAACAACCGAAAGACGCGCATCTTCTTGACGGCGGCCGCCGCCCCGTCGTAAGTGTGTTTTCTCACATCAGCTGGTTATAGTTACGAGTGCACACGGCGGCGGCGCAAGAATTGGACATCTTCCGCTGGCCGTAACGCTGTTGCTTTGAGCCATTACTTGGGGCCGCTAGCTGGTGTGTGTGAGAGCTTTTCGCCGTTGCCGTTTATGTTGAGCCGTGTTTACTGGTCGTGCAGCATAAAACGATGCGTCATACGTGTTGCATACGTACGTTTTATGGCAGGGTCGTTTCAATCCACACCACAAACGGTTCGTTATTTCAATACTAATGTTGCAAATTTGTCACAAAATGAACGCGAAGCGGACGCGAATATGCGGAATAATCTTTCCCCAGGGCTACCTTTTCCACCGGAACGCTTCGATATCATCCGAAGCGTTTCATCGAACACGCTTCGTCTCGCGACACTCGCTTCGTTGCATGGGCTCGGCCTCACGATCGCTTGCAACGCACATGCCTTGGCGCACCCTCACTAACTTCTGTGAGTTGTTTTCCCTTTTTTGCCCATGATCTGGAGCAAAATACCTACACAGAACGTGAAGCGTGTCATGCTTCCAGCCTTTCCGAAACCCCCCCTCGTGTGCTGCGCTGAGCTGGAGTCAGTCGCGCGCAACGCGCAAACTGGCCGCGCGACTGGCGCGACGGAATTGCTGCGGCTGGGCTACGGCAATATGGGCCGCCATCGGTGGGTGCGCGGGGCTTTTATGCGCCCAAGGGGGGGGGGGCGGTTATGCCGCGCGCGCGCGCGTGGACCGCCGAAGCGGGTTTCGGGTTCGTGCGCTCGCGCGCGTGCGGCACTGACTCCGTTGCGCAGCCGTCGCGATTTCGACGCTCAGTTTGTGTCGAACTTTCGGTCGGAAGAGTCCGCGCGTCGACGATCACCGGTGAGGCGCTCGTTAAAGCGTTTTCCGTCGGCTGGACTGTTTTTGAAACACACGAAACACGAGCTTTAGAGCACAACTCGTCCATTCGTGAAAATCGCACGGTTCCAAATCTGTTCCCTCCAGTTAGACTAAATGCGGCGAAGATCACCGAATGCGTCACATTTCAGGCATATTTTGCCCGGGCGCTAATCTGGTCACCCGACCCACGGCGTCCGTTATCTGGAGCCCGTTTAGGGCCGTGAACCGGGTGTGAATCTGTGCCCTAATCGCCAGCGCCATTTTCTCGTGTTGCCGTGGTGGGAAAATCGTTGGGAAAATCACCGGTGCCAGGGTGCGGAGTGGCCGATTGTTGTTGATCGTTGGTGGAATTTGTGGAACGAAAAAAGGAATATTGCCCAGTAAAACTACGCAGTTTCGGGCGCGGGCGCGCGCCCTGGTTAGTGCCTCGTGATGTGCTTCCGGCGTGAAGCGTGAAATTTAAAGTGTGTTTTTTTTTTTTTGGGTGGTTTGCGTCGCTACACAGCCAGGTGGCCATCGGTGTGATTGGGATGATTTCTCTTTTAATGTTCGGGCCGGGCCGTTCAGCGAAACTCACAGTGTGTTGTGAAACTAACCTTTGTTTGGTCGGTGTTTCGGTTGATAATATTGCAACCACGAATGTTGTGTCAAGTGCAGAGTTAATCAGAGAGTGTCATTGTATCAAGGTGTTCCCCAAGTGTTCCCGGTGCATATTGTGCATTCAAAAACAGCAGTGAGAGAGCTCGATGCCGTGCGCGGGATTATCTGGAACAAAAAGATCGCCAAAGCGAGGGATTCTGGGATATCATCACAAAGAAGTCGGCGAATTTGTTGTACTCCCCACACACTACATTGTGAGGGTTTACGTGCCATTTACTTCATTTTTTCACCAGCCCACGCTGTCGAGAGGTCGTGTGATAGAAAATGATGCTTCGCATACCACCGGACGTGCCGGGAGTTTTCCGCCATTGCAACATGTCCCCCAGGCGGCATGTGTCTTTTCCTGGAGCCCTGGGGGTTCAGTGGGCTTTCCAGGGCTCGGTAATCATCAAATTGCTTTCTTACATTGTATACGTTACGTAGCCAACCCTCCTACGTAAGGTAGCACTTTTGCTCATTATCGGTCCGTACTTTTGTTGATACCAGCGGCTCTGAAACTGGAGCTCGAAAGTTGTTGGCCCGCTGAGAAATTATTTTATTATCATCCAAAAAGGGGAGCCGTTCGGTCGCGTTGCGGTAGCTCACCACTTAGCAGGTGTGAGGAGGTCCCCAAAATCGACTCTCCAACGACCGGCCCACCGACCGAACAGTTTTATTATCGCCCCATCGACCGGCCAAATAGATACAGATTGATTTAGCAGTAGCAGCCGCGGGCCGGTGGAAAGCGCGCTCGGCCACACAATAGTGGTTTCGATAAAAAGTGGAGCATAACGAGGTGTTGTTTGGGGGATGGTGGCTTTACAACAACAAGTGCTGCGGGTGTGCTTTGAGGAGAAAAATATTTCAAGTTCAACTGGTCCCGGTTGGTGGCCACTGCACCGGCCAATGCTTGACGTTTGTTGAATTGTTGAGCGCAACTGTAGCTCAGAAGTGCATCTCACGGTGATTCCAGAGGATGCACAGTGAACCTTGACCTTGAGTTGGGTGGTGGATTACGGGGGATTAGGCGCAGTTCTCATGAAAGTGACATTCAGGTGGATCTCCCTTACAAAAAGAAAAAAAACTACTTTTCCTTGCCAACTCGGAGCGGGTTTTCTAGCGCCAAGCTGTCCTTTTTTTTACGGCGGCGGATTAACAAATAAGAAACCACATTTTTTGCGGGTTGCGCCACAGCACGTAGCAGTCGTGCTGGTTAACCCAGGCCACATTCGGCCACCTTTGGTTGCGCTTCCCGAGGCAGACGAAGAAGTAAACAGCGCCGAAACCTGTTCGATGAACCGGTTGGATTTTTGTGAAAGATGAGAGAAAACAAAAAAAAAAACGCGTAAAGAATGTTTCGTGAGCAATCGTTTCCACTGCCTTCGAGCTTTTAATAAACGCCCGAGTGGAAGGTCCACCTTGCGCGAACGTTTAATGCCGGGATGGCTGCCTGGATGTAACTTGGTAATCCATCGGCAATTCGAATTACGGAAAGCGTAACACGCGGCTCGAGAACAGGAACGTTGGAGCTGGCCTCCCGAAGCCAAGCTCCAAATTCCAATCCAAACTCCGGTATGTCACCTTCGCCATCGGTATGCAAATGACCGCGACTTGGACCGGACCCGTCAATGGGGCCAACAGCAGCCTATTTCCACGTCGAAGCTCAAATACACGCGGTCCACCTTCAAACGCCGAACTGAGCCGTCGCAGCTCTTCCTGGCTCCCACCGAATCGCGGTTCCAGTGTTTGAGCTGTCTTTCACCTACTGCCGGGCGCGATATGAATATTTATGCTCATGAGGTACGAATTTGATAACATGGCCGCCGGGTCCCACTTCGTTGCTGTCAAATGTGAGGCGGCCCGTGAGCGACGCACCGGACGCGGACTCCTCGACCTGCTGGAGTGGTCGCGGTGTTTGTGAAAGAGAGGAGCCGAGAAACTAAACAGCCAAACCGACCGAACCCACTCCAACCGTCGGGCTAACCTACTTTCTCCCGGCGTGCGCTTACGCGGGCTCGCGCGCCCAATTTACTCGCCTCGCGCACGCACAACTCGTGCGCCGAGGTCGGCCGAGGTTGCCCAAAATAAAGCTACAAGTTGGAAACCTGTCCCACGACGACTGGCTCTCCCGGCTTATGACTGGGCCAAGACGTTTCGCTAGACCCAGCGCTGCGTGGTGCCTCGAGCCCAATCTGTGAGTCTTCTGTGAGTCTAGAGTAGCCAACAAAGGCACGGACCGGGAAATGCTGCCCATAATTTCCCAGTGTGCCATAGCCGGTAGTGGGCCATCCGTCGGTCAGCTCGTCGGAACCTCCCCGCGGAACACGCCTGGCGGTGGCCTTCGGTGCCGAAAATTGGGAACAAAGTTTGTGATGGTAACGGTTGTTCGAGTTTTGTGCGTTCACCACTCGCAACTGGCTGTTTGCTGAGTTTATCCAGCCTACCTATCTCTCTCTCTATCTCTCTGAGTCCCCTGGTATTCTAGGTTTCAAGGTGGATCTGGAGGAAGTGTGAACACGATAAACTTCTCGATAGAGCTTCTCCCCACGATCGCATCGCACGTGTGTGGGGATCGCTGTCGCTCGCTCTGGAAGTCGGGACCAACTGGCTAGGAAAACCCGTGGTTGGGTCTTCTCTAACGCTGCGAACATCCTCCCAGCGCTTGACACAAATACTGGAGAACTATAAAGCCTGATAGCGTATCGTTCGGTGGCTACGAATTTTACGACGAATCGCAACGGCCTCAGATATCCACCGCGTGGAGACCCGGTCGGTGATTGCATAAAGCGTTTCTTGAGCAACAGCGGACCAACTCTCTCGGGCTCGATGATATAACCCGTGGTGGTGGCGCTGAGCCGATTGAGATTTTGTAGCTCCAGGCCATCGCGAAGAATGGCCCGGTCCGCGAGCCGGTTGGAGACGGTTTATGGACGACAAAATCGTTTGTCTTGTCCACGGACAGAGAGCCCAGCAGCTGTTGGACATTCCGGGGTCCGGGATAACCAGCGCGCAGAGGGCCACCTTGGGCCATTTGTGGGCCGTTTCGTCACCATCCGTTTCTGTGGGCGCTGGATGGATGGATGGAACGACTTGCGTTGGCCAGGGAGCGCCCAGAAAGGCATTTCTGTGGCACTTCTATGGCATTTCGGTCCACCTATCGGCTTCTAATGAGTCCCCGATCTGGGCCCCGAAGGCTTGGCGTTTGATCAACGAATTGAAAAACTATCTATAGCCGATGGTCGTCCCGAGTAAGTGCTCCGGGTGTAGCAATCGCTGGTCGCTGTAGAGCTACGTGTCGAACGTAGCGTAATAGAGTGCACACCGCGGACAACTTTAATTAGTGATGGGTAGCCCCCGTGGTTGCAGCATTGTTCCAGTGGCCGGATTCGGAGCCTGTGTAATTGGCAACGAGCGGGCAGACAGAGTGCATTCCAAGAATAGCTGTGTGTCCATCTCTCCTACGCCATAATTTTGATCAACAAATTAAGGGAAATCATTGGCAATCATCTGCATATGTGTGTGCCTCGCGAACACCCTCGTAGCTAAGCTTATTTTTGTAATCCAATTTCGCGTTTCACGAAATGGGAACCACCACCGAACATAACTTTTGGGCGATCTCTCGCAGGCGGCGATCCACACGTCTTCAACAGCCTTCGAAAGTTGCTCCACCATCAATCACACACCAACCATCATCACATCACGTCTTTCGCCATCATCATGGGTGAGCTTTCGGATCAGTCGACTGCAACCAACCGACACCGCCACCGGCGCCCAAGCCTTGGTGTGTGTCACGAAAGATCACTCGAAAATTGCTGAGCCCATTTTTCCGCAATACAACGGCACGGAATGTGGAGCTGATGGAACTGCGCATCGATGACATGTGTCACGCGCGCGGTTCGGCGTTTCTGTGGCCCCGATTTGGTAGGAGGACGTTTTACGAATAGTTTTCCAACTGCAATGACGTTTGGGCTCCGGAATAGAAATGGATTAGCCGGGGACAGGTTTGAGGCCTGAAATTAGAGCACCAGTTAAAAAGGCTCTATCACAGTGGCGGTCGAAAGTGTTCGGACGGTACGGGGTGGCGTAGGTCTGTGGAGGTCTGTGCAGGAGTTACGTAGATCTGTTCAAGGCGGTGTGGATTACTTTGGGGATCAAGATTCATTCGAAGAACAGGATGCTATTTGCCAAGAACATACCAGTTCACGGTTCCCTTTACTCTTTGGCTACAAGTCAAGCGCTCCCAGTGTATATCCGTGGCTATGTTTTCCGTGATCATCTAAATTTTGGGTTGTCGTTGAACGACATAACTAGTAGAGCCTCAACTATGCTTGATTTCATTTCACACAAAACCTTAAATCTTCACGATACCTGTGTACCCAAAAGTCCTTAATAGTTCGCTTACCAATACTGGCATATGCAAATGTAGTTACTTCTTCTTATCCGACCACAACCGCTGAGCGGTCTTGGCCTGCGTCAGAGATAATATTAATCTCTGTTGCTTTCTGTGACCGTGTGTTTTTACGGGTAGCGGTTGTTATTCCCGCGCCAACGAATCGAACCAATGGCCAGCTACGTGCCAATCGGTCCCAGGATTCGAGCTCATGCCGTACGTTGGTTTGGTTCTCAATGTGGATTTTGGTCTCTTATAAATCTGAGTCGTATGGGACGTCGTGTATGTCTTGGTCTTCAGGAGCAGCCTTTGTTGGAAGTTGTTGAGAGGTCCACGGTATTTTGTCACATCAATAGACAGTTTGCCCCGATACTTTTGCTCCTCGGTGCTTAGGAGAGTAAGTGAAGGGAATGACAATCCAATTTCCAGTGACGCAAGTCCAGTTCTGTGCACATTCTTCAATTTTACATAGGCCAATCCCTCTAAGAGTTCGCCAAAGCAGCGTAGGGCTGGCACGTTTGCCGTGACAAAGTCGAACCATCGCCCATCGATCGACGAGGACAACAACAGCCTCGGCCAACGGAAGTAGTAGCGCGCACTGCGTTTCGTGCATTTGCGGTTGGCGTGGTGGCCGCGAGGCGGCACCCATCCCCTCTGGCGTTGGTTGTAACGATTTTCTTCTCTGCAGGTTGCTCTATGCACCGGTGCACCACCAGCATGCCGCGTTCAAGGTTGGCCACCTTGAACCGGTTGCCCCAGCGCCCACACAATCGCTGCCCGCTCGGCACAGTGACACTCTCGGCGTGTAGAGGCCGCTGCCAACACGGTAGCTGCCGGGGCCGTTACCGGTGCCAAAATAAGGGTTTGCCGGAGACTTCGGAGACAACTGGCCAGGGTTTTTGTGCCCAAGCAGCCCTTTGTGGGCACAAACACAGTCACAGGACAGTGGGACAGTGTTTGCTGTCCACCGACCGACCGACCGAGTCGTTGATCATTCCGCCGCCACCGCCGCCGCCGCCGCCGCCGCCGCCGCCGCCGCTGCTGGTGGTGGCCTCGAACTTTGACACCGACGTCGACCGGTTGGCTGTGCCCTTTCCAATTGTGTGGCGTCTTTGCATTGTTTTCCGGTCGTGTCCGTGAACACGGCACAGCTGATAAATAGAGTGAGCCATCGATTATCGATTGTCAAACTCGTGATGGTCGTTCTTCTGCCAAGTGCTCCTACACGTGGCGGCTCGCTGGAAGACGAGCAGCCACACTGCGCACTGTAGCCGAGGAGGACCTTGCCAAAGTGATTGCGCAATGGCCCGCACTGCACGCCATACCTCCACCCGGCGCGCTCTGTGCCATCTCCAGCAGCAGTGGGTTGCGGTTTTAAAAATACCTGCAACGACCGAAAGGCTTGGCCCGGCAATAAGCTGATGATGGATTGTCCTTAGCGTTTTGGCGGGTTTTTACTCATAAATAATCATCATCGGGCCCGCTCGGTTTGGTGCAATCCGGAGACGCCCTAATTTGGTGCAGTTTGGTTTAGGATTGGTAGCCCAGCACAATTAGGCAAACGTCGTGTGTACATAAATTGTTGTTAATTGCCTTCTGCATCGAACGTCCCTCGGAGCGAGAGCCAAGTAGCCGGGTGTCGCCCAAGGATAGTAGGTGTCTTGGAATGTGCGCCGTTGTATTGTACCCCTGTCCCCGCCTACAGTAGCGAGTCTGAAGAGTTGCGAAGAGCTTTGCATTGGAACTTTGTCTCGGGTTGCGTTGCGAATTCCAATGCAACTCTGTAACAGGGCACATGGCATGAAATGACGACGGGGCGATGTTGATGACGATGATGACTATCATTATGATGGGGGCTGCCTGATGCAGTTGCACCATTGCTTGATAGGCACAGATTGATGTGTTTTTCCTCGGCCATTGCTTGCCCAACCAGCCCTGCCACTGCTGTGTGCGTATCTAATTTGCTCAATATCATCATTACCGCTTGGTGTTGGCCTTTTTTGCATTTCCGCTTGGCTGGACCCGAGGAGCCCAAAGAGGTGCCGTCGCCCCAACTATGGTCAGATAGGCCCCGAGTCGAGTGTTCAGATGGTTTGGAACGTTTTTTCGCAAGCCAACGGAGGCCAATCATGAACTTCCTATATGGCCTTGGTGGCTGGTTGCATACCTCTCGGGGGTCCAATGGCGACAGTCGGGTCGGGTGGGTGTTAAAAGAAATGTTTATTAATTAGCTAGATCACCGTGAACACACGGGGATCGTTTCTCGATCGAATGCTGCTGCTTGCCAATTACCATACCAGAAGTGATTAAGATGGTAATGATATGGAACGGCGCGGACTGCGGACGTTTAAGACCCCCCAAACAAGAGCACGCAAAATGTTCTCGAGTGTACTAGGTTGTGTATAAAGTTTTGCGGGTCGATGGTTTGAAGAAAATTTTATTACTCAGTATGGTCTCCCTGAACATCAATACACTTGATCCAACGAGACTCCAATTTAAGAATTCCGTCCCTGAAGTGGATTTTGTAAGGTCTTCAAAATACTCCTTCGCATTTGATGAAAAACGCTTCACGAATTTTTGCCATTTTCAAAATGGTCTTGCGACACCGTTCATTGCCTTGATTAAAGATGGTGTTTTCCTTTTGCAAACCACGTTTTTTTCACGAAATTTCTTCTTCATTCGGTCTCAAAGTTTACAAAAACAATCGTCATTTATTAATTTACCAGTTTGCCAGCAATCCGCTAACAAAATTACATTCCCATCACACAAAACTGATGCTAACATCTTTTTAGGCAATTTCAGGACGAACTCGTTTCGGAACCGAAGAAAAAGGTTCACACAACTCCTTAACCTCTTGTTTTGATTCAGGATCATGGTGATAGACCCAAGTCTCGTCCATAGTGATTATTCAATGCACAAAATCCACTGTATCCTATCGAAAACGCTTTAAATGTTGTCAAGAAAGGTGCATTCGAATGCGTTTTTAGCGAATGCGGCACCCATTTTACAAACAGCTTTATGAAACCCAATACTTCAGTCAAAATATTAGTTACACTGCTCAATGAGATGGCTAGGCCTTATAGTAAATCTCTGTAAGTGATTCCACGATTTTCTAATACAAAATCCCCTTTTTTTAACGATTTCAGTTGTTGTGTCTGGTTTTTACGTTTTTGACGTGGATCGTGTTGAAGGCTAGTACGACACGTTTAAACTCAGAAATCCCCCTTTTTATTTTCTCATTGAAGGCGAAGAGTCCTTTTACACTTTCAATATTCGTTCATAAATTTCCTTTGCTTTTAAACCTTTTTAAATTTAAATAATCGATTGAAATGAAACTTCACACACTTTCATATGAAGAGTGTACCAATATAACAAAAATAAAATTAGGCTGCAGCTGCAGCAGCGGTATCGATCCGCAAAACTTTGTACACAACCCTAGTACATTGGCAGCTCCAAGCTGTTAGGATGTCAGAACGACGAAGCTCTTAGTGTATCAACTAACTCTGATAAAGTTATGGTTTCACGAAGCCATTTCGCCACGAAGACAACCTGGATGAGTTGATTCTACCTCAGTTCTAGTGTTTCTTACCGCTCTTGACTTTGTGTCGATAATTTGTATACTCACTCGCAGTCACTCGCAGTTATTGGTCTAAGGCACGCCAAAGGGTAATTTTCAACAACACCCAAGTGCCAGAAGAGTATCCACACAGGGTCCACGGTCACGCCATGAATGTGCTGCAATTCGTGCACTTATTCAAAGCAGCTGCAGCACCATCGAACAGCAGGCGCGGTTCCTGTTTATGTCGGACGGGTAGAAATCATTCCCGTTTGTGATAAACGTGCCGCCGACACCATCGCACTCTGCTGGCGGTGGTCTGTACACGCGCGCGGTCTATGGGATCTCGATGTAGCTCCACCGCCAGGGGGTCCACCGATAATCGCCCGTCCGCCGGCAGAAGGCCGCCCGTCGCTCGTCGCTGCCAAGCGTACCGGAACATTCTACCGCGAGTCCACCGAGTACACTTGGCCATTCGATCGACCTGCCCCAGCAGCTCCATAGACGCACTGGTCCGGATGGAGGACCACCACCACCGGCGATCAACACCATAACCCCCGTTGGCCAAACTATAACACTCCCAACTCACCGGACGTGTCGGTGTGTTTGTGCTTTTTATTATTAACATCTTTTTTCATCAACCTGTTGCGCACTGGCCGCGTTCAGGTCCCCGGTTGTTGCCAGTGGTTTGACATGACATTTTTTTTTGGGGGACCGGACCGGCACTTGAATCGATTTATTGTTGGCAGTAGGGCTCCCTTTGGGGAACCCTGCAACGGGGTGGGGTGCATTCGTCAGCTGAATCGACCGACTGACTGACCGACTGACTGCGAAAGCGTTCCGGTCCGAAGCAGGACAATCCATGGAGCGTTGGAGCGGCCGGGGTGCCCTACATTCCACGCCCCACCGGTCCCGGGTGTCATTTTCCAGCGTTGGTGTCGGTGCTCATATAGCCGGGTGGTACTCCACCCATAGGTCACTGCTAACCTTGAAGTTGTCACTGGTCAACCGGGGTGCTGCTGGGAAATAATGAAAAAAAAACAAATGTCTCTTCATACACCTCTGACGTTGGGGGATACGAAATTAGATTGTGAATCTCATCACCTCCGATAATCGACTTATACTGTAGGAGGATTACATAGGTGGCCCATCGCGTAGTGTTTGGATTTTAAACTACCCGGTATTTGACTTTTACAACGTAAAACTTCACTCTGGATATTTTATTAAAAA
Source organism: Anopheles bellator (assembly GCF_943735745.2). Lineage (NCBI taxonomy): Eukaryota > Metazoa > Arthropoda > Insecta > Diptera > Culicidae > Anopheles > Anopheles bellator. The sequence continues at coordinate 58,947,503 of NC_071286.1, forward strand.
TTTTGACATTTGTGAAAATTGGGAAATATTAACTCAAACTACACGAAATTTGAAAAGCTCATTTCCACCTAAGTGGTTATGTCGATAAACAGAATTGTCGTATTTGGGGTTCGGAAAACTCGCACGTCGTGCAAGAGAAGCCAATGCACCGGCAACGAGTGACTGGTCCGAATTTTGGTCTGGCGGCATGATCGGTCCATATTTCTTCGAAGTGGATGGCGTGCGCTACCGAGAAATGTGTGGTGGCTGATTGGTTCTTCGGCGAAATTGAAGCTGAAAACTTGGACGATATTTGGTTTCCGTAGGACGGCACTACGTGCCATACAGCGACAGCCATAATCGATTATTTTTGTGCTCCTCGTAGGAGTTATTTTTTACAAGGCGATCTGTGACAGTCTTTGACGCGTTTTGATAATTGTCAAAAAAGGTTTAACACGTCTCAAAGCCAAGAAGGAATTTTAGCTGACAATGTTGTGGGCCCTACCTGCTAAACGGATCGTTTTCCACAACAAGTCAGTTCTTTGTGTTTGGGATGATAACCCGATGGAATAGCCAATGGACCTCGACAAAGTCGCTAAACTGGGTGGCTCCCGCGGCTCCCGGGTGTGGTGCATCATCAGAAAACAATGGTTTTGTGTTTTCAAAATTTATGCTCCGCCAGTGAAGTTCTTCCCCCGCTTTGGGGAAGATGAAATGGAACCCCGTGGAAGTGGGCTAGCTCTCGACAGTTCATTTCCGTCTTCGCCGCCGTGCCCAGGCCGCGGATCCACGGAATCTCATTTCAAGATGACCGCTGCCGGGCAGAACACGGAGGGAGTGCGTGGGAAACTGAAAGTTTTCCGTACCCTGTGCAGCTCCGGTGGCGCCATGTTTGTTGACAATGTGTTGAAGGCCTGGACCGCTGTGTGTCTGTGGAGCTTGGAAACCCCACCAGAAACGGCGTAGAACAATTTCCGCTTACGGTGCGCTTGAAGGAAATCCAATTCTCCAACTGCACTAGGCTCTCCAACACAGTCGAGACGAGGTCAGTCGCTGGAAGTCCTCGACTCGGCTTCGGCAGTGGGCCTCCCGTGCACGGCCCGGGCGGAACCTTTAACTCAATTACAGTTTTTGCTCGATTTCTTCGTGGCTAAATTATACCCCGGACTCGGTATAGCACCGTGGTCCCGTTGCCGGTGCCGTCGCTACCGACAATCCATGACTCATGCCTGAAACACGGCCCTCAAGATCTGCACTGGCGCACGCTGTGTGCATTGCGTTGTGTGCAGTAGGTTCGGTTTTGCCGTAATTTCTCGTCATCATCTCGCGAGTCTTGAAGAGGTCATGCCATCCCAACCCCAACGGAGGAATTGTTGTGGAGTGTGATGTTGGGCGGCACGCTCGTCTGTGGCGGCCCGACACTCACGATCCAGGTCTTTACCGACTTCGCCGGCTAGTCTAATTGGATTTGAAGCGCCCGGCAATCTTCAAGGAAGTTATGGGCTTTGCTTTCGCAGCAACTTCAGGCAGCATCGTGGATATCATCGTGGTCCACACAAGTTCGGCCAGCGCGTGATGGCGGCGGGCCGAAGGTGTTGCATAAGTTACGCCGCTCCGTCCCTGTCATCATCAGCGTTATGACCGGTAGCTGACTGACGGTGGTGTAAACGGCCATCCGAAGCACTACAAATGGCGGGCGAGAATGTATTATTTATTTACGAGTGCTTGATCTTCTCGGAATATCAAATTAGTGCGCACCGTGGAAGTTATCACTGTTGCACCTTTGCCCTTTTCCACCCACGGAAATCTAGCTGAGGAAAGCTTGAAGAGTATGTTAACAGTTGAAGCGTTTCTGTTCGAACTAGAATCAAAATATTGCCAATATCATCTCCTTTATTGAAGGTGTAGGACTGACAATTTAGCAAATGCATTACAGTGGCTAGTGGCGAAATATAGTTCATTTCAACAAAACAAAAGATTTTATGAAATACGAGGATGAGCAACCATTTTGTCATGTAACTAAAATTTCTTCATTGATCATGGTGAAAAATTTCAGCCATATTGCCATACATATTGAGAACAACGCTGACTGCACTCAGACAATATTACCATAAAGCGTGGCAGTGCATTAACTGGAGTGCAACTTTAAGCCGGTGCTCAATACGGCTCTCATTGCAAAGTGAAATGTCAAAACCGGAAGCTCCTAACTTCCGTTGAACTTTGTTTCGTTCCTCTCAAAATAATCTAGGGCTGCAAATAGTCGTACCAATACACAAAATTGAATCAAAATATGACAATAAATCGTCATAATTTTGCTCTTAGAACCTTAAACTAGCATCTTAAAAGAGCGGTTACGAAAGAAGATTTGCACATTATTTGTACGTTTTATTAAAATATTCTGATGATGAACCTTGCTTCGTGTTGTTAGCGTTAGTTCGTTCGTTGTATTTGATTAGCTCTCAAATCGTATAATCAAAGGCAACTTTCCATAGGATAATTTTGCAATTTTTTCTTAGTTTTCGTTAATCCTAAGCGGTACCTTTTTGACATGAATGTGGCGAGAGCAATCCCTTTGTTGCTTGTTAATTCTTTGTAAAATAATGTGCATCAAATGCAATTATATTCAGTCCCCAAATATAGCATCTGAGTCGCTGGGGCGCGCCCTTTTTCGACCCACGTAGCCGCGCGTTTAATGCGTGCCATTATTTATTTAACCTCGATAACCATCTTGACACCTTCGAATATAATTTTGTGCAAAATCAAGGGCCGGGAACCCTTCAGAGCCCGCGGGCTGCCAACGACCACCATCCACGAACGGATTTCGTGGCCTGCAAATCCGCGTTGGGCGCGGGAAAAAAGATACATGAACGAAGCAAATGGCAATCGTGATGTGTCCTAAACGGCGGGAGCGGAAAGAATTGGCCCCACCCAGACCGGCCCAGACGCCAATATTGGCCACTAATAATGTACCATCCTCATTTATTAATCATGGAAATGAGGATGCAACATAACGAGCTATCGAACGGCGGTGCACAGTGAAGGAGAGAAGAATAATTCGGCTTGGTGGGGTTGGTTCTCTCCCCGCTGCAGCTTACCACCCCGGCTGCAACAGTGGCCAGGTAGAGAAGCCTCGGAGCGTAAAATCAATCAACCACACTGTGAACGCCCGGCGAGCCCGGGAAGCAGCCCATCTTTGGTTTCTCTTCGCGGCTCCGTTCCGGATTGCCCGAACGGGTGGTTTACATGATGTTTTTTTTTATTGTCTTTGCCAGTACTTCTTGGCCACCAACATTCGCCCTCCCCGCGGTGGTCACCCATCCACCGTGATGCACTTTATGCGTTTCTGGCCGCGTCGGTCGCCGTCGTTAAATGCAAACCAAAGCGATCGCAATCGCGACGGAGAACGGAACGGTGATCGATCCGGTTGATTGATTTTTAACAATTTATCGCCAGCGGTGTGCGTGCGTGTGCTGGTGGAGCTCCCCCCCCCCCCCCCCCCCCCCCTTCGGGGGGTGGGCCATTTTCTTCGCCACGATTTTTAATTACAGCCGGATCTGCGATCCCCGGGCGTAACGGTAACCGGTCGGAGGGTCGGCCGTCACGGTTAGCCCTGTGTCTCGCGGTTTCCATGTTGTAATGTTGGTTTGTTGTTTTTT